>NC_133656.1:77575837-78175837 GCF_009905375.1 Apium graveolens
TTCATGAAATAACGATAAGAGAAAGGAATACAAAGGCAAGAGAGTTTGAGGAATGATAAGGGAGTTGGGTATGAGGAAACCCTAAAGACTCGTAGAAATAGAAATAGAAAAGTAGGTAATCGTCCGAATGAGAGTGATTCACCATGAGTTAAATTGATGGTTGAAGGTATAAGAGATACATATATTTTATCCCCTGTAAGTTGGGAAGATTCGAGGAAACCTTGAGATAATTCGAAGGATAAATAATGAGACGCGGATAGACTGAGGAGACAAGAAAGTAAGAAATTAAGAAAATTGGGTGAAGGAAGTGACCTTCAAGAAGGTAAAGTGTAAGACCGGTGGCATGATACCCAGAAAGGGAGACGCCAGATATGAAAGATATCCCAACATTGAGATGACTGTTGAGATAAACAACAAAAGTAAATAAGGAATTATTAAGAAGAAGTTCACGTTGAACATGACCAATATCTTCCAGAACATCCATGTTATCATTACCAAATCAAGAAAGAAAAGTGGATGACCATTGTTATCTTTTGGAGGCCATATGGATTGACCTCAATTTGAATAAGGATGCTATTATGAAGTTAGGTATAGACTATCGAGGTGGGAATGATTGAATAAGACACCCTTATCAGGGATATATGACTTGATTTATCCATGGAAGGATGCAGGTACCTTTTAAAGGTGGAATTAAGGATAGAACATCGGTAACTTAAAATGAATCCTAGGGGAATGCATAAAGGTTGGAATTTCACCCTTAATAGGGACATTATGAGTTTTGACAGTATGATTTGGAAAGGGTTAATGTAGCAACAACCTTTAAGAATCAGTGGAGAAATTTTTCAGAAGTATATAGACAATGGTTCTAGTAATAGTAAATGGTATCTTGATATGCCCTGTATCTAGGGAATACAGGTTGAACGATTGAAGGATAACCTTAGAGGTTTTACAAGGAGAAAGGTAATATTCAAAATTTTCAAGAATAGAAATGTTGATAAAGGAAATATGACGTAATTATAATGTTGCCAAGTGGGGCACGTGTTAAACCACGAGAAAGTATGGATCGAACCAGTAATGGTCGAAATTATTCAGGGCAATTAGGACTTAAGATAAAAGATGTTCTAATTATGATTGAGAGTCAGTCATGACAGTGATTAACCTCTAAAGACTGAGGCAATAACTTATGGAAAAATGGTGATTTTTTTTTTACTCATCAGATTTTAAGGAAAGCATTTTCACATAAGCTGTGATTGAAATAAGGTAGAAAATTTATTTGGAGATGGTTAAAGTGACATTGACTGTAAGGAAATTTTACTATCAGGAAAGGCCAAAGAGGTGGCCGACACTTTAAAGGTAAGAGGATAATTATAGGCGCTTGTGCCAAAAGAATACAGTGATGATGGTTAAAACTGTGAAGGTTGTATTATGGTTTGGAAGATTGACATTCCTTCTGATGACTGTGCAATACCCAGCCGTAATAGTAGTTGGTAAAGGTTTAATTCGTGTAATCGCCATGAGCGGGCTATCTATCTTAGAAGGTACTATCTTGAGAATGAGCCTGGACCATGTTTCAAAAGGACTAAACGAACCTTTGAGATCAGGAGTGTTCTTCATGAATCAGAAATGGTGATTATGTTACCTCCTTAGAAGGATTTGATATGACATGTATGGACTCCGTATGGTTAGCTATTAAGGTTTCATGGAAAGTGAATGATGACAGTGGGTCAGTGGTGGACCATAGTAAGGCAGCAATGATTCTGCGAGTAACGAGCTGATTACAACCGTGAGAGTTGTATTGGAATGGATGTTGAGATTGAGTACCACTAAACGGGTCGTGGTAGTGTATAAGTTATCATTGATAGACTAATTAAGTAGAGTATCTACCTATTGAATATTTATTCCCTCTTATGAAAAGAGAGTCGTATTACTATATGAGGAAGGTTGCGGTGCAAGCATAGAACTCTAGTAACGGTGATGTCTAAAATGAGATCCCAGGTTCGATTTTCGAAATCGAGGGAGTTTCAAAGGTGATTGTGTATAAGCTCGAGGAAGAGCATGGGTCCATAGAATGATGGACGGAATAGAAATATTTAGGCATGGGAAATACGATGCTATAATACTTGATGTTGATATAAATACGTATATGTTTTGTTCTCCTATGACAAACCTCTATAGTTCAGAGGTAGGTTCCAAGCCAGATATTTTGTGGCAGTATATTTTTTTTATATATACATTTCTCTTCAGTTCGTTCTTTTCTCTTCTTTTCATTTCATGTAAGTTGAGAAGAACAACCCTTCCAGAAGGGGAGGTATTGCCGAATGACTGTCTATCTGTGTGATAGAAGCCTAGTAGGATACCAACTATTGTTTAATTGCTTGTCAAGTACTAAAGGCTGGCCACCTTCTGTACTAACTATGCGAGATAACAAGTGTTCATGATCATAGTGATCTCTCAATAAATTCTTTTACTTCTATATGAAGGATTAAGCTTTCGAAAATAGAAACAGCTGAAAAAGGAGTAGTAAAATTATGGTGGTATTCAAAATGGGAACACATTCGTAATACTAAGGTTGACGTGGTTATTAAAAGGTTATAGAACGCTAACGAGCAAAAGTATAACCACTATAATATTAGGAACGGAAGGTAGTAGCGATTACGAACTCGAAAAGAATGGGTATTGAGAAGCAAAAGCTCTAATGCTAAACGCTATAATGAGAGTCTGTGCAATAGACTTGAAAAAAATTTGGAATGATCACTTAACGCGGATTTAGTTATATCACGACAATAGATCATATGTCATTATCGAGGTGTCACCTTATGAGATCCTTGAGGGAAGATAATGTCGATCTCCCTTATGTTAGGATGAAGTTGTAGAGCGCAAGATGCTCGGACCCAGCAGTAGTCCAAAGGACCAGGGATATAATAGATCTAATCAGAGGACGGCTGGTAGTAACCCAAGATGGACATAAGAGGTATGCTGATTTGACTCAAAAAGGACAAAGAGTATGAAATAGGGGGCCGAGTAATGTTATAGGTATCCCCTTGGAAACCCTTGAAAAAGGATTGATGAGGTTCGGAAAGAAAGGAAAGCTAAGTCTACAATTTGTTGGACCCTTGGATATATTAAGACGTTTGGGAAGTTAGCATATGAGCTAGCCCTACCCCCGAACCTGTAGCAAGTTCATAACGTGTTCCACGTATCAATTTTAAGGAAGTGTAATTCGGATGCCAGACAAATAGGGGCATATGAGCGCATAGACATGCAACCAGACGTAACCTATATGGAGCAACCAGGAAGGGTATAAAGTAAAAAGGAACGAGTGCTTAGGAGAAGGGTTATCAAACTAGTAAGAGTTTGATGGTAGAACCACAATGTGGGAAAATTTACTCGAGAGTTAGAAAGTGCAATGCTAAGAGAGTATCCCTATTCATTTTCTATCTGATTCCGGGACGGAATCCTTTTAAGGAGGGGAGACTGTAATAACCCCAATTTTTGGGAAATTTTTGAAACCCTTATGAATAGTGTTTTTGCTGAATGAGAAAACTTTTCATGCCACACTATGTAGGGGTTCTGATATGGATATTCTGAGATTTTATTAGTACTTTATATGGGATATAAGTGTATGTAAAGATCATCAGAATCCAAATCCGAACACTTTGATTTTTCCCGGAAATACACTAGATACGGAAAGATTTGAGAAAAAGGTAACAGGATAAAAAGGATTTAAATTAAAGGATTATAGGAGAGGATCATAAAAGGAATATAATAATATTGAGAAAGGTTAAGGGAACCTAAGTAATAAGATCCCGGGTATGATCCTTCAAACGATAAACGAAAACGAAAGTTAAGCGAACCGTATAACAGATCAGCGGTCATTAGGCAAACAATTAGGAAGTTAATCAAAGGGATTAGAGAGGATGATGTCACCCAACCAATGAGAAGAGGACAAGGAGGGGAGGATGACATCATGAGGATGACACAAGCATGACATGGGAAGGAAGGAGATGTGGTGGCTTTTTAACCACACAAAATCAAGGGCAACTAGGTAATTTACTAAAACAAACACAAAAATCAAACCAACCAAGCCAAGCAGATCATTTTTCATCAAAATCAAAAAGAAACCAAGGCATTGTTCTTCATGCTCTCGGCCAAAACAGAACCAGAACACTAAAACTGTTGTATCTCCTTCATTTCTCACTCAAATATTGTGTTCTATAGCTCATTGGAAAGGTATTGAGATGGCCTACAACTCTTGTTCACAAGTCTCGTCCAAATAATCACGGTAAGACCCTCATTTTTACAGTTCTTTAAATCGGAATTTTAGAAACTTCAAAGCCTAACTTTGTGTTCTTGATTTTTTTGGAAAGATCAAGCTTGTAGGAGGCTCCCTAAGGCTTCCTAGCAATTTAACACCTCCCAAGGAAGGTATAAACTTCAAACCCTAGCCTTTACTTTATTTGTTAGTAAGTTTAATGGTTGGTGTTGTGAAATGAGAAGCATGGATTGTGATTATTAGTAGTTTGGTTTGATTTGGAAGTGTTTTTGGTAATTGAAGCTTGATTATAGTTCATAGGTCTTGATTGTGGTTGTTTGAGTTGAAAACCTTGGAGATTATGGACTGATGTGGTATGGTTTAGGTGAAGTTTTGTTGTATTGATGGTTATGAGTTGGTTGGTGGTTAATTGGAGTAGTTTAAACATTGGTAATCGCGTAAACATAGTCGTCGTAACGTCCGATTTTCTTTGGACTGTTTTTGTGCATAACATTAGGACCCGAGAACCCCCTTCTAGATTATGACCACTGCCATGTTTAGATAGCTCATGTTACGAGCTTCGTTTTGATATGTAGTTCGTTCGATTCCGATGCACGGTTTAGGAGAAACAACCGTTTCAAGTAACGGCGTTTCGCGAACGAAATTTTTCCCCTCACCTTACTTTGAAACATAGGTTAAAGACCAAAAAGGGTTAATTAATGCATGAAACATTTATGGTAAGTGTGTTAGGCAGTTAGTAAGACACTCGCGAAGGAATCGCCTTAAAACTCGTAAAGGTTAAATTATTAAAAATGGTGGAGCCGAGGGTACTCGAGTGACTTAAGAGAATCAGTAAGCGCAAAACGAGCGTTAGAGTCTGAGTTGGTTAGAGTATAGATTTACAAGTGACTTTGGTTTAATTCCAACTTATTTGTTGTTTATAGGTTACCAGACTCGTCCCGAGCCATTCGTAACCCCCAGTCGCTCAGGCAAGTTTTCTACCCGATATACTGTTGTTGTGATGTAAATATATGTATATGCATTATCTTGTGATAGTGCATGATTGTTATTAGCAAATTTTGCGATATATTGGAGCATGCTGATATGGTATATATGCATGTCTGTTTCGTAATCTGGTTATCTATCTGTTGATTTCAATGCTTATAGTTGCATAATACCTATGCTAGAAATAAGCAAGTAGTTGCGTATACCCTTAGTATAGGGGATAAAAGGTGAACATATTTCTAAACCGGGAGTCGATGTTCCCGAGTATATTATATATATATATATTTATTTATTTATATATATATGGATATAGTTTTTAAAACTATGGATCGAATAAGGTTTATTCGATACCTTTATTTTACTTAATTGAATATTAATTTGAGTATTCATTCGAGGGCTTATGACTCAGTTTATTTTATTATTTGAATATTATTTGAATATTCATTCGAAGGCTTATGACTCAGTTTATATTATTATTGAATATTACTTGGATATTCATTTGAGGATGTATGACTCCTTTATTTTATGAATATTATTTATAGTATTCATTCGAGGTATTATGACTCCGCTTATTACTTAATAATATTCTTTATTGTATTAAAGAATAAGGTGTCGATAATCAAACTTACTTTTGATTATTCAAATAAAGATATTACTTTCGTATAAGTATATCTTTGATTATTTGCTATTCATTTCAAGTATAAGTTTTAATACTTCTACTTCAATTATTTTATAAAGATTATTCTTTATGGGAATATTATTTAAATAATAATATTCAGACATTTTCTAAATATTCTGGGGACTGATTTACTTCATTAAATCAGCTTCACTCCAAACATTCTTAAAAATGTTTTGCGAGTCTTCAAAATGATTTTTTTAAAAGTTAGAGCGGATCCCAAACTCATTTTTTTTAAGATCCTCCTTTCGAAGGGGATTTAAATACTCGCTCAAAACCTGAGGGATCCGGCTCTGTGGTGTGTTTTATATTCGCAACAAGGTTGCTGTTTTGATAAATGAATTGATTACTTACCCAACACTCGGGAAGTAAAATTCTTGGAACAAGTTAATCCATTAACAGGCATCGCCTGGGAAATATCGGTGAGTTCTCCTTTCCAAATAGATACGACTTCTTGGTGGAGCCGTATCAACAAGTTTCTACTTGGGGAAAGTGGGGACAAGCTTTACGTTTCAGAGTCATGGATTTCATCTGAACTAGGAGTGGCGTAAGTGGCCGAGTAGCGCCGGCCCAGCCTTATTATATTGGCCCAAATGGCCTGGAAGTTCCGCTAAGGCGGTCCATTCCTTAGGAGTTCAGTGTTCGGTTGACAAGTAAATCCGACAGGTTCTCCTCTATATGTAGAAAATGGTGGGGTTGTACTACTACGACTGATCATCGTAAGTGGTCTTCCTGGCGTGGCAAACTCCCGTAATGAGTTCATCATCCAATTGGATAATTTCTGCAACACTACCCAGAGCACTTCGATAGAAAGGCTACGGTTGGGCGATTGTTGAGTGTTGGCAGGGTCAAGTTTTCAAAATGATGTTTACATTAAATGAAGTATCTCGTAACTTCATTTTATTTTGATAATATTTTAAAGATTTAATCTATTCAAATCTTGCCTTATAGTCTCATCTATGTGATGAACTTTTGAAGCTAATTATAACTTGAACGGTGGTAGTTCAAGTAGTATTTGGGAAAGATATAAGTATATTGGGGTATCTTGTAACTTCATCTTTTAAACTTATATCTAATTAATAATTGTCTTATGAATGACAAAGATTTTCAGAAAAACGTTGAGACAAGGTTAGATATATGAGATCACCTTGCAACGATATTTTTTTTATACAGTTATACACTGGGGCTTTGTGTATATTGTGCATGGAAGAGGACTTCCAATATTTTGAAAAGTATATATGTATATATATACTGAATATTTTGCGACTTCATCGCATTAAGATATCAACTTGGTTCATTTCTTTTGACCAAGACTTTCATGAGTACTAAGAGAAGGCTCATATACTATTAATCATTATACATATTATTTTGGTGGGCTTGCTGCTCACCCTTGCTTTCTTCTTTCATCACACAACATCAGATAGACAAGATGAACCGGACCAAGCTCCCGATTCGCAAGAGGTTAGGAGACGTTCCGCAGTTTTCTAGAAGCACTGATGCCGCCATAGCTGAGGTAGGAACTACCAATAGGCTAGGCTTTCAACTTTTGATGTATCAGATTATGTATATTTATGAATTGTAATAATGGCAAAGAAATGTAAATTTATTCAGAAACCTGTTTAAGGTGTATTGGCATATAATTGTGGAATAAAACGACTTGTGATTATTTTTGGATATTCATCTCTGAGACTATAACTTGTGGTGTGTGTGTTTATTGTGGGGTCACAGTACAGAGTAGTTAATTATTTATTAAGATTGGGTGTTGTTAAGGGAAATGGAACTCGTGACAACCCGGATCCCCGACCCCGGATTTGGGGGTGTTACAGACACCATTCGAGATGGTGAAAGGGAAGAAGCCAAATTTGAAATACTTTCATATATTTGGTGGTAAGTGTTTTGTTCTCAAAACTCATTCGGAGTAGCTTACCAAGTTTGACTTAAAAGCTGATGAAAGAATCTTTGTGGGATATCCATTTTGTACAAAAGTATTCAGAATTTACAATCTGAGAACAAGAACAGTCATGGAGTCTATACATGTATTTTTTTATGACAAGAAGATAACAGGTCTAGAAGATGCAGATGAACATGACAAGTTGAGATTTAAAAATGAAGTACCATATGCTGAACTTCTAAAACCTGTCTCTGATTCAATAAATCCTGATATCACTCAAAGCTCTAAGGTTCCACAGAATAGTGGAAATTCTTCTGACGGAGAAGTATATGTTAAGGGGGAGCAACATGACACAAATCCAGAGACTACAACAACTGATTCAACTCAAGAAACATCAGTAGAAAGATCATCAGACTCATCTTCCTCAAACTCTGATGAGTCAAATACTTATAATAATGGGGACACTGATTTATGGGGCAGCATCAGGAAATAATAGTGGCACTCCTCAAGGTAATAACAGAGAATTCATGGATCAAGAGGGAGGTTCTTCTTCTAGGAGTCAACTTCCATCTGTAAGAAAATGGTCTAAGTCACACACACCTGACTTAATCATTGGAAACCCTGAAAGTGGTGTAAGAACAAGAAAAGCCACTCAGAATGAATGTCTCTACCATTCTTTTCTATCTCAAACTGAACCTAAAAAGGTTAAAGAAGCTCTGCAAGATGCTAACTAGGTCACAACAATGCAAGAGGAACTCAATGACTTTGAAAGGAATAACGTCTAGACTCTTATGCCAAGACCAAAGAACATATCTGTAGTTAGCACAAAGTGGGTGTTCAGAAACAAAACTGACAGTGAGGGCATTGTTACAAGGAACAAAGCAAGATTGGTTGCAAAGGGTTACTCACAATAAGAAGGCATTGATAATGATGAGACATTTGCTCCAGTTGCAAGGTTAGAGGCAATAAGGATCTTTCTTGCCTATGCTGCTCACAAGAAGTTTAAAGTGTTCCAAATAGATGTGAAGAGTGCATTCTTAAATGGAGAACTCGAAGAGGAAGTTTATGTTGAACAACCTCCAGGGTTCATTGGTCCAAGGTATCCAGATCATGTCTACTTACTAGATAAAACACTCTATGGATTGAAACAAGCTCCAAGGGCCTGGTATGAAACACTTGCTCTATTTCTGCTAGAGAGTGGTTTCACAAGAGGTAAAATTGATAAAACTCTCTTTTTTATAAATACCATGGTAAGGACTTAGTATTAGTACAAATATATGTTGATGATATCATTTTTGGTTCTACTAATGATAAACTCTGTGAGAGATTTGCAAAGCTAATACAGTCCAGGTATCAAATGAGTATGATGGGAGAATTGAGTTAATTTTTGGGGTTACAAGTCAAACAGTCTGATGAAGGAATCTTCATAAATCAATCCAAATACACCAGGAACTTACTCAAAAGATTTGGAATGCAAGACTTCTCAACTGCATCAACTCCTATGGCCACTGCAACCAAGTTAGATTTAAATACTAGTTTTTCAGTAGATATAACTAACTACAGAGGTATGATTGGCTCACTCCTATATCTGACTGCTAGTAGTCCTGATATCATGTATGTTACCTGTCTTTGTGCAAGGTTCCAAGCTGACCCTATAGAACTTCATCTATTAGCTGTGAAAATAATTTTCAATTATCTCAAAGGCACCATGAATCTGGGATTATGGTATCCTAGAGATTCAGACTTTAAGCTAATTGGATATTCAAATGCTGATTTTGCAGGATGCAAAATAGACAGGAAAAGTACTTCTGGAAGCTGGCAATTTCTTGGAGGAAGATTGGTTTCTTAGTACAGCAAGAAACAAAAATCAATTTCCACTTCAACTGCAAAAGCAAAATACATTGATGCAGGAAGTTGTTGTGCTCAAATTCTATGGATGAAGAATCAGTTGCTGGATTATGGGTTAGACTATTCTTCTATTCCTATATATTATGATAATTAAAGTGTTATTGCAATGACAGGAAATCCAGTGCAGTATTCAATGACTAAGCACATATATTCACCAAACCATTTCATAAGGGAATACGTAGAAGCTGGTACAGTGGAATTGGTCTTTGTTCCAACAGATCAGCAAGTAGCAGATATATTCACCAAACCTCTCTATGAAGTCACATTCACAAGATTGGTGAATGAATTATGAATGATTTCAAGACAGTTCTTAAACTCTGATAATTAAGTCTGCTGATATTTTCGAAGCATGGTATCTTACTTGTCAGTACTCGTTAGATACTGATTCTTATGCTAAATGCTTGATGCCATGATAACATGCAAATTGTGCTAAATGATCTTATGTGATAGTTGCATGTTGAACTACTAATTATGCTTATAAACTCTATTATTAGTGAAACTTGTTTTGACTAATAGTTTATGTCAGTAGTTGATAAATCCTGATACTAGTAATTAAGATACTGATAATGGTTAAACCATGATTGACTGTTATACTTCATTGATTATTTTAAATGTATTCGAAATAAATTATTAACTTTTTAATTAATCAGTGAGTGAGTGGAATATCTTTTAATTGCTTAAATGGGTTGACTACTGATGCAAGTATGCGTTGATACTTGAGTATTTACATTAGGAATAGGAATATAAAGGGAGAGATTACTTTTTGCTTGCCTAGATACGTGTAATTGTGTATGCTTATTATGTCTAATTATCGCATGGTCAATCAAAGAGTCTCTTCAGTTTCTACTTTCTTTTCTATAAATACAACCCTTCAGTCTCAAAACTTCTCACTGACCTATCACTTCAATCACTTCTATTTCATGATTTTTTGAACTCAACTCCTCATCTTCTCAAATGTTCATGGCTCAACGTTTGTTTTGTACTGGTAACATTGCTGGGATTTACTATCCAGCTTTCAACTTCGAAAAGGGTAGTGTCTATTATGACCCTTGGGGACGTAGAATCAAGATTAATGATCAAATCTTCAGCTCTCATGAAGTCCCATCCTCGGTTTACGAGGAGTTGTCAAGTGATCAGCGAGTGGATATGTTAGGTCACACACACTGTAGAAGAGGGTTGAATACAGTGTTTACTATAATCAAATCGAATATAAGAACTCAAGTAACAGAACACATATTTTATTCAACACAATAAACTCTGTTACAAAGAACTATTCTCTCTCAGTGATGAACAAATTATCACGAGAGCTGCTAGGGTTACAAAGAATAATATTTTTGATTAAGATAACACATATAGTGTAAACCCTATGTCTGTGTTTATGTAGACACACAGTTACAAGATAATCTTCTAATTGATATCGAATATGATTCTGCTTCTTAATATATATCAATCAGTTATCTTTTCTTCTAAGTATTCTATTCTTCATAGAATTCTTCTCCATGCATATCTCTTCTTATGTTTGTCTTGATCTTCTTTCCTTTCAATCAGCCGTCTTCCTTATCTGAAAGTCTCCTTAAGTCTTGATATTATCTCCTGATAAATATCTTCTGATAACTTAAGTTCTGACAACTTAAGTTCTGATATCTTAAGTCCTGACTTCAGTATAAGTACTGATTTCCAGTTAGGTACTGATTTGTCTTATTAAGTAAGATCTGAAAACTAAACACAAATCATATTAGCCATGACATCACAAATATATCTAACAATCTCCCTCAACTTGTAAATTAGCATAATATTCAAGTTCAACAAATATTTGATGATGTCAAAAACATTAAGTACAAATGCATGAGAATCTGACTAGATAACTACAACTTACAGTCCTTATAGCTTTACCATCCTTAAAGTCTGATATCAGCTTCAGTCTGTATATCCTTCAGAATTTAAGCAGTTGTAGATCTTTGACTTGGCTTCAATTTCTGATCTCTTTGATGTCAGGAGTTGTTCTGAGATAGTTCTTCAAAAGACATCTCTCAGCATATTCAAGTTAATTCACCATCCTCCTTTTAGCATTTTTCAATTCAACTATATCTTCACCAGTTTGAAAGATAGCAGCCCTGAGATCATTTATTTTAGCTTTCCTTATATCCTGATCCAGTCTGATTATAAAGGCTTTATCAGACTCTAGATTGAATTCAAGTCCCTTAATACCAGAAAATGTAGTGATGATCTTTGCGGTATTAGGCTTCATTTCAACAATTTCTCCACTGTGAGATTTGTACTTAGGACAGTATGGGATGTCAGACTTTACAGAGTAAAGCTTCTTCTATCTTTGAATATTTGATTTTAAATAACCTGCAGCACCATCTGTTGATCTATTTTTCACTTGAAGTAGAAATAGAACATGTTCTAGTTCTTCAAAATACTTCAATGGAATAGCATTCTTCTTGATCTGGAATACCCTCCCATCTTTCAGAAAGTATAACATAACATCTTCTTTCAAAATAGAGTGGTAAACCATTTGTACAGATTCAAGTTGATTCAATCTCTCAGGAGTTGTTCCTACTCATGGTTCACTCAAGGAAGTTGGATCATTGGTAGTATTGTTTACTCTCTTCTCTTTAGAACTACCCAATCCTGATTTGTCTCTTGCTTCCTTTCCTGTAACAACTCTTGCTTCAAAACCACTTGATGTAGTCTTTAAAGGTTGAGTCTGTTGAGCTTTTGTGAATCCTGGTAGTAGAGTCTTTGAAGGTTTAACACGAGCAATGTCAGAGGTTTCCTTTTCCTTATCTTACGATATCAAGCCAACTTAAGCTATGTCAGAGGTTGCTTGCTTCACTGTCATATCAGAACTTACTACATCTTGACTCTGAACAACTTGAGCCATGTCAGAGGTTGGTTGAGAAATCTTCTTTTTCATCGGAGTAAGACTGGTATCTTCTTCATCAATTATTTCCTCATCCATGATTGGCATGTACACCTTTACAGGTTCATCAATTTTTTCTTTGCCCTTGGATCTTGGATCTACCTACACTTGTGATTTGGCTTTGGTTGCCTCAGAATTTGTCCTCTCCTTAATCACAATACCCTTAGGTTTTGGAAGTTTCTTTTCAACAATAGAAGCTTTAGACTTGGAGTTGAAATTTTCTGCTTTAAGTCTAGCTTCTTCTTCCTTTAGACTTTCAAAGTCCATTCCAGGATTTTCTTTAAGAAATAATCTCTTTGAAATTTCTTCATCAAGCTCCAAATGTCCAGTAGAACTTATCCTTTTACCAGTTTCAGAACTTTTTCTTCTCCCAGTATCAGAACTTGTTCTTTGACTTGTAGTACCAGCTTTGCTTGATGAAAAACCTTTGCCTTGACCATGACCTCTACCCATTCCAGAGTTTCCCTGGTCATTATTTCCATCATCCTTACCCTTCAGTACTTGACTAGATTTGCATTTGGACTTAATCACTTTCTCCCCCTTTTTGGCATCAGCAGGTAGAAGAAGAGAGACAAGCAATTCCACTGAGGATTGGATCTCATTGAGTTGAGTTTGCTGAGAAGCTTGATTCTTTAGAATTTCAGAAATTTGATCTTGTTGCTTCTCCTGAGTCTTTTCAATATACCCAATTCGGTCAAAGGCTGGCTTGAAAAATCTGTTCTTTTCTAATTTTATATTCATATTTTGCTGGATCAGTGATTTTTGAATTTTATTCACCTTGTCATGAGTTATTGAGTGTTGACCTTGAAGGTGCCTTGTACTCAATGCAGTAACTCTCGGTTGTGCCTTGAAATCATCATTTATCAGCATTTCATCAGCCTTAGCCAGGTGCTCAGCAAGAATTTTTTCATTAGGAACAAAATTAACTTTGTTCCATTCCTTAGTCTACTTCTTTCCTCTAGGAGTTTCCCTCCAAGGTACTGGTGCATCCTCTCTAACAAACTTCTTGATTAAATCAGCTTTTTTAACTGTTTGTTGAGGTGCATGTCCTGAAGGACCAGTTGCATCAGCATCTACATTTGTAGCAGCTTCACCAGTAATTTCAGCATTTTCAGCATCAGAACTTACAGAGCCTGAACTATCAGCATCCTCTGATAAAATAACAGTCTGTGAGGCTATAGAGGATTCAACATCATCCTCTAAATTCTGATCTACAACTAAGTTCTGATCAACATCCAAATTTTGATGCCCACCTAAAATCTGATCTTCATCATCTAGATTCAGAACTGGTGTTGATGGAATATCTGCATTGAAATCAGCATCCAAAAGTGGTGTTGTTGGTGGAGTGAGTTGAGTTGGTGGAGCTTCCAAGTGCAGAACCTCAGGCACAACCAAGTTATGTATGTCTATTTCAGCACTTGTACCTGGGTCTTCAACATGTACTGGATTAATGATAGGAGACACAGGAGGTGTAGACACTTGTTCTGGAATATCCTCTTGCTCTTGAATAGGAGACTTTGGAGCTTGAGTAAAGTCTGATTCAGCTATGGGAAGTAATTCAATGACTATAGGTTCTGTTGGGATCAGAGATTCCTGACCCCCTTCCTTAGTTGCTGCTTCCAGAATTTCTTCAGAGTGTGATGATACACTTACAGCCCTCCTAGCTCTTTGCTTTTTAAGTCTCTTTGTAGAATTAGAGGCTTTGGGAGCTTCATCATCAGAATTTAGCTTTCTAAGCCTTTTGAGAGGCCTAGAACTCCCAGTTTCAGTATCTTTCTGAGAAGAGACCTTCTCAGCTTCTACAACAAAAAGTTCTGATAGGGGAACCTGTTCCTCATTATCTGAGTCATCTTTCAGAACAATTCTCCTTCTCTTCTGTTGAGACTGAGGTACTATCTTAGTCATCTTGGGTTTTGAAGATGAAGGCTTCACCGGATGTGCTGAAGATTGAGGTTGAGGTTGAGAAGTTTGAGGTTGGTGAGAGGTGGTATGTTCTGATGGTTGTTGTGTTGGCTGTGATGTGTTGGTGGGTTGACATCAGGGTAAACAGATGTGTATGTTTTTGGATCAGCATTTACCAAGATTTGTTTTACTGGCTGAGGAATCTGTAAGGGTCTCGGCTCTTGTTTCTTATTATCAGCATTTACCAAATCATTAAAAGCCCTTTTGCAAGCTTAAAGGGTGGAATTAAATCACTGGCAGGTTGGGGTTCATCAGCACAACAGAAAGTATATATAAGCTGACAGAATCTAGCAAAGTATACTACATTCCTATCCTCTGTCATCCTATCCCCTATGAAACCTAGCACATCACTTGCAAAATCGAAATGAGTTTGATGAATAAGGGCATACCCGATTTGCTGACTCATGATGGGAATAGCATCAAAGTTGGAGCATTTATTGGCAAATTCCTTGATGATAAAATCAAAAAAAAAGCTCCATTCCTTTCTGATATTTGATTTTTTCAGTTGACCCAGCTTTCCCAAACCTTTCTCATAGCCCAGTCTGGCCATAAGCTGCTGTAAGACAGGATCCTCCACTGTTGAGAATGTGCAACCTTCAGGTAAGTGGAGAGCTTTATGAACTGCTCCAGGAGTAACCACATGCTCGATATCTCCTAATGTGAAAACAATGCTTGGAGTACCAGTAGCACCACCATCATCAAAAAGCCCAGTTCGCCAAAATGTCAGCACTTGTTTGCTTGAAATAGTTTGAGGTTGGGTCAAAGCATACCCAATTTCACTATTGGCTAAAAAATCTTACACAACATGTAGATCTGATGGAGCTTCAGCCTTATTCAAGATTGCAGCATAGTTATTTGGTACAAACTTGTCTCCATCAACAATTAAATCCTTGGGCGCCTTCATAAATAAGTGAGAAATTAGTTTGCCTGAAAGGTGTTTGATGAAATGTCTGTATAGAAAACTGTCAGAAAATGTGAGAGAGAGTGAGTAGAATAAAAATGAAAATAAAATATTTGAAAATCTTTTATCTCTTTTACTTAGACACCCCACGTGATAGCAGTTAATGAGAAGTGGAATAGACCTTTACACATGTCATCCATGCAGCAGTTAAGGCAAAAGTTAATGGGCACGGTAAATAAGTAATGATTACATTGCACGTTCAGTTTGAAAAAAAAAACTGTTTCCACTAAACAAATGATTATTACTGCTTTATCTCATATAAACCAATATTCTGAGAAAATATAATCGTTCAAGTAATGACCAAAAATAAACCAAGTAAATAAATATTGCCACGTCAGCATCAGAACTTGATTTTTATCAGAATTTAAAAGTCATCAAAATATGGCTCCTTAACTCGAAAAGTTAATGTTTATTCATGTAATTCTTGACACAAATACTGATATGGTTACATCAGAACTTAATCATCAGAACTTCCATCAGAACTTATCCTCAGAATTTATGCAACAGACACTTAAACTGTTCATCTAAAACAACATTGATCACCACAGTAATTTTCATCATTCATATGGAGTGTAAGTGTGTGTATTTAGCTAAATATCAGACAAAGAGTAAAGTCTGATTCACTTCAGTACATCTTAGAAATAAGGCATAACTAAGAAATTTGTTCAAAATCTGTCATTATTCAGAAGTCTACTATAGAATGAGTTCATGCATGAGTCCACCTCAACTGTTTTGTGCTCATTTTATGCATCTTTTGAAATTCCTTTTTACAGTGGCTTCTCAGTGTAAGTGAGTCATAACTGCTTATCAGAACTTATGATGTTGTCAAAGTATTTCTCCAGTAATAATAGAGTGTGAAAAGTCACCTAGAAAATTTTTGCTTTTCTAATGCATATTACTTAATACCAGCAATGCACTTGGGTCTTCGCTTCCACATTTTTACTCTAGATCTCAAAGGAGAACCTGACATTTATTTCTTTTTTTTCTTTTTCTTTTGATAAGTGAGGTTTATCAACACTTAGTACATCCATAAGATTTACCAACATCAAAACTTAACAGATAAGAAGCACTATTCTAGTTTTTGACTTAGTAATAAGATACACAAAGTAAACATAACTAAGCTCAGTATCAGAATTTGCTAGTATTAAAATATTTCCACATAAACAATTACTTTATACATGGGATCATCAGTATGTTAAAGACTACTAGGTCAGCATCTAGCACAGTTATCCTCATTAGATTAAATAGTCACAGAAACATTCATATCACTATCAGAGTTTAGAAATTCACATCAGACAACAATCAGTACTTAGAAAATTTCAATTTAAGCACAGAATACACAAAGATAGTAATATCTGTAAATACTGATCATAAAGTCTGATGTATCATAACATAAACAAAGTAGATTTAGAGAAAGAACCTGAAACTATTCCAAGTTCATTTACCAATATTGTAAAAGTAGCTTCACATAGTGGTTTTGTGAAGATATCTGCTAGTTGTTGATCTGTTGAACAAAATGCAATTCCACTGTACCTTCCATCACATGCTCCCTTATGACGTGGTACCTAATGCTGATGTGCTTTGTCATTGAGTGCTGAACTGGATTACCTGTCATAGCAATAGCACTTTGATTATCACAGTAAATAGGGATTTTAGAATATGTTAACCCATAATCCAGTAATTGATTCTTCATCCAAAGAATCTGTGCACAACAGCTTCCTATATCAATGTATTCTGCTTCTGCAGTTGATGTGGAAATTGACTTTTGTTTCTTGCTAAACCAAGAAACCAATCTGCCTCCAAGAAATTGGCAGCTTCCACTTGTGCTTTTCCTGTCAATTTTGCATCTGGTAAAATCTGCATCTGAGTAACCTATTAGCTTAAAGTCTGATTCTCTAGGATACCACAATCCTAGATCAGTAGTACCCTTTAAGTACTTGAAAAATCTTTTCACAGCTGTTAAGTGAGGTTCTCTTGGAGCTGCTTGAAATCTTGCACAAAGACAGGTAGCATACATGATATCAGGTCTACTTGCAGTTAGATAGAGTAGTGAGCCAATCATACCTCTATAATCAGTAATATCTATTGATGTACCAGTATCCTTATCCAATTTTGTTGCAGTGGACATAGGAGTGGATGCACTTGAACAGTCTTGCATTCCAAATTTCTTCAATAAATTTATGGTGTACTTAGATTGACAAATAAAAGTTCCTTCTTCATTCTGCTTGACTTGAAGGCCCAGAAAATAGCTAAGTTCTCCTATCATACTCATTTGATATCTTGACTGCATTAACTTGGCAAACTTCTTACAAACTCTATCATTTGTAGAACCAAAACTTATATCATCAACATATATCTGCACCAAAAGTAAGTCATTTCCATGGTTGAGATAAAACAATGTTTTTTCAATAGTCCCTCTGTTAAATCCACTTTCCAGAAGAAACTGAGCTAAGGTCTCATACCATGCTCTTGGAGCTTGTTTAAGGCCATAAAGTGCTTTATCAAGTCGGTAGACATGATTAGGAAATTTTGAATCTACAAAATTTGGAGGTTATTCAACATATACTTCTTCTTCCAATTCTCCATTAAGAAAAGCACTTTTTACATCCATTTGAAAGACTGTAAACTTTTTGTGAGCAACATAAGCCAAAAATATCCTTATGGCTTCCAATCCAACAACTGGTGCAAATGCTTCATCATAATCAATTCCCTCATATTGAGAATATCCTTTTGTAACCAGCCTTGCTTTATTCCTTGTAATTATGCCATCACTATCAGTTTTGTTTCTGAACACCCACTTTGTACCAACAACAGATCTGTTCTTTGGTCTTGGCACCAGGGTCCAGACTTTATTTTTTTCAAATTCATTTAACTCTTCCTGCATTACTTGCACCCAATCAGCATCTTGAAGAGCTTCTTCCACTTTCTTTGGTTCAGCCTGTGAAAGAAAAAAGTGATAGAGACATTTATTTGATATTGTTTTTCTAGTTCTAATACCTGCTTCAGGATCTCCAATAATCAAGTCTGGTGTATGTGCTTTAGTCCACTTCCTTGCAGATGGAAGATTATCTCTAGAACTGGATGCTCCCCCATGATCCATGCTGTCTCCATCAACATTTTCTGATGCTCCCCCTGAAATTATGCTCTCTGAGTTGGATCCTTCAGAATTTGAGTTTCCAGAATTATCAGAACTTGAGTTTCCAGAATTATCAGAACTTGGCCCATCAGAACTTGATGAATCAGAACTTGAAGAGGCTGTTCTTGGTTCTAATGCTTCTTGAGATGTGGTTGTATCTTCAATATGCTCCCCCTGTATAGGTGCATTTTCCTTTGGCGTAGTTAACACAGTTTCAATAACATCAGAGTTTAACCCATCAGAGTTTGCAGTATCAGGATTTAGACTGTCAGGATTTAGACTGTCAGGATTTACAAAATCAGAATTTAAAACTTCATTCTCAACTCTCAGCTGATCATGATCATTGAAATCTTCAAGTCCTGTAATCTTCTTATCATCAAAAGAGACATTGATAGATTCCATGACAACCCTTGTTCTTAAATTATAGACTTTGAAGGCTTTTGTGGAAAGTGGATATCTAACAAAAATTCCTTCATCAGCTTTTAGATCAAATTTGCATAGCTGTTCAGGATGAGTCTTAAGAACAAAACACTTGCATCCAAATACATGAAAATACTTCAGATTTAGCTTTTTTTTATTCACCATCTCATATGGTGTCTCTCCATGCTTGTTGATAAGTGTTGCATTCTGAGTAAAACAAGCAGTTTGCACAGCTTCAGCCCAAAAATAGGTTGGTAACTTTGCTTCATCAAGCATAGTTTGTGCAGCTTCAATAAGAGTTCTATTATTTCTTTCAACAACTCCATTTTGTTGTGGAGTTCCAGGAGCAGAGAATTCCTGCTTAATTCCTTGGTCTTTGCAGAACTCTTCCATGATCAAATTCTTGAACTCAGTGCCATTATCATTTCTTATGATCTTCACAGAGTCTTTGACCAATTTATCCAGTTGTTTGACATGATCAATCAAGATAGATGCAGTTTCACTTTTTGTGTGCAAGAAATACACCCATGTGTATCTGGTGAACTCATCCACTATGACCATAGCATATTTCTTCTTTGCAATAGACATGACATTCATTGGACCAAATAGATCAACATGTAGTAAGTGATAAGGCTCAAGAATTGAAGATTCAGTCTTACTCTTGAATGAAGATTTTCTTTGTTTTGCCTTATGACAGGAATCACAAAGGCCATCAGGAGCAAATACTGATTTTGGCAGTCCTCTCACAAGATCTTTCTTGACAAGTTCATTTATATTATTAAAATTTAAATGAGAGAGTTTCTTGTGCCAATCCCAGCTTTCTTCAATTGATGATTTGCTTAACAGACAGATTGCAGAACCATCAGAACTTGTTGAAAGCTTGGCTTCATGAATATTACCATGCATGTATCCTTTCAGAACAACTTTGCCTATAGATTTGCTTACAACTTCACAGTGTTCTTCAAAGAAATCAACATGATAACCTCTGTCACAGATTTGACTAACACTCAGCAGATTGTGTTTAAGTCCTGAGACTAGAGCTACTTTTTCAATGATGACATTCCCAAGATTGATATTGCCATATCCCAGAGTTTTTCCCATGTTGCCATATCCATAAGAAACACCTGGGCCAGCCTTCTCCACAAAGTCTGATAGCAGGGCTTTATTTCCAGTCATATGTCCTGAACATCCATTATCCAGAACTAGGATGTTTTTCCTGTTGCCCTACAATCACAAAGACCACTAATGATTAGTTTTAAGGACCCAGACTTGCTTGGATCCTTTGGCTTTATTAAGTTTGTTAACATTTGCAGCGGATTTAACATCAGAGTTTCTGTTAACATTTTCTTATCAGAATTTACAGTATCAGACTTTGCATCAGAACTTACACTAGAAGGAATAACGCTAACTTTCTTTAAATAAGGTTTTATTTGATAATAATCATAGTACAAACTATGATATTTCTTACAGGTATAAATGGAATGCCATAAACTACCACAATGAAAACAAGGATTTTGTGGCCTATATCTAACAGACTGATTTTGAAGGTAAGGAGTTTATGTTCTTATTCTTCCTGCAAAAAGAAGCCAGATGGTTAGAATTTCCACAGTTATAACATTTCTTTCTAGGAGCATTAGGAATAGGCTTATAATCATTGCTTTTATTCACTCCTTCATTTCCATTCCTATTTTTCCTATGTGGTTTTACCTTGTTTACATTCTTAACATCTTTCAGCTTATGCTTAAGCTGCTTCTTTGTCATCAAGCTTATGTTAACTTCAGTAGGCTTATCCTGTTTTGGTTTGTCAGAAGTTAATTCCTATTTAACTTCTGATTTATCAGTATCAGAATTTACATCTACAAACTTAACAGGATTTACTTTTGGCTTTTGTTTAACAACTATAAGCTCAATTTCTACAGTTCCTTTATTATTCTTATCATCTCCATAACCTAAGCCCTCTTTCCAATTTCCACTACTTAACAAATTCTGAGTTGTTCTGCCAGAGTTAGTCCAAGTCCTGATAATCTCTCTTTCCTTTTCTAACTCAGTTTTTAGAGATTCATTCATTTTAAGAACTTCATCTCTAACATAGAAAGCATCATCTCTATCTTTCTGAGTTTGATGGAACATAACTAATTCTTTTTCTAAATAATCATTCCTCTTTTTATAAGCAAGATTTTCAGAAGTTAATATTTCACATGTTAAAGTTTGATCTCTATAACTAATGAACATGGTTTTAAGATATCTTCTCAGTTCAGTAATATCATCAGTATGAAAAGTATAAGTTGTTTGAGGTACCTTTAACTCAGCAGCTTCAGAACTGCTATCAACATTTGCCATCAAGGCATAGTTCACCTCACTTTCAGAATCTGAAGTGTTTGTCCAGCTTTTCTTCTTTGTGACAAGAGCCTTGACTTTATCACTTTTTCCTTTCTTGCAATTAGAAGATATGTGGCCTTTTTCACCACAGTTGTAGCATTTGACATTTGAGTAATCTCCTCTGTCAGACTTTCCTCCTTTGCCTTCAGATTTTCTGAAACCTTTCTTATCAGAACTTGCACCTTTTCTGGAAAACTTCTTTCCCCTTCTGAATTTCCTGTATGCAATCTTTGTGATTCCTTTCACCATAAGAGCACACAGCTTCATCATCTCTTCATCAGCATCCATCTCAAATAGACTTTCAGTTTTTGAATCCTCATCACTATCAGAACTTGATGACTCAATATCAGACTTTGTGATGAGAACCTTTCCTTTGCCTTTCTTTGAGACATCCACTTTAGGGGATTCCTCCTCAGCCTTAAGAGCAACTGTCCTTGACTTTCTCCCATTCCTCTTGCTTCTTTGTTCCATCTCAAGTTCATGAGTCTTGAGCATACCATAAATTTCATCAAGAGTAGTTTCATCAAGAGCATAGTTGTCTCTTATAGTAGTTGCTTTCAAGTCCCAACTTTCAAGAAGAGCTAAAAGGAATTTAAGATTAGTATCTTCAAGATCATATTCCTTATCCACCAGTGACAGATCATTCAAGAGTTTGACAAATCTGTCATATAAACCAGTTAATGACTCATCAGGTTTTGAGTCAAAGTGCTCATACTCTTGAGTGAGTATAGTCTTCCTATTCTTCTTAATTGAATCAGTTCCCTGGCATCTTGTCTCCAAGGCATCCCATATCTCCTTTGCAGTCTTGCAGTTGATTACCCTGTTTGACATGACATTATCAATGGCACTATGCAGCAAATGTCTTACCTTTGCATCCTTCGCAATAGATGAGATATCTTCAGCTGTATATTCACTTTTCTCCTTTGGTACAGACTGTGCTGGCTGATCTGCAACTACAACAGAGAGTTTGGTTGGCTTATATGGTCCTTCATTAATTCTGTCAAGGTATTCTGGATCTGTAGGTTCCAGAAACATAGACATCCTCACCTTCCATATGGGATACTCAGAAGGTTTCAGTATGGGAACCCTAATAGTCTCATATCGATTATGGATTTGAATCTTTAGAGTTTCTTCAGTTTTGGTGGGCTTGGTTGGAGTTTTTGCTTCTTCAGACATGATTGTTTTTGGATCTTTACTGTATGTATGTTAACAGATAGCTTTGATACCACTTGTTAGGTCACACACACTATAGAAGGGGGTTGAATACAGTATTTACTACAATCAAATCGAATATAAGAACTCAAGTAACAGAACACAGATTTTATTCAACACAATAAACTCTGTTACAAAGAACTGTTCTCTCTCATTGATGAACAAATTATCACGAGAGCTGCTAGGGTTACAAAGAATAATATTTTCGATTAAGATAACACATATAGTGTAAACCCTATGTCTGTGTTTATATAGACACACGGTTACAAGATAATCTTCTAATTGATATCGAATATGATTCTGCTTCTTAATATATATCAATCAGTTATCTTTTCTTCCAAGTATTCTATTCTTCATAGAATTCTTCTCCATGCATATCTCTTCTTATGTTTGTCTTGATCTTCTTTCCTTTCAATCAGTCGTCTTCCTTATCTGAAAGTCTCCTTAAGTCCTGATATTATCTCCTGATAAATATCTCCTGATAACTTAAGTTCTGACAACTTAAGTTCTGATATCTTAAGTCCTAACTTCAGAATAAATAGTGATTTCCAGTTAAGTACTGATTTGTCATGTTAAGTAAGATTTGAAAACTAAATACAAATCATATTATCCATGACATCACAAATATATCTAACAGGATATTCAATTATTCCAGTTTGAAATCACTCATGAGGATGAACGCTTAGCCGAAGAGGCTAAGCAAGAGAAACTTGAGTTGTAAGAGAAAATTATCTCTCTCGTAAAGACTTTCTCGGGGATTTATCACCTCCGAACTCTCAAGAAGCAAGAAGAGATAAAGAAGAAAAAGTTAGGATAGATTCTAGGAATAGTCTAGTTCTTGTTAGGACTATTTTCTTGTTTATGCCTTGTACTTTTCTCTTTCAAGAATGAATGAAATTATTCTATCTTCTTTTGCTTCATAAAATGACTTCTTGATTTCTTGTATGTGTGCTTAAATGTTCTTAAATCTTAAATATTAAATCGGTACTGCATGCTAAACATCAGATATTTTTTGGTGCATATGAATAAACTAATCTTTGTTTGAGTTTCATATGATCACTTCAGTACAGATTGAGCACTACAGGAAGTAACCAGAAGTAACTGTTGTTAAAGAAGGAAATTTAAGGAAGATTTAATTTTTGATCATTCAGAATTATAATCTTTGAGTGTTGCTTACCATTCACAATCCTTTTAAAACTTTCTTTTTCTGATCAAGAAAGTTGTCCACACTCAATCTCAAATTTCATATATCTTATATCTTAAATTTTTCTAACAACTGAAACACTTGAATTCTTTTCTCAAATGTTGCCAAAAATCAAGTGTCATAATTCTTGAATTATGTTCACCACTCAGAAACAACATTAAGTTGGTTAGAGACTACTTGATGAGGTAGATCTTGATGATACTAACAGAGACACAGAGGTTTCATCAGTCTTTACTGAAGACTCTGTGATAGCTTTCATTAAACACATTAAAGTGTTAGTTCTTTGCAAGAAGAACAAAGGTTGGAGATCATGGTACATGAAAATAACCTGATCAAATCCTCTCCAGTTCAAATGGAGGTTCTCATTATTGATGAACAACAACTGTCATAACTACAGTATCTACTGTGAGCCCAATTATGAATTCACAAGGTATAAATAATGGTGTTACTTTATCAGCATTTATTTTAAATACTGATTTAGTTCTTTCAGCATTTATATTATGCTTTTCATGATATAAATCTTATTGACATGATGACATCTAGACTTTAGTTAAGGACTACCTCTAGTTGTATGATTACAGATCACCCTTCTTTAGCTACCTCTTATTTCTGTAGAACAATCTTTCTGAGCCTTTTTCTGTGAGATGTGTGAAAAGATTGAGAGAAAAATATAATTTAAGAGAGGCAGGATCCTTCCTGGCAAAAGGAGAGGTAGATGAGAGATATGACTAAGTAATCCTTGTGAGGAAGCTCTGACTATTAAAAGTCATGAGATGTGTGGTGTGAGGAGTAGTGAGACTACTGTAAAAGAATAGAGAGATTAATTTTTATTTGTTATATATTTGCAGATGCTCAGAGTACTGAAGGAACATATGTTGAACAGCAATATGTTGAATCTCAGGAAAACTCTGATATATCAAAGGCTATTGATCTCCCTGCAAGTCTAAGTACTGATACTTTCTTGCAGTCCATACATTCTACTATTCCACCACATGAGATAATCCCTATTTTTATTGAAAAATAGTCCATTCATTCTTCTTTTTCATCACCTGAAGAAATCCATGTCATTGCGGAAGATGTAGTAGCACAACAGTCCATTCATAAAGATTCATCCATTTCAGAATCACCACAACATTCTATAGGACCTGAGCTCCTGGAAGTTCATATTGAAGCTCCAATTCATTTATCTACAATACTTGAAGATGTGGAGATAACCGTTGAAGGTGTTGAAGCTTCTGAAACCACTGGATCAATTTCTTATTCTAATCTGCATACTGAAGCTGACGATAAAGTTCATAAATTAGTTCAAGATCCAGCTGCTAATGAAGAATCTAATGATGATAAAGAAACTCATTTATCTAATGCTATGTTAGATCTTGAGAATGATATTTTCTTTCCTAAAGATATGCCTATGCATGTTAGACAACTAAAAATGAAAGAGTTAGATGCTAAGAAGAAGCAGGATTATTCTGATAATTTGTGGAATGCTTATTGGAAAGATAATATATATCCTATTTCTAGAACTCGTGCAGTTGAACATCTGGAAATAGTTGAACAGAAGATTACAAGTCCTGATGTGCTGACTCATCTGAAAGCATCAATTTTAGTTGTCAGATCCTTACATACAGCTCATGAAGCAACTACTACTCAAATCAATCAGATTAAAAAATCATTGATTGTTTCAAAGCTGCTTACTCATCAAGAAATTCAGAAATAAATTTCACCAATAGTTATCAGACAAACTGTAATCGAATCTAGTCAAGCTAGATTGGAAGCTCATCAAGCTCAAATGTCTGATCAACTTACTACATAATTCAATGGAGCTGGTTATTTCTCTACTTCTTGGTGATGATATTAAAAAGGGGGAGAAAATTGATAAATCTAAATGCAAACAGCTGTCATTGATAGGTACTGATGATGAAAATCCTGATGGAGGTAATAAGGGGGAATAGAAGGAGAGTAAAAGAGGAAGCAAGAGGAATAAAAGAAGAGTTGAAGAATTGACTGTGACTACTAAAATGCTACATTCTTCACAAGTCACAACTGTTGCTGATGAAGACCAAGGTATTCTGGAGAAAGAAGCTGGTACTGAAGCAAGCCAATACAAACTCTGAAAGTTAAAGGAAGAAAGACAACTCTATTCTACAAGGATCCAAAGATTCAATTATTTGATTCTGAGGTAAGTAGAAGAATATTTGCAAAGGAAAATCCTGGAGTTGATCTTGAACAGCTAAGGCAAACGGAGGAAGACTTTAAAAATTCTATGAAGACATCAAATGCTGATATTGTTGTTGTTTCTCAAGTACTTTATGAAGATGATCCTTCCAACAGACCAACTAGAGGTATAGTTATAAGGGAAATCAGTCAGGCAGAAGATGAAAGATCTCTAAGATCACAAGCTATTGGAAGTGCTGACATGAAGCTTAAAGGAAAGGAGAAGATATAAGAAAAGTCAAGGATTTCAAAGTCTAAAGCCAAAGCTAGAGTCAGTATCTGAGGAATTTAAAATCTTAAACTCTGATAGATTTATTCTATACAGTAGTTCAAGCTCTTGATACTGAAGAAAATTTACTTTAAGAAAAAATCATTCAAGCTAGTCAAAGAAGGAAGATTTCCGGAAGCATTCTTAGTTGAGGAAGTGAAGTTAACCTCTGACATTGCTCAAGTTAAAGAAGCAGTTCAGGATGAAGAGTTAAAGTATGGAATTCACTGAAGCAAGATTGAATATGCATACTTGATTCCTGCATTTTGATAGTTTTGATGTCATCAATTGGAACTTGTCCATAATTCCATAATGAACAAGTAGGGGGAGATTGTTAGAAGCAATTGATGATATCAAACATAAACTATCAGAAGTTCATTTCAGAACTTATACATCAATGGATGCAGATGACAACATCAAAGGATGATGAAATATCAACGGATGATAGGATATCAACGGATGATGATTTCAATGGATGATGATGTCAACGGATAATGAAATTAGTATTTATCACATCAGTTGATCTTCGAGGAGGAAAAGGAAACAGGAATTTCAAGGCGGTGAAGGACTTTATCTAAGAAGCAATAGTATAGGTTTCCTTGTTGCTAATAGAATAGGATTCCTTATACATTGGTAGATGTTCTCTATATATAGCACAGATTAGGTTCATGCTATAAGCATTGCGACATTGTTATATTTTTCGCATAACCTAGCAACTCTCAAGGATATTTGTTCATCCTTTCGAGAGAGTACTTGTTTAATAAGTTTTTATAAGATTAATATAAAAATTATTGATTCTGTTGAAGCTTTATCGAGTTGATTATATTAACTGTATTCACCCCCCTTCTACAGTTGATTAAGGGCCTAACACTTTAGTTGATCATCCGTTGAAACCTTATGGAACATCCATTGAGAGCATCTTCATAGCGGTTGACTCTATTTCACTTATACAAGATTGCAAGGCATCTAATATTTACAGTTAGCCAACCTATCTTGCATATCAATCTAATAGTTAACATGACTTAAAACTTCTACAACATCTAGTTCTCTAAGGCATTACAATATGCAAAAATGTGCTACTAAACTTATTAATACATAAGCTACCCTTTCAACGGATGTTAAAGTGATCATCCGTTGAAAGCTATAAAATCACTAAATTGAATCTACTAAGGTGTTTTGTTTAACTTATCATCAAGTACACAACATATTCCTAACAATCTCCCTCAATTTATATCTACTGGAATTGTAGGAATAAATTAAGAGAAACTTGTTGATAACAAAACACTCTATGAATACAGACTGATTTCTAGTAGATAAAATTAACAAGTGTTGCAATTTTTTGAAAATTATGTAGAGGAAGGTTTACAGAGAATCTCACAGGCCATTTTTAAGGTGCTCCTCTAGAATGAGCAATTTTGACTTATTTCCTTGACTGTCTGAACTTCTTTCCCAATTTCTCATTATTTTATTCAATATGTTATTGAATTTGCCTATAGAATTCAGATTCATCTTCATTTGTCTGATCCAACTTTTCTTGCATCTCCATGAGAGTTTCATTGCTTGAGATTTTTAGTTGAGCTTCCAATCTGAAGAATCTTCTGATGTATTTCTCATCCTTGAACTCCATCAACCAGTATGGCCTCAAATGCACTCTATTTCCTGTGTATGGAATTGTTAGGACTCTTGGGAGTGTATTTTGGTTTCTTCTGTTGTTCATTATCTCCTCAATTTTATTCAGCACTAACTTTTTGGCCACTATGTTGAACCCAAAATTCTTCTTTATTGATGAGAAAATTTTCACCAGAACAGAATAACCTTCATTCAGAATTCTATGAAGAGGTCAAGTTAGCTCTTTTCCACCCTTGTACCTGACGACCAATCTCTCTAGAAGATGCTTGTAAGCATCAATTGCTCTAACTTCTTCTAGCTCATCCAGATAGAGATTTATGTCTGAAAATTCTTTGATGTCACGAATGAAGAGTTGATCTCCCTTGCTAACAGTTAGTTTGGGTTTGGCTAAGGCTCTGGATTAAAGTATGACAAGCTTGACCTTCTTGATTGCTCTTTTCTTTGTTTTCATTGGTTTAGTTTGGATGGGAATGTTTAGATCAAGAAGAGGAAGACTATCCCAATCTATAGGTTCATCCTTGGGAACTATGGGTTCACCATGAAAGTTCATGTCAGGATAAACCTTGAATTCAGCCTGATCCATTATGCGTATGGCTGGTTGACTTGAAGTAATAGATTAGGTAGGCATGAACTCTTTCTTATCTTCATTAGAATCCAGCATCCTCTTTGGTTTGTATTTGTATCTTGGTTTCTTTGTTTGCATTAGTTCTTCTTGTTTTTCTTGCTTTTCTTCATTAACTGGCTCAGCTATCACAGTGGGCATTTCAGATACTATAGTTGCAGGCTTCTTAGCTTGGTTCTTGGCATCTAAGGCAACTTGCCTTTATTGTTGCTTGAGCCTCACCTTTTCTTCTTTCTTAGCTTTTGCAAACTGTGGATGTCCAGCCACCACACAGATCATTTTGCCATTCATGTAGATTTTAGCAATTCTTTTCTTCGGGACTGAGTCTCTGGAATCTTTGAAGAAAGTAATAGATCTTCCAAGCAGATTCTTCTCATCGGGCTTGGGGGTTTC
The DNA here is from genome assembly GCF_009905375.1 of Apium graveolens. Classification (NCBI taxonomy): domain Eukaryota; kingdom Viridiplantae; phylum Streptophyta; class Magnoliopsida; order Apiales; family Apiaceae; genus Apium; species Apium graveolens. Next base: position 77,604,896 of record NC_133656.1, read on the forward strand.
ATAAACTAGGTCCAATGGATTTTTGTCGGAATTCTTTGGATAATTTCTCTTTGGCTGAAAAATCACATTGCCCTTTGGAGATTTTATTGCTGAGGGTTGACACCTTTCCATGTTCCCCAAGCCCATGTCATTGGCTGAAATTGATCTCAATTGAGAGCAATGAGAGAAGGCTTTGTCTGGTTTCTCAATTGGACCAAATTTCTTTTTAATGTTCTCATCAAGCTTCTTCCATTTCTCTTTCATCTCTAGCTCAGCTGCTGCTATTTTGATCAAGTCAGTGTTGTCAAGGACTTGTGGCTTATAGAAAGTAATTGCTGGAACAATCACTTTACTGACTTGTATGTTATGCACTTTCTCCCCCTCAATAATTGACTCCCCCTCATTAACTAGAATGATAGAATCTTTCTCCCCCTTTTTGTTAGCATCAAGTTGAGCAGAGTTTGAGGTTTGTGTAGCCACCAATTTTGGATGAAGCAGAGTCTATTGAGCTTGATGGAGTTGGATTTTGGTGATAGAGGTTTCAAGGACTTTCAGCTTTGTGTCCAAAGAATCAACCTTGCTACTAAGATCAGAATCTTTCCTGAGTTGTCTATTTACATCTCTCATTATTATGTCAGGAAGAAGATATTCCAATCTTTCATTGATGTGCTTGTTGACTTGTCCAATTTCTGTCTTGAGCTCAGATGTGGGCTTGTTGTACCTTTTGTTTTTGCTGAAGCGTTTTCACGCTTATACTACCAAAACTTTGATATATATATATATATATATATATATATATATATCAGTACCTTTTTTCAGCATTGTCATTTACATTACTGCACCTGCTTTATCTTACTTTATTTATTGCACCAGTTATAAACTCTTGTGATATTATGTACCATATTCCCTTAACTCTTCACATTTTATAAAGAAGCATGCAATTTACTTAGTTCAATTGTCACAACTGTTTTCAAAAAGAGATATTTTTATTTTACAAAAACTTTTCATAAAAAGGATTTGATTAAAAGGCTAAATAAGTTGTTTGATTCTTTACAGAAAATGCCTCCCATAAGAAATACCCGTTCTACCAACCAGAATGAAGAAAACAACAACAACAACAACAAAAATCAAGACAACAATAAACAGAATGCAAATCTAGGTCCCATAGACCCAACAGTGGCCCAGATTCTTCAGATCTTGGCTCAACAAACAGTTCACCTGACTCAACAGCAACAAAGACAGACTAACCCTCAGGTAACTTTTAAGACTTTTCAGGCAATGAATCCACCGGAATTCAAGGGTTCTTTAGATCCGATTGAAGCGAGAGTTTATTTAAAGGAGATAGAGAAGTCCTTTGCTTTGGTTAAGGTAAGAGAGGAACAGAAGGTTGAGTTTGAAAGTTATTATTTGAAGAATGAAGCCACCTACTGGTGGGAAACTGTTAAGACATTGGAAGGTACATATGTTATTACTTGGGAGAGGTTCAAGGAATTATTTCTAGAAAAGTATTTTCCCCAGTTTGTTCAAGATCAAATGGAATTGAAGTTCCTAGAGCTAAAGCAAGGAAATATGTCAGTAGCAGACTATGAAAGTAAGTTTGAAGAATTGTCAAGGTTTGTACCGTCGTATGTGGACACTGACAGGAAGAAAGCTAAAAGATTTCAACAAGGTCTAAAGCCATGAATCAGAGGGAAGGTAGCCATCTTTGAATTAGAAACCTATGCAGGAGTTGTATAGAAGGCCATGATTGCAGAAACAGAGAGTAAAATGTCACAGAAGGAGAAGGAGAGTAAGAAAAGAAAGTTTGAAGGAACTAAAGGTCAGTCACAAGCAGGGAAGTTTCCAAATTTCAACCAGAAGAAAGGCAAGTTTCATCCAGGGAAGAATTTAAATTTCAAGAAGCAAAATGCAGGCGACGAAGGACAAGGCAACCGTCCAGCCACTAGGAACCAGCCAAATCAACTGAGATTAACCTTACCGAATTGTCAGGTATGCGGGAAGAAACATGGAAGAGTTTGTAATAAGTTAAATGTGGTTTGTTATAAGTGTACCCAGAAAGGGCACTATTCAAGCGAGTGTCGTAACCAGCCATCCAGAGAGCCAGTGAATAAGGACCAGCCTATCCGGAATCCAGTAGTTAAGGTTCTAGTAGTTAGATTTACATGCTTTAAATATGGAAAGCCAAGACACATAGCAAGGGATTGCAAGACACCAGCCCCAGTTAGTATTGCATTGAGAATCATGGGATCCACACTAGTAATGAATGAGAATCCAAGGGCCAAAGTTTTTGACATATCTGTGAAGGACGCTATCCAGGATATTGATGTTGTGGCAGGTACGTTTTCTGTGAGTTCTTTATGTGCCAAAGTGCTAGTAGATTCGGGAGCAAATCGATCGTTTATTTCCCAAGACTTTGTTAATAAGTTAAATTGTTAAATAAAATAATGACTGCATAATTAGCAAATCAAGAACGTTTTATCTGTTAATCAAGTTTGTGCGAACTGTGAGATTGAGATTTCTGGTAATAAGTTTTGTGTGGATTTGATACCATTTAAGTTAGGAGAGTTTGATGTTATTTAGGAATGGACTGGTTTTCTAAGCATGATGCTTAGATACACTGTCGAAATAAGAAGGTAATTTTGAAAATGCCAGACGAGAAAGTAGTAACATTTAAAGGTCAGAAGCAAGCGAAGAAGTTCTTAACGATGATTCAAACTAAGAAGTTACTGCGATAAGGATGCGGGCATTTTATTGCCTATGTAATGGATAGAAGTCAGGAGCCAGTAAAACTTGAAGATATTCCAATAGTCAATGAGTTTCCAGACGTATTCCCCGATGAATTACCAGGAATTGCTCCAGATAGAGAAATTGAGTTTGCAATCGACTTAGCACCCGGAACAAAACCAATATCGAAGGCCCTGTATAGAATGACGCCTGTTGAAATGAAGGAGTTAGAAAAGCAGTTGCAAGAATTGTTAGAGAAAGGAGTAATTAGACTCAATGTATCCCCATAGGGTTCACCGATACTATTTGTTAAGGAAAAGGACAAAAGCATGAGATTATGCATTGACTATCGAGAACTCAATAAGCTTACAATCAAGAATAAGTATCCATTACCTCGAATTGATGATTTGTTTTACCAGTTGAAGGGAGCCACATATTTTTTAAAGATTGATATGAGATCGGGATATCACCAATTAAAGATTAAGCTAGAGGATATATCGAAGACAGCTTTTAGAACAAGGTACGAACATTATGAATTCTTAGTGATTTCTTCCCCTCACTTGTTGACTCCCCCTGGCTAACTGGGATGATAGAGTTTTTCTCCCCCTTTTTGTTAGCATCAAGTTGAGTAGAGGTAGGGAGTTGTGCAGCCACCAACTGTTGGAGTAGGCTAGTTTGAGCTTCTTGATTTTCAAGTATCTTGGCCACTGACTTCTCCACATTTGTCAGTCTAGAGTCCATAGCCTCAACCTTTCTGTTCAAATCAGCTTCCTTCCTGAGCTTTTGAGCCATTTCAGTCATGGTGGTGCCTGGAAGCCTAGAATCCAACCTTGCTACAAAGTCTTGTTTGATTTCAGAGATTTCTTGCTTGATTGCATCCACATTCCGACTTTGTTGGAGAGCTTGAATCTTATGCAATTATAGAGGTTCCGGGTGGGCTGAGAGTAGTCTTTTGGTGCTAGCATTAGTGGATGCTTAAATTATTGTTTGGGTGTCATGAATAAGCTTGAATAGTGTGGATTGAAGATGTGGATATGAGCATTCCTTGTATAGCATCCATGATAGAGTTTCTACATCTCCCCTTATGCTCATGCTTTCATCCTCATCATCCTCACCATCATCCCTAAATGAGTCTTCAGTCAATTCAAAGTCATTACCAGCTATAGAGGGCATGGCAGTTTTAGAATCCTTTGCTCTTTGCATAGAAGCAGTAGTGTGCACCAGGTTCAAAGTCTTCTCAACATCCTCATTGCCCTGTCCATCTAGAATTTGATATGCTGGAACAGGATGAGTAAATGTCTGAGTATCCAAAGAGATAGAATCTATTACAGCTTGATATTCTTGCCGAAACAGTCTCTCTTTTTCTGCATCACTGACATTCATTGACTCACGAGAAATGGTTTCCATCCTTATTTCTCCTGTACCTACTTTTCTCTCATAATCTCTCTGTTTTTGCATTAAGAACTCCCTTTGGCTTCCCACCCTTACACCCTCACCTTCACCTACTAAGGTGGGACTCCACTCACTCACCTTTCCAAGCTGAAAGAAATAGCTTGCTTGAGTTCCCTCATTTCCTCTCCTTTTTCCTGAGAGCAACTCAACCTCTCACTCAATTCACTCCATTCCCTCAGTCCTAAGAGTGATTGTACAACTACTAGATCATTTGTACTTGTGACATTTGTTGAAATTTGAAGTGGTGCAGTGATATTCAATGGATGAGGAACATTCGTCGAAGTAGTAGTTGAGAGTTTCAACGGATGACTGCTGTTAAGCTCATCCGTCGAGATACAATCACTTGTCAATGGATGAACAATATTCGTTGAAATAGTGGAAATGAAAGAATTTGAAGTAGAGACTACTGTAGAATCTGTGGTGATTGATTTGAGATATTGCACAGATGTCTCAGTAGACTCGGAAAGAAATGGCAAGTGAGCCAACAAATCATTTAAAAGATGATGCTCACTTGCTTGGATTTTTGGCTCCTTCATGAGAGTTAGAGATGGAGAATCAGGAATTGATGTATGAATCATATCTACATCCAGTGAATTTGTGGGTGAGTTTGGTGTGTTTAGTGTGTTTGGTGCTTCTATTATTAAGGATTTTGGTTGTGACTCCACATTTATTGGAGCCACATCAACCTGACTTTGAGAAAGTGCATGTATTGGGTCTTTGACTACAATAGGCACTGTGTGTGTACCTTGTGTATCCCCAATGGTTTTGGATTTCTTCTTTCTAATATAAGTTTGGGGTGAGCTTGTGTCTCTAACCCTTTTGGCCTGTGCTCTTGGCTGTGAGCTTTGTTCAATAGTTACATCCTTTTGGGAGTATGCAACTAGCAATGAGCTAATATCCTTATTAAGCACTGCAGTTTGTTGGGAAACTACAGTGTGGCTAGGCTGGGATTCACTCCTCTCTCCAACCTTATTCTTAGGGCTTCTTTGATTTTCACCCTATCCCTCACCAGTCTCACTTCCCGTCACACTCCCCTCTTGGTTTTTAGTAGATTTTACAACTATATTTTGTTGAGAGAAACTAGAGGGGGCTTTCTTTGATTTGGATTTAGAAACTTTTGGTTTTTTGGCTTGGGTAGACATTTGTTTGGTCATTGTCACAGATGCCATTGCCACAGTTGTTTGCAAAGAAATAGGTTGAGAGGTTGTGGAGACAGAAGTGTTTACCTCACTTACCTGAGGTTGTTCCATGATGGGCATGTATACAAGTAGAATATCCTTGTGATGATTTGACCTGTTAAGATCAGCAATAACTCTTCTCTCTTGGACTCAACAAGCTAACTTGTTTGGTGGGTTCTCAATTGAGAGATTCTCGGAAACAAAATTAGCTAGCATCATGAGAAATCTAGCATAATAGATATTCTTAGACCTCTTTTTAATATCCCCTAATTTACTCCCTATCTCATACATGACAGATGTGCTGATTGAAATACTTATCACTAAGAAGCATGTAAAGCATGTGAACTAGTGAGTAAGATATAGCATCAAAATTACTGACTTTGCCAGAAAACACTTTGCTAAAGGAATCACACAAGAAACTCCATTCTTTTCTAAGGCCTAATCTTCTAACCTCACCTAACTTAGTGGCAGTTAAGGCATAACCCATAGAGACTAGCATGTTACTTACATCAGTGTATGTGTGTGGAGTAAGTGTGTTATTTTCAGGCAATTTAAAATATTTTTCAATTGCATCACAGTTAACACAGTATTCATTACCTTTGAGAGTGAAGGTAATAATCTTGTGCTTTGAATTGAACACAACTGTAGTCCAAATTTCCTAAACAACTTCACAGTAAATGGTTGGGGACTCAAGCATGGCATAGCTCAGTTTGCAGTTCAGTAGGAAGTCCATCATCTTGTGATAGTCTTCAGATGCCGGAATTTGCTTGCTCACCAGAGGCATAAAGTTATTCTTTTCATAGATGAACCAAGTTGATGACATAATCTTGACCATGGGTGTCATTGCTGTGATTGAGATTAGTTGCAGAAAGAGAGTTTTTGCTTTTGGGAAGAAGAAGTTAGAGAAATTGCTTTGAGAAAGATAAAAACAAAGAATAGAAATGTAATTAGCTTTTATACTTTCTCAAAAATAAACTATCAAAAAGTGAAAAGTAAAATAAAGTGACCAATCAAATTAACCCAAAATAACCGTTTAAAATTACAGAAAACTGTCAAAATTCTAAGATTATCCGTTGAAATATACATACAGGCTGTAGGTAAATTCGACGGATAATTCTCATGTAACGTCTGTAAATATTATGAAATTATAAAATCTGTGATGTGGCATTACTGTGCAGTATTGTGAGTACATAAGTTTCTAAATGTTGCTTTCCAGCGATTATGTGAATTAAGTAAATATGAATATATTTTCTTTCGTGACGATTCGAATCTTCGTACAAATATTTAGATATGGAAATTATATGCTTAAACGATTAGATAAATTGGTATAATGCTAGATTATATTTTTTTACAACTTTATTTGCATTAAAATCTAATTAAATTATATTATTATGTGGCTTTTTATGGAAGTGTACTTTATTTATTAAAATTTATTCTTTTTAAGCATACTTTTAATTCTAGAAAAATGATTACTAGATTACTAATGTACCCTTGCATGCAAAATCCCTTATAATAGAGACCAAGGATAGGACCGTCATTTCCAACCCCATTAACTCACTTCAACCAAGCAAAGTACTCATCTACCCTTGCATGCAAAATGGCTTAAGCTTGTAGGAAGGTCATAGAGGTCATTTCTCAATTCCACTACCACTTTATCAAATCAAAAACCAAAAACACAAGCTACTCTCTCATTTTTGCACACCCACTTCACTCCCTCCCCTCCCCTTTCTCTCCCTCTCGGCCGAAGCCACCCCCTCCCCCTCTTCTTTCATTTTTTTTTATTATTTTCTCAAACACTTTGATCAAGGAGCTAATTCACTCATATTACCACATTTATACTTGAAAATTTTGGCTCATAAAAGGGATGTTTTATTATGTGTTGATGTGTTCTTGTAGCCAAGATTTAGGCCTTGAATTCTCATGGATTTAAGGACTAAAATCATAAGGGCTTAAAGATATGGACTTGATATGATATTGGAGAAGTATTTTTACTTCGACTTTTTAAGTCATAATCTTGTTCATAGCATTTGGCAATGATTTATTAAAAGAGCCGAATGTATATGGATTGTTCTTTAGAAATTTTTATGAAAATGACTTTGCATGTTGCTTATAAAATATTTTTGCTTCCAAAAATGATGAATTATAATGTTTAAACTCTTAAATGCTATGTATTTCTTCAAGTATATTAAGGTTTAAGACTTGCATGTTAGTTATAGCCCTTGCATGTTGAAATTTACCCTTGCATTTTGATTTACAAGTGATTTTAGACTAGGAAACCATACTTGTTTATTTTGAGCCTTGATACTTGATTTTTATGAGGTGCATGCCACGAATTATGTGCTAAAATGATAGTTTAATTATGTCTTGATTAAAAGAGATTAAAATCAGTAGGTGACATTATGTTTTCATGCATGTGTAATTCGAATTTTTGCTTTAAAATGACTAAGTGATGGCTTGTCTTGTGAGGTGTTACTTTGCTTGTCCTTATAATTGATTGCATGCAAAATAAAATTGTAAATAAACCTTGTGCACTATAGGTCAGTAGGTATTAGCATGATATTAGGCTTGGTTGTTGGTTTGTTCATTGATTTTGATGGTTAAGAAGGGAGTTAAGGTGGAAGGGATGCATTAGTCCTATTTGGACAGATTTTAGCACTAGAAGTTTAGGTCATTTTAGGTATGCATTTGTGAGGCCTTGTTAGGCCTAAGTTCAGTGGAGTTAGGATTTGGAATGTACTTCATTCCAGAAGCTTTAGATTGGGTAAAATCATGCATTTAGTTAGGTGCACAAGCACAAAACCGAGAGGAACTCAGAATAGAGCAGATTTGGTACTAGTCCATATTTGACCCATTATAACCATGTTTTAGGATAGGCATTCATTGGTAATTGGTTTATAATAGTATAAAGAAGTCCTAAAAAGCTTAACAAGTCATTAAAATCAGTAACTGAATAATTTAAGTGAGTTTTAAGTTGGTAAAAGTAAGGCAGTTTGGAAATCAAGGAAGGCAGATTTATGTCAACTTCCACTTGAGGCCTAGGGAGGCCCAGGTAAGGTTTTTGAGTCATTCCAACTTTAAGGGTTAGTTTAGGGTCTTAGGAACCTCATAGAGTTGGTTTGGAGTGAAGGCCCAAGTTGGAGATATCCCATTTCCACCAAAACACCCGAGAGTCACCATAAGAGTTGCATTAGGAAGCCTATGAGGAATGCATTGTGTTTAAGTGCTTTATGAGTGAGGCCTTGATGTCAAGTCAAGTTTGGGAGTTGAATTATGTCATAAGAGTCTGTAGAAACCACAATTAAGTAAAGGCCCAAGGTAGAAAAGAATATTTGTGTCGAGGCACACAAGTGGTGTCGCGGCATGCATCCGGGAAGAGTTTAGAGTATGCATTAATTTTGTGAGTCTTGTGAGGTGAGGCACAAGTGTGCCTTACTGAATTTAAATTGTGTTGAAGTATGTAAAGGAGGATTAAGAGTAATAGTCTTGTTAATTATTTGTTAAAAAGGATAATTGCTTGAGTGATTAGGATCTAAGTGTACTATTGCCATGCATTTTCTTGCTATATGTTACGTGAAGCATATATTACTTGAAATTAAGTGTGTTAAGTATATTTATATATATATGTGTGTATGTATGTGTGTATATAGTATACGCGAAAGGGTAGTTAGCAGGAGTTGTGACGAGGATACTATTTATTATAGGTTCAAGTAGGAGGCCAGGAAAGGAGCCCATAGACGATTCCATTCAAGTACTCAGTAAGCGTAGTTCAGGCAAGTGAAATCTCAACTTATCTTTATAATTCTGTTTCTTGTGATTGAACACCCTGTGAGTGTATGAATATCATTTAATAACATTGATTAGTCCCTGACATCACTCAATAATTGGATCTTGAACTTAGTTAATCGCTTCCATACTTGAATTGACCCTTTTTTCCTCACATATTACCTCGTATCTCTGCAAATACCCCCTACAAATAGTTTCTTAATATATCCAGTGGAACCTAAAACCCTCATACATTAGATTCATTTCCTTTAGAAACCCAAACACTATTATCATCCTCTCATTTGAGCTTTGTCATTACCAACCCCTTGTTATATTATCCTTGATCAAAAAACCCTTTTAAATTGAAATGAGTTATTAAAAAGGAATTGATTGATATGATAAGACTGAGGCACCAGTCACTGTTAAAGTTTTAAAACCTTAGTAGCAGGGAGCCTGATGGTTTTATATGGCCAATGTGTGCCGAGGATCCTCAATAGTTGTGAATCACTGGTTATGTGGTTCGGAGCTTTGATGTGGGTTGATCACCCCTCATTGCTCATAGCGCTTTGTGATTTCAATTCCATTCACTTGTTAAAATCTTGAACTTTACTTGAAAAATTTATATTGTTGATTTACCTTCTGTTACTATTTTATTGTGCATAGAATGAACTGTTGTACCCTATTATTCACTTGCTGAGCGTTTTGCTCATAAATATTGTTATTGATGTTATCCCTTCAGTTAAGCCCGAAGATGCCTCGTTTCAAGCAGACCGCGCCTAAGAATTGTGGTGGTTCAGGGTATGCCTACCGTCAGATGTTGGAGCAGGTAGGGAACTGGTTGTTCCCTAATGTTTAGAGAACTTTTGGGAATTTAAAATTGGTAGATGTATTTGACTTTGGATATTAGACTTTTATATTATTAGTTGTTTAGATGTTGTTCAAACTCTTACATGTGGATTCGGGGACTTAGATTTATGGTTCTATAATATTAATTAACTAGTTGTAGTCCTTTACTGCTCTATTTATCTCTATTACTATTATTGCTAGTTAGTATTAGTGGGTCCGTCACAGTTTTGGTATCAGATCCACAGGTTTGAGTCATTGAACAACATAGGATAAATGAATATAAGATAGGAATTTAGAGAATAGGATGAACTTAGATCATTTGGGTTTTTGGGGCGTTAGAATCTATAGGTTTTCCGACCCTTTTATTTATAACCGCGTATATATATATATAACTGACTGTCAGGCATCATCCTCATCGACTCTCGGATTCCCTTCTACTGTGTCATTCTCCCTGTACGAGCAGATGGTAATTATGGTTGAACGACTGGAAGGTGAGAGCGCAAATCTTCGGCGTAGGGTGGATCAGTTGTATCACGAGAACTTTGATGACGAGCCCAACCGACCCCGACTGATAGCCAGACTTGAGGAGATCATCCAGATGGCTGAGGACCGATTGGCATTGATGATTCCACACCATGAGAGAGAGAGTTAGATTGCTCTTACCGCCATTGCTGACGAGCTCCGCCGAGTGATTAGCCGTCTCCGTGCCCCTGTTCCCCCATCACCATCCCCTTAGACTATCATATAGTCTACCTATCTCTAGCATTGTTGTTGATTAGTACTTTAATTTTCATTTGTACCTTATACCCGGATTATTTCGGGAAGACTTTATTTGCACTTTATTTCCTGTTTGTACTCTATTTCGCACCTTTCATTCGAACTACTGTTAAATTCGCACTTTGATTATCTCTATGATATTGCCATCTCATTACCATGTTATATACTTGCTTAGATAAAAATTGTTGATTAAATTATGTTGACCTCTTTAAAAACTTGATCATTTCTAATCCTTTCCTAAGATATTTCTTGAATAAAATCTCAGTGCTTAATATTTACCCTTGCTATAACTTGTCTATGCAAATATTGAACTGTGAATAAACCTTTCTTGTCTACATTCAAAATCATGCCTCCTCGTAGAGCCCGCAACCCCAGGGATCATGACCACCCAACTTGGCTCAACTTATGCAAATACTTCACCAACAATCTGTTACCCTTGCTCAACAACAATAACTTCTTCAGCAACAACTTCAACAACCACCTCTACCACCACTAACCCCTGCAACTTTCAAATCGTTCCAAGCTTGTGGAAATCAAGACCCGGTAGAAGTCCAACATTGGCTTAAAGAGATGGAGAAAGCCTTCACACTAGCTGTTGTTAGGGAAGAAACAAAGGTCGATTATGCGTCTTATTTTCTGAAAGGCGAAGCGAACTATTGGTGGGAGTCAGCCCCTGCTCTAGAAGAAGAAGAAGTTATTTCTTGGGATAGATTCAAGAAGATTTTCCTAGACAAGTATTTCCCGAGGTATATGAAGACTCAAATGGAATTGAAGTTCTTTGAATTGAAGCAAGAAGGAATGATTGTGGGAGAGTACGAGAAGAAATTCACCGAATTGGCTAGTTTTGTTGGAGATTACGTGGACACGGATGAGAAGAGAGCGAAAAGATTTCAACAAGGATTGAAGCCTTGGCTACGAAGTAGAGTGGCTTCTTTTGAATTGGCCACATATGCTGAAGTGGTCCAAAAGGCAATGTTTATTGAAGGAGAAAGTGACCAAAATTCAAGGAGAAAGAGAGTAAGAAAAGAAAGTTTGGAAGTAGTGGAGAAGGATCGGCTCAAGGAAGCCAAAGTGGAAAGAATTTCAAGAAGTTTGGATTCCAGAACCAAGGCCCGAAGCTATAAGAAAGGTGATAGTAAGAGTCAGAGGAATAGGATTCAAGGGCAGAGATTCCAACAAGCAACAAATATGGAGTGTAAATTCAGTAACAAGAGACATATGGGCAACTACAATAAGGCTGACATCATCTGTTACAAGTGCAATACGAAAGGTCATTACGCGAATGAGTGCCGGAACCCGAAGCCTTCTGTTACATGCTTTAAATGTGGAAAGACTGGTCACATGTCAAGGGATTGAAAGACCCCGGAAACAACAAGTTGATGCAATTGACGGCCGCTCCTTTCAATCAAGCAATGACATCTTCTGTTCCAATTCTTCAACTTCCTTCAAATAAACCTTCTGAATCTGCAACTCCGGTGTTTCCTCCCTCATATCCTGCTCAGGCCCGGACATTCAACATGAACATCAAGGATGCTGTTCAGAGTTCTGAAGTTGTGGCAGGTATGCTTTCTGTCAACAACATCAATGTTAAAGTGCTATTTGATTCTGGAGCTACTAGATCTTTCATATCTGAATCTTTTATTTGCAAGTTGAATTGTGAAATTGAACCGTTAGTTGAACCCTTATCTGTGGCGCCCTCCAACCCCGGGTCAGAAGTTTGGGGTCCACTACACATACATGATATATAAACCTATATAAGAAATATTATTTGCAATGACCCTGCTTTACATAACCACGGATCGTAACAGGTTAAAGTATGAAAACAAGCCACAACCTTAACTTTTATTACAACGTATTAAATCCCAACTAATTTAAATTTCAACTGATAATAAAATTATTCTTACAATCTTACTATCTCTCTACCGTATGAAGCTCCTTGCTAGCTCGATCCAACTCAAACTGGAACCTTAGCCGCACTTTGGACTGAGGAACTTTACTATCATCCATATCCTTTTCAACTGTAAAATATATAAAAAGAATCGCAAGGGTGAGCTAACTAGCTCAGCAAGTCATAACAGTGATAATTGAGGTTAAGCAATGTTCAAATGGAATGATTCAGAAGAATCAAGTTTATTGTTAAACAATCATTAGAATTGGATATTCATTTTAAGTTTTAAAACCAAGGTTAGGCTGCTGATCAGTCACGCACTAACCCCGAGCAAGCACACAACACTGCTCTAATAACTGGAACCAAGGCACAGATTGGCCTAACTTGACCATTGGTATGGTCTGACCACGAATCTGGTCCATATATATAAAAACTATCCAATCCTAAAGCAGTTCAATATGATAAACAATATAATTCGATAAAACAAGATCATAATCAATGATGGTTAAACACTTGAATAAAAACGTAAGGAAACTCATGGATATCTCAAGGGTATATCAGGGTATGTATAAGAAACTATTTTCAATCTGTAAAAGGATCAGGTATTACACAAATAATGATTTTTCAAGGTATAGTTCTTTGATGTTATAAAGAGTGGTTGGAGTATAAAAGTTTCTGTGTTTTCAAACAATTTTCTTCCATTGTTTGGTGTTTGGTAGTTATACATTTGGGGAGCAGTATCATATTTGGGTGGTTTGGTGTCTGAGGTTCAATAATGGATGGTTTACAAAGAATAAGGCTTACGGCTCAAAATCAAGAAAAATCGGGGTTCAAGGGTAAATAGTTTAAAGCACTCGCAATATAAAATAGGAGTTATTTTGAATAATGGCGACATGTTAAGAAACAGTTCAAAAATATTTATGATACATCTTGTAGAAAAGTTCAGAATTATTTGCCTTACAGGGCTTTACAACTATTACTGATCGACTCTGAGCCGACTCTGTCGCTCAGGCTTTATTGTCTATCCACTAGATCACTCTGGATTCGACCTCAACCTTAAGTCCTTTGATTGGAACCTTACTAAGCTTTTCGACTGACCACCAACTATCTTTCATCCAATGCCAATTCTCGGGCATTCTGACTAGAACCTACAAGGTCAAAACACCCTAACTTAGACATTCGATAATGCTTGACATATCCTCGCTAACAATTACCCATGCGTTAACAAAACCCGACTCGTAATACATACATTATTGCAATACAGACATCAGTTAGGGTTCATGTCCTCAAAATCCATTCGGTGTTCCTTTTCAGAAAATACGTATACTCGTCATTGTATGAAATTAGGGTTATTGGTTTTGGCAAAATGTTTCACTACAACATATAATCAGGTTTTGTATAAAACATACATATATGTTTTTATTTATACTCGCTCGACGTCCCGATAATCCTCGGATACGCTCCCGTATTTCCGTAGTTCGATTTCCCGGAAATCGGGCAGCGTCTTCTTTGTTTATTGGACTACCCGTCGAAACATCAATCGACGTCAAATCCCAAACACAACAATCGCAACAGTTATCCAATCACATACGGAACTAACTACACCACTCATTTTATTTATTTTATAAAATTAGGACTCAGAATAAATTCATCACCGTCCACCGTCGGCTCGCCGAAGCTCATCGCCGACGGCGATAAAATTCGCGAATTCCCGATACATCGGATCTCCTTCTCTAATTTCATCGATTAATTTAAAATATTTTTCCCGCATAAAGTTATTTCACAAATTTTTAATCAAATTATTCCCTGTAGAATGGAATAGAAGTTAATAACGAAATTGCAATTAGTCAACACAGGCACGCGAACCAAACGCGGCTTTAATGGAAAACAACCGGAAAACAGTCGGCACCACAGCCGGAAACAACTAACACAACCCACAACAATCACACACCGTTACACACACATAAATACACAGACCCATTCGCACAGAAGCATATATAGATACATATATATATATATATATATATATTTATGCAGGCAACTGAACCATAAAAGAACTGGAGCAAGCCGAAATTGTTACCGGAATTAAGGCTACCGGAGGTAACATCGGAGATGAAAGGAAGAAACGGGAAGAAAGAAAACGGGGAACAAGAGGGCGAGAGACAGAGGTGAGAGAGTAACAGAGATAAACAAGGCGCGTGCAATCAGGAAGAGACGGGTACAGGGGTTTCTATATTATCTATTTGTGTGTTTTGTTTTCCAATTCTTATACATCTGCCACGTATCAAACAAGTAACAGGAATTGAGCACGTGTCCTGCCATACTAATCTATTTCGAAAATTTACGATTTATCGAACCAAGTTGCGGGTAAAACAAACCCAAAAATTATCAAAATAATTTTAAAATATCACAAATAATTCAAAGTTATTAAAAATAAAATTTTCATAATTTTTAAAGTATTTTTGAAATGCAACTCATATCCGCATTTCATAATTAACGAACCGAGCGACACTTAAAACAAATTCAGAAAATTACGAAAAAGTTTTAAAATATTACAAATATCCCGAAGTTTATAAAAACATAAATTTCAAAATTTTAGAACAATTTTTGAAACACAATTTATACCCGCTTTTAACAAATAAACGAATCAACATGCGGGTAAAATTAATCCCGAAAATTTCCAAAATAATTTTAAAATTCTCGGAATATTCCAAACTTAAATAAGTATGAGTTTCATAATTTTTGAAGAATTCTGGAATTAAATACAGATTTTACGAGTAAATATAATCAGAAAATCACACAGGGTTAAATAATTGATGAAATATTGATTTCTAAATTTTATAAAATCCCAAAAATAATTATTGTAATTATAGAACCATAAAAATAATTTTAAAGACATTCCAAATATTTTTGCAATTAAATTTGCACTAAATCCACTTTTAAAATTGAAAACAATTCAGTACGACTCCATAATTAATCACGCAGACAACCCGGTACACCATAAATCACACATAGATAATAATCAAACAACACATAGCGGTCAAAACCAATACACATATTTTATTTATTTAATAATTTCTATAATCACATATTTAAATAACTCAAAATAATACACGAGTCGTTATATTATCTATCATTTTGGCTAATCAAGAACGAGTATCTGTTAAAGATGTTTGCCCTCGGTGTAAAGTAGAAATTTCAGGCTATAGTTTCCCTGCTTCCCTCATACATTTCCAATTATGAGAATTTGATGTTATATTAGGAATGGATTGGTTAGCAGAGCATGGTGCTCAGATAGATTGTAAGAAGAAGAAAGTGATTCTTAATTCCCCTCAAGGAAAGAGAGTAGAGTTTAAAGGACAGAAGCAAGTTAAGACGTTTTTGACAATGATTCAAGCTAAAAGACTGTTAAGACAAGGGTGTGAAGGGTATTTGGCTCACGTAATTGATAGATCTAAGGAGACGCCGAATATAGGAAGTATTCCGATAGTTAGCGAATTTCCCAATGTATTTCATGACAAACTTCTTGGATTGCCGCCTGACCATCAAATCGAATTTTCTATCGACTTAGCGCCCGGCGTGGAACCGGTATCGAAGGCACCAGCAGAAATGAAGGAATTGGCCAAGCAACTACAAGAATTATTAGATAAAGGAGTTATAAGGCCGAGTGCATCTCCATGGGGTGCTCCAGTTTTGTTTGTGAAAAAGAAGGACGGAAGTATAAGATTGTGCATTGACTATAACCTCAAACGTTCGTCACATAGCTATACACACTCTCGTTTCTAGTTTACTATAACCTCAGCTCTGATACCAACCTGTAACGCCCCCAAATCCGGGGTCAAGGGATTTGGTCGTCACTATGAAATCTCAATCCAAATTAACCCATTTAATCAATAAACAAATACCAGCAGAAGATATTTAGCAAAAATGACCCCAAACTAATTCAAGATCTTTTAAGGTTACAGTTCTAGAAACAAGAATTCCAAATTCCATCAATAAATTTTTCACTTTTTTTTAAACTCTTTCCAATAAATTCCAACTCAAAACTAAACCCACTAGTATAACTTCGAAATGAAGTATACTAGGCCCAAATAACATACACAACTATAATATAATAAAATATAATATAATATAAATAACTTTACACAAAAGAACTTACACTAGTTCGCAAACCCTGGACCAACCACCTTCCAAAAGCTTCTTCTTTGCTTCCTCGAATTACGCAGCTAAACAGCGCAAGCTAATCCTCACTGGAGGTTAAATTTGAAAATAGGCAAGTATGAGCGAAAGAAATGCTCAGCAAGATCATTATGACAAATTTAGGGTCTTTTGATAACCAACATCTGCATTAGAGCAGAACATTTAAAATCATAATTGTTGAATCATAAAATTTTAGTTGAGGAACCCCAGAATTGGTTCCTTAATTGTATTCAAAACCATTTTGATATTTTTGAGCGAAATGCTTCAGCAATACTTTGAATCTTGACGAGAATAAAACTCGTAAAACAATGTTAATGAAAATATCGTAAACAACAATAACATGAAATAATGATTATGGATTGAATCATAAACTTTATTCAAAATTGAACTCTTGAAATTAATACTTATTTTGTTGTCATATCAAATTAGATATTAATACGAACTTTGATGCTCACAACCTACCCGCGCTAAAATGGGGAAGTCAACATCAATCATCTGCAATAATACCACCTTTGATATTTAACAACAACTTAAATATCAACATCAATCAGCAACCGAATTAAAACTGTAATCCACCTTAATTCAAAACCAAAACAGTTGATAAATCATTCCTTATAAGATTATCAAAAGCAATATAATAATTTAGATTGGAATCCTCGAACGACGGTGTGTTGCCGCCGGTGATCAGCCGCGGAGCAACACCGGTATGCCGAAGCATATCCAACTAAACAAATGGGGCACCCAAGGCATATATCGGCCTAATGGTATTATATCCTGTATAATACCTAAATCTACGCTGGACCGCCGCCACGGCCTCTTACGCAACCATCCAATCTTAAAACATTTTATTGAAAGGGGTCATAATACTCGACACCCTTATAAACTTTTATTCACCCATTTACTTGGGCAGAACAACCAAAACAACCTCATCTTTCTCAAAATCCAAAACATTTATATATCCGATAGTTGGATAAGTAAAACACTTGACTATTCTGAACATAGAATAACAGATAAGTACTTGCATAAACAGAATCATTTATTTCAGCGATATGTAAAACGTTTATCTATTCAAAACTGAGAATAGGGAAAGCAATCTTGCATAAGAAGATTTAAAATAAATATCACTTGAACAATAAGTGATGATAGGGATACTTGCCTTTGGGATTTAGCAGTTAGTCATACTCGTAAAGACGCATCTATTCTGGCATTTTGTCTCAAAATATCACTGTCCTTCCTTTCAACACTTTACTGATATGTTGTTCCTGCGATTGCTAGAAGCCAGCTACCCAATACCATTTCATCTTATTCTTTATCCAACGTCTTGTCCCGATCAACTTAAGAGATCTGCATCTATAATTAAAATATAGAACTTTAATCGTCTAATCGATAATCACTCGACGAACTGCGCGTGAAAACCCTACTATCTACCCATATGATAACCCGCACATAAAGAAGACAGTCAAACACAAGACTCTTGACCCACCGTACACACGTAATTCACATAGCACATAAGAACATAACACACGTATCACATAATTCATATCACACATGCCTCGGTTCGTCGAAAGGTTCGACTCGGTACGTTTAAAACTGAAATCGGGTCAAAAATATAATTTATCGATCAATAATTATCTCAGAATGACTTGTAAAACAAGCGACCTTTCGAAACAAAAGAGTTTGGGACTCGAAAGTATTTTTATTGAAAGCGGAATATTTTTCTGACTCTGTACGCGTTCGTTTCGTATTAAACGGACGAACGGTTTATTTTCTACGAATAAAATACAAATAATTAGGAATAAATCAATTAATAATAATATTAATTGATTTTTAAATACCAAAATATAATTTTTAATAGCTTAAAAACAATTTTTAGAAATTATTTGAATTAATTATAAATAATTTATATTTATTTAACTATTTATAAATTAAATTAATTGATTAAATGAATTAATCAATTAATTAAATCCATAAATAATTAACTAAAATAAATAACGAATAATTAAAACAAATCTGGATTTTTGAAAATAATAAAATAAAATAATTTTTGAAATTTAAAATAATTCAGTTAATTATTAAATAATTAACCAAATTAATTTTTGAAATTAAAATGATTTTCTGAAATTAAAACTGAATTTTGATTTATTTCTAAAACCAAAAATCTAGGAAACAAGTTAGAAAATTAGGGTTAGAGTTTGGGGGATTCAGGGACGGCCAAGGCTAAGAACATGGCCGGAAAAGCCATGAACACAGCCGCCGGAAACTGGGGACCCAGAATTCGGCCGGCGAGTTCACAACTCCGGCCACAATTCCGGCAGCCTCCCCTATACTCAAAACATCCATGATTTTGCACCTTTTTCACAGAAAACATTCAGTATAACCATAGCAACTCATACAATCCAATAACAGTGACACACGGTGCCAGGATCACCTCCTCCGACCAAAAATCGAGGGACAGCCGGCGGTTATTCCGGCGAACACGACCATCTTCCATTTTGCCACCCAATTCAATGTACTATATCTTTACTTAAAGCTCATAACATTTAGAATCTATTCCTGAACTCAAAATCAATTCAAAATTAAAAACAACCTCAAAAATTCGATTTGAAATTTGTTTAAAACTTAAAAACACGATTTTACTAAATACTACACCAAATCACATAAGCAAGGTATGAAGATGATCCTATCAATCTCAGGAATCATTCTGAACCATCAAAATCGTCAAACCATCCTTCAAATTCAAAAACTGAATTTAACTAATAAAAATGAAAAATCGAAATTCTTAGATAATCAACCTCTGTTGATGATATAGGTACGAACAGATAGCTCTCATCAAGGGCTTCACAACGGTTACAAATACTTGTGATTTGGTGTTCAATATCACCTTCAAATTTGGTTTTGATTCTCAGAACTTTTCAAGAACACCAAGAACAGCTTTTTTACAGAATTTTCAAAAAATCAAACTTCAATTACAATATGTTATTGAACTCTATTTTTGAAGTATAATATATGAAATTGACCAGAAAAACATGCTCTACAACATGGAATCATCAAAACACTCAGATAATCACGTCTGCAAAAATTCATATTTTATTCACTAAAGGCCCAAGGTGGAGATACCCCATTTCCACCAAAATACCCGAGATTCACCATAAGAGTTGAATTAGGAAGCCTATGAGGAATGCATTGTGTTTAAGTGCTTTATGAGTGAGGCCTTGATGTCAAGTCAAGTTTGGGAGTTGCATTATGTCATAAGAGTCTGTAGAAACCACAATTAAGTAAAGGCCCAAGGTAGAAAAGTATATTTGTGTCGAGGCACACAAGTGGTGCCAAGGCATGCATCCGGGAAGAGTTTAGAGTATGCATTAGTTTTGTGAGTCTTGTGAGGTGAGGCACAAGTATGCCTTACTGAATTTAGATTATGTTGAGGTCTGTAAAGGAGGATTAAGAGTAATATTCTTGTTAATTATTTGTTAAAAAGGATAATTTCTTGAGTGATTAGGATCTAAGTGTACTATTGCCATGCCATTTCTTGCTATGAGTTATGTGAAGCATATATTACTTGAAATTAAGTGTGTTAAGTATATTTATATATATGTGTGTGTATGTATGTGTGTATATAGTATACGTGAAAGGGTAGTTAGCAGGAGTTGTGATGAGGATACTATTTATTATAGGTTCAAGTAGGAGGTCAGGAAAGGAGCCCATAGACGATTCCATTCAAGTACTCAATAAGCGTAGTTCAGGCAAGTGAACTCTCAACTTATCTTTATAATTATGTTTCTTGTGATTGAACACCTTGTGACTGTATGACTTACATTTAATAACATTGATTAGTCCCTGACATCACTCAATAATTAGATCTTGAACTTAGTTAATCGCTTCTATACATGAATTGACCCTTTTTTCCTCACATATTACCTCGTATCTCTGCGAATACCCCCTACAAATAGTTCCTTAATATATCCAGTGGAACCTAAAACCCTCATACATTAGATTCATTTCCTTTGGAAACCCAAATACAATTATCATCCTCTCATTTGAGCTTTGTCATTACCAACCCCTTGTTATATTATCCTTGATCAAGAACCCCTTTTAAATTGAAATGAGTTATTAAAAAGGAATTGAATGATATGATAAGACTGAGGCGCCAGTCACTGTTAAAGTTTTAAAACCTCAATAGCAGGGAGCCTGATGGTTTTATATGGCCAATGTGTGCCGAGGATCCTCAATGGTTGTGAATCACTGGTTATGTGGTTCGGAGCTTTGATGTGGGCTGATCACCCCTCATTGCTCATAGCACTGTGTGATTTCAATTCCATTCACTTGTTAAAATCTTGAACTTTACTTGAAAAATTTATATTGTTGATTTACCTTCTGTTACTATTTTATTGAGCATATGATGAACTGTTGTACCCTATTATTCACTTGCTGAGCGTTTTGCTCATTAATATTGTTATTGATGTTATCCCTTTAGTTTAGCCCGAAGATGCCTCGTTTCAAGCAGACTGCGAGTAAGAATTGTAGTGGTTCAGGGTATGTCTATCGTTAGATGTTGGAGCAGGTAGGGAACTGGTTGGTCCCTAATGTTTAGAGAACTTTTTGGAATTTAAAATTGGTTAATGTATTTGACTTTGGATATTAGACTTTTGTATTATTAGTTGTTTCTTACCTGTGGATTCGGGGACTTGGATTTATGGTTTTGTAATATTAATTAACTAGTTGTAGTCCTTTACTGCTTTGTTTATCTCTATTACTATTATTTCTAGTTAGTATTAGCGTCACATCTCAAAATCAACGGCTAAGATTGAGTGTAATTCGATGGATAATGATAAAAATACCCAGAGTAATAATTGATACTTCGACGGATAACACAATTTAACGGATGTTCATTTTCAACCGATAATGGACATCCGTCGGGATATAAATTCTAACTTAGTAAAAATTTACATCATTGACAAGAAATATCAATTATTATTATGGATGCAATATAGACTGCATAGACATCAAAATTGATTAAGAGTAATTAAGCATACCTAACTCACTTACCAACCTAGTGAAGGTGGATTTATCAAGTGGTTTGGTAAAGATGTCTGCAACTTGTTTTTCACTTGGAACAAAATAAAGTTCCACAGTACCATTCATAACATGCTCTCTAATGAAGTGGTACTTGATGTCAATGTGCTTTGTCCTGGAATGTTGTACTAGATTCTCAGTGATGGAAATAGCACTTGTGTTATCACAGAAAATAGGAATCTTATTCACTTGTAGACCATAGTCTAACAATTGATTTCTCATCCATAAAATTTGTACACAGCAACTACCAGCAGCAATATATTCAGCCTCAGCTGTAAAAGTAGAAACTGAATTTTGCTTTTTACTGAACCAGGATACTAGCTTGTTTCCTAGAAACTGACAGGTTCTTATTGTACATTTTCTATCAATTTTATAACCTGCATAATCTGCATCTGAATAACCAGTTAGATCAAAACCAGAATCTCTAGGGTACCAAATGCCAAGTTTTGGTGTTCCTAGAGATATCTGAAAATTCTATTAATAGCTATTAAATGAGGATCTCTAGGATCGTCCTGAAATCTAGCACAAAGACAAGTAGCAAACATTATATCTGGCCTACTAGCTGTTAAATATAAAAGTGAGCCAACCATGCCATGCCTCTATAGCTTGAAATATCCACAGACTTTTCAGTTGTGTTTAATTCAAGTTTAGTTGCAGTAGCCATGAGAGTTTTTGCAGATGTGCAATCCATTAGATCAAACTTCTTCAAAAGATCATAAATGTATTTGGTTTGACTAATGAATATTCCATCACTAACTTGCTTAACTTGTAAACCAAGAAAGTAAGTTAGTTCTCCCATCATGCTCATTTCATATTTACTTTGCATCAATTTGGCAAACTTTTTGCAAAGTTATTCATCTGTAGAGCCAAATATAATATCATCTACATAAATTTGAATAAGTATACTAGAGCCATTAACATTTCTAAAGAATAAGTTTTTTGTCAACAGTACCTCTAGTTAAGTTATTTTCTAAGAGAAACTTTGACAGAGTATCATACCAGGCTCTAGGTGCTTGCTTCAATCCATAAAGTGCTTTCAAAAGATAGTAGACATATTCTGGTAAATTTGGGTCTTCAAAACTAGGAAGCTGACTGACATAGACTTCCTCCTCCAAATCTCCATTCAGAAAGGCACTTTTGACATCCATTTGATAGACCTTGAAATTGGCATGGGCTGAATAGGTTAGAAAAATTCTGATGGCTTCAAGTATTACAACAGGAGCAAAAGTTTCATCAAAATTTATTCCTTCTTATTGACAGTAGCCCTTAGCAACCAATCTAGCTTCATTCCTTACCACTATGCCATTTTCATCCATCTTGTTTCTGAATACCCACTTGGTGTCAATAGGATTCTTTCATTTGGGCTTGGGTACCAGCTTCCATACTTTATTTCTTTTAAATTGGTTTAGCTCCTCTTGCATAGCTAAAACCCAATCAGGATCTAACAGAGCTTTTTCTACCTTTTTAGGTTCTTCCTGAGATAGAAAGATGCTATATAGACATTCATCTTGAGTTGTTTTCCTAGTTTGCACTCTTGAAGATACATCACCAGTGATCAGTTCAAATGGGTGATCTCTAGTCCATTTTCTCTGTTGAGGTAGATTAGCTCTAGATAAAGAGGCCTCATTGTTGTATTGATGATTGACTGAGTTTTGATGATCAAAAACTCCCCCCGAGTTTATAAATCTTTGACTTGAAATAGAAGTTCTTTATGATTGTGATTTAACTTGGCTTTCAGATCCTACTGATGGATCAACAGATGTTGAATTTTTTCTTTCGACAGATGATGCAGATTGTCTTCCAATTGATGATGCACTTGGTCTTTCAACGGATGTTGAATTATGTGCTTCATTAGTTATGGATTTTTCTGCATTTTCCTTATATATTGGTTCTTGATCACTTTCATCATCAATGTCTTCACAGCCCTTCTCAATATTGTCAAATTTGAGGCTTTCATGGAAATCTCCATCTTGCAGTCCTTCAATCTTTTTATCATCAAACACAACATGTATAGATTCCATAACAATGTTGGTTCTTAGATTGTAGACTCTATATGCTTTTCCAACAGCATATCCAACAAAAATGCCTTCATCTGCTTTGGCATCAAACTTCCCGTGCTGATCAGTTTGACTCCTTAAGATATAGCATTTATAACCAAAGACATGAAGAAAGTTTAGTGTTGGCTTCTTATTCTTCAACAATTGGTAGGGAGTCATGCACTTTGCTTGATTAACCAAAGAAATATTCTGAGTGTAGCATGCAGTATTTACAGCTTCAGCCATAAAATATGTTGGTAACTGTAATAACCCCAATTTTTGGAAATTTTGGAGACCCTGATGAATAGTAACTTTTGCTGATATTGCTGATTAATAAAAATTATTAGACCACCCTATGTAGGGGTTCTTTAATGGATATTCTGAGATCATATTAGCACTCCATAATGAAAATGAGTGTATGTAAATATCGTCAGAATCCAAATTCGAACAATTTGATTTTTCCCGAAAATCCACCAGATACCGAAAAGATTAAGTATAAGGTAGAATAATTAAAAGGGTTTTATTTAAGGATTATAGCAGAGGATCATTAAAGGAATATAAGATATTAATAAAGGTTCAGGAAAGCCCAAGTAATAAGATCCCGAATATGATCCCCCAACCGATTAACAAGAACGAGAGTTAAGCGAACCGTAAAATAAATACGCGACCAAGAGACAAGCTTGTACAAGAATCTAAGGTATTATGACATCATCAAACCACAATACAAAAACATGTGGAAAATGGATGACATAAGGAAGATGACATAAGCATGACAAGTAGATTTGGTTTGTTGGATGATTATTGACCAAGCATTATTTACCATGGTAAATTCTAAGTAACCAAGCCTTAAACACCACATATCATCAAACACAAATCAAGAAGCTTTTTCTTCTTCTTCTCCCTCATTTGCTTCGGCCTTTCTTCTTAAAACAAAAAGGAATTTTTCAAAACTCAAGCTACACACCTTCAAAAATTATAAGGTTTGTTTCCCTAGCTTCCAAAATTCATAACTTAGTTATGCTATAAGTTTGGATCCAAGATTCCAAGGTTTACCTAGTTAAACAATTCCAAAAAGTTTAGGGTGAATAGTAACTTCAAGATCTAACTTCGTGTTTCTTGATTTCTTAGAAAAGATCAAGCTTGTAGGAGGTTAGATGAAGGCTCCCTAAGGCTTCCTAGCAACTTATCACCTACCAAGGAATGTATAAACTTCAAACCCTAGCCTTTACTTTATTTGTTAGTAAGTTTAATGGTTGGTTTTGTGAATGAGAATCATGGATTATAATTATTAGTAGTTTGGTTTGATTTGGAAGTGAATTAGTAATTGAATCTTGATTTTTGGTTAATGAATCTTAAGAGATAGTTAGTAGTTCATGTTTGTGGTTGAATAGGTTGGAAAACCTTGAGGTTATGGACTGATGTGGTATGGTTTAGGTGAGGTTTTGTTGTATTGATGGTTATGAGTTGGTTGGTGGTTATTTGGAGTGGTATAAATATTGGTAATCGCGTAAACATAGTCATCGTAATGCCCGATTTACCTTAGACTATTTTTGTTCTTAACTTTAGGACCCATGTACTCACTGTAAGATGCTGACCTTTGCCATGTTTAGATATTTCATGTTACGAGCTTCGTTTTGATATATCGTTCGCCTAAATCCGAGTTACGAGTGATGAGAAATGACCATTTTAAGTAACAGCGTTTCGCAAGCGAACCCCAAAACCTCGAGTAACTTTGAGACCATAATTGAGACCCTTAAATGATTAATCGAAACACGAGAGAATTATTTCAATTGAATAAGGCAGCTAGTAAAGTTCTCGCGAAAGAGTCGCCTTAAAATTCATAACGGTTAATTTATTAAAATTGTTGGAGCCGAAGGTACGCGAGCGATTAACACAAATCGATAAGCGCATAAGCGACCGTTAGGGTATGAGTGAGTTTTGACTAGTTTCTTAAGCGACCGTGGTCTAATTCCGAATTATGTTGTTGTTCATAGGTTACCGGACCCACTCTAAGCTTAAGTCTATCCAGGAACACTCAGGCAAGTTTTCTACCCGTTATACTGTTATTGTGATGTAATATATTGATGCATTATCTTGAGATAATTGCATGGTTATTATTAGCAAAGTCTTGCGATATATTAGAGCATGTTTATATGATATATATGCATGCATGTTTCGTAATCTTGATATTCTATTATCAATTCAAAAAATGGAGAGATACAGATTCAATTTGCTGCTGTTGATTATATAGATTAATAGGTTGGAGAGAGAAGGAGAATCTATGGCTTAATTATGTCCAAGCATTTTGAATTGATAGCTTATACAAATTAATTAACTTGCGACCAGGAGAATCTAGGAGTAGTACACTTGCATTTGTTTTTCTTATTCAAGTCTAACCTGCAACCTGAGTAGTAGAGGTAGAAATAATTTTACTTAGGAAAATTGCTAAGTTGCGACTTGAACTAATACACTCTAACATGCGACCAGATGCAGAGTTGATTTTTTACTTAAACAAGAAAACCAAGTTACGACCTGGATTCCCTGTGCCTTGGTTTCTTTTCATTTATTACAACTCTTTTCTAACCTCCAACTAAGTAGTAGAAGAGTACAAAGCGCGTAGTTTCTTTTGATCCAAAAAATAAGTGCTAAGCTGCGACTTGCCTTAGCCTTGTACTTCATTCTTTAATTTCCAAACCAAGTTGCATGTGGTTCTATTTCTTTCTCTTTTATTTTCAAACAAACACGCAACCAAAAAGGAGGTTGTGCTACACGCACCATATGCAAATCAGGTAATAGGCGTGTGGTCGTCACGCGTGTCACTTGCGCCATATTAATCAACTAAAAAGAACCTGCCATTTTCTGACAATAACAACAGTTCATTTGATTTCTTTTTATTTTAATAGATCAAACACTCAAATAACTGAGTGCATGCATGCAAGTAGTAATCTAGCTAGCAATTTTTCAGGATAAAGAAAAATCAAATACTTGATATTAAATAAATAAATAAAATGAATTGGATTTCATTTATTTATTTATTTAATAATAAAATATTAATTTATTTATTTAAAAATCAATTGTTTATGTAAAATTAAATAAATAAATGAATTGATTTCCATTTATTCATTTAATAAAAAATCAGTCATTGATTAAAAAACAATCATGTAAATTCTCAGGCTGTAGTTCTCTGTAACTTCAAGCCTTCTAAACTCTGAATTTTCGTACTTTAAAATATTTCTACTCTTATCGAGTACAAAAACCACATAACAGTATTTTTAAAAATAATACTCCATTTTCTTCCACGGATCACTGAAGTCTAGTGCAAGGGTCTGGTTCACAGACGACTAGTTCCGCTCTCAGGCCTTCGTATTATACTCGTACAAACCACTGTCAACTCTTCTACCAAATATAGCTAACTTCACTAGAAATTCTTGAGGTCTTCACACAGATTCTGATAACTGTTTCGAATGACTCCAACCTTATTCTTCCAATACCTAAACATATTAACGAACTTCATACGGATCATTGTTGACGTTTTCTTCACTGCAGCTACCAAAACCTTTGTGTATATGCCCAATAAACAATCTGTACTGATTCTAGTGGAACATAGATTATTTCAAAGTCCTTATTCTATGTTGGGTTATCCAAACCAGTATTGTTGAGTTATACATACAGCTTCAATCTTGCTCAACAAGGAGGCAAATATGTTAATCTAAATTTTTGGTTTAGACGGGTCACTTTCCCCCTTAAAGCAACTAACTGCGTAATCATTGCTTTTCTTATTTAGTAATGTGTACTTAACTCCTTCTATTCATTTTTCAATCTTTCCTTGTCCTTCATGTCCAGATGGTGTGTATACAAAACACTGGGACAGAGAGAGTAGTAATTATTTATTAGAAGTACCGAAATTAACAAAAGAAAAAAAATAAAATAGGTAGGTAAATGGGATATCCTAAAATTAGTTTAGAAAATTGTTCTAACTAAACAAATATTAACTAGTGGATGGGTTATACAAGATATCTTAAAAATAATGTTAATTATCTGTTGGAACTTTGAAAATTGTAATTCTACATTTGTAGTCTTGAGCGTTTGATTGAAGTTCTTAACAAGACTCTAAGGTTGTTACTCTTGACGAGTGTTCAAAAAGAGGGAAATCAGTATTATTCGGTTGAGGTAACTTTCAGTAACTAATTATATAATTAGTGATTATTTAGTGGAATTTATGTCCACTTGTTATGTCCAATAAAGGCTTGAATTGATGTTTATGTACTCAAGTTATTTGTGTTTTTGATATGTTTTTGATATGTTTTTGTAGTGTTGTGCATTTCAGGCATAAATAAAAGAATCAGGAGATTTAGCATTGTTTTAGTGCTAAATTGGTGTTAGGAAGATGTCTCGGAGTTTGCTCATAGATCGCCAGCTCAAACCAAGCAAGAAAATAAAAATCAGTATTTTTTCCAGAAGGTCAGCGTGCCCGCGTTGTAGTATCGCGCGCCCGCGTTGGTAAAGCACGCGGCCGAGCCAGGTCGGGATGACAGAATTCTGTTTCTACTTGGATTCTGAGAGTTTGAAGCCCTGGTTAATTCTACAGCATATATAATAAAAACTTATTATCGTTTTTCATAAGACGTTCCAGAGCTTAATGAGAAGGCCTAAGAAGACCGTATAGCACAATTCAACCAAGGCGAAGAGGATCTAGTTTATTCTTATGATTTTTTATTTTAAGTTGTAATCTTGGATGCTAGTTTTCTTATTTGTGAACCTATACTCTTGTTACATACTTGGTTTATTATTTATTCAGTATAAAGACTATGTTTATTATACCATGCTTTCATCGGAACCCACATTGACGATGAGTCAGATTATGGGCTAATCGTTATCATGTGGTTCTAGCGGAATTACTTATGGATTTCTTTAATTAATTTATTTCGATACCTTAGTGTGTGGTGATTGTATGATATCCTAGTATTGGTGAGCGTCGCGAACTTATAAAATAGCATGTTAATCTCTAATGAAGCGAAAGTGAATTTAGGGGTTTAAAACTTGCCATGCTAGCATAGGTTCATGTATTGTTATGCATGATTCGTAGGTAATTTTAACCATCTTACTTGCCCTATATAATCACTATAGATAACTTGCGCATCAAATCGCTATGTTGTCAAATTCTAAAGACATATAGGGTCTCAATATAATTGGTGTCTATTCAGCTTCTATCTCTTTTGTGGATGTCTGGTAGTAGGGTATTCGTGCAACGAAAGTTGACGTTTACTAGTTTCGTGTTATCTAATTAGTGTCATCACCATTTCATGCTAAGGTTAAGAATAAAAAGGCTATTGAATGAAGTAGTAATGAAGTTAGAATCTCATGTTTGTGTCATATAGTAATCAATCCTCTTAATCTCTTAGTTAATGTTCTTTAGTATAATTTCTTAGTTAATTGTAGTTATAGTCAACCTTAATTTGTTAATCGTCTTAGCATTGAATAATAACCATACCATTGTTGCATAAATGCATTGATTGTAATTAACTTAAGAGAGTCTCTGTGGGAATGAACTAGAAATAATTCTATATTATTTACGATCGCGTATACTTGCATGAATATTAGCGTGTATTTTCATCCTAATAAGTTTTTGGTGCCGCTGTCGGGGACTCGGTGTTAATTTTTAGTTTATGTGTTTGTCATCAGTGGTCGTTAAAGTTCATTGACTAGGACATTGTTACTTACTTATTTCTTTGTCATGTTTCAGGTACTCTAGCGAGCGTGTATGCATACATTTTCTTGGTCTCGTAAGAGAACACTGGATAAAGCTGAGGAAGAAGTTGTAGTAGCTAAGGAAGTTTTCGAAGAAGTTCTTGTCGAGGAGGAAGTTGAAGAAGAATCTCTTATTGAAATGGGAGAACCAGAAGCGAATACGAAGGCTTCGATGGATTACTCTCAACCAAAGATTAATGATATTCAGTCTAGCATTGTCCGACCAGCCATCTCGGCTAACACCTTTGAGATCAAGTCGAGTACGATTCAGATGATACAAAACTCAGTTCAGTTTGGGGGTTCTCCGACAGAAGACCCCAACATGCACATCAGAGATTTCATCAAGATCTACGACACTTTTAAGTTTAATGGAGTTTCTGAAGATGCTATTAAGTTGAGGTTTTTCCCATTCTCTCTACGGGATAAAGCTAAGTGTTGGTTATATTCTCCACCACCAGGGTCTATCACCAAATGAGAGGATCTTGCTCAAAAGTTCCTAACTAAATTCTTTCCTATGGCGAAGACTGCTGCAATCAAAAATGCACTTACTCAATTTGCTTAGCAATCTGGAGAATCTTTATGTGAGGCTTGGGATCGCTACAAGGAGATGCTTAGAAAGTGTCCTCGCCATGGGATGCCTGACTGGATGATCATTAATTGCTTTTATAATGGATTGGGTGCTACTTCTAGACCCATGCTTGCCATGCTTGATGCAGCATCAGGAAGAACCTTGTGGGCTAAAAGCTACGATAAAGCTTATGAATTGATTGAACTGATGGCTCCTAATAAGTACCAGAAACCTACTTAGATACTACCTCAGGGCAAGGTAGCAGAAATTCCTGAGGTAGACGCAGCTACTCCTATAGCTGCTCAGCTTAAGGCTTTGACGATGAAGGTGGATTCTTTGGCTAATTATGGAGTTAATCAGATCACTAGT
Organism: Apium graveolens; assembly: GCF_009905375.1. Classification (NCBI taxonomy): domain Eukaryota; kingdom Viridiplantae; phylum Streptophyta; class Magnoliopsida; order Apiales; family Apiaceae; genus Apium; species Apium graveolens. Next base: position 77,635,496 of record NC_133656.1, read on the forward strand.
GTTTGTGAGCTTTGTGTTGGTGCGCACAAGACTGATCAGTGTGTTATTTCTAGTGAATCAGTACAGTTCGTGAGCAACTTTCAGAGATCGCAGCAGCCTGTTCCAGCCACATATCATCCCAACAACCGCAATCATCCTAATTTCAGCTGGAGCAATACTCATAATGCGGTTCAGCAGCCTTATCAGCAGTATGCAGTAAATCCATACAACCCTCTTGGTTTTCTGCAACTGCAATATGCACCAAGATAACAACTCCGACTGTAACAATCTAATGAAAAATCTGAATTGGAGGAGTTGAGGCTCATGTGCTAGAGCCAAGTGGTTTTTATCAAAACCTTGCAGAATCAAATTGGGCAAATTTCCAATGCCTTGCTAAATCGTTAACCTGGTACACTCCCTAGTGATACTGAAGTGCCAGAAAAGAGGGAAGCTAAGGAGCAGGTTAAGGCAATTACACTGAGATCTGGGAAGGATGCAAATCCCGAAAAATCTCAAGTTTCAGAAGAAGAAGTTGTGGCTGAAGAAGAAGTACAGAAGGAAGCAGATGTGGAACCATGGAAGACTACAGTGGAACATACTCCTCCTGAGGATAATACAGGGGAGAAACAGATCTATCCTCCACCTCCTTTTCCTAAGAGGTTGCAGAAGAAAAAGCTGGATAAGCAGTTTGAGAAGTTTCTGGAGGTATTCAAGAAACTTCATATCAACATACCTTTTGTTGAAGCTCTTGAACAGATGCCTAGTTATGCGAAGTTTATGAATGGTATTCTCTCTTGGAAAGTGAATCTTGATGACTTAGAGACAAGTGCTCTTATGGAGAAATACAGTGTTGTGCTGCAACAGAAGTTACCGTTGAAGCTTAAAGATCCTGGAAACTTCATTATTCCTTGTACTATTGGGAAAGTGTCATCTGACAAATGCCTATGTGACTTGGGAGCTAGCATCAATCTAATGCCCTTGTCAATCTTCAAGAAATTGGACTTACCTGATCTAAAGCCTACTTATATGACCTTACAGTTGGCCAATCGTTCTATTACATATCCACGAGGCATTGTGGAGGATGTCTTGGTCAAGGTGGATAAACTCATCTTTCCTGCTGATTTTGTAATTCTTGATTTCGAGGAGGATAAGAAGATTCCCATAATCTTGGGAAGACCATTCCTGGCTACTGGCCTAACCATGATTGATGTGCAGAAGGGTGAGCTTAATATGCGAGTGCTGGATCAGGATGTGATGTTCAATGTTTTTAATGCCATGAAATTCCCAATTGAAAATGAGGAGTGTTTAAAAGTGGAGTTGGTCGATTATGTGGTTACTTCAAAACTTGATCAAATGCTAAGGTCTGATACCTTAGAGAAGGCCTTGTTGGGGAATTCAGATAGTGAAGATGATGAAGGTGATGAGCAGTTGCAGTATTTAAATGCTTCTCTTTGGAAGCGAATGTTAGATATGCCGTTTGAATCTGTTGAATTGGATGAGTTGAACAAATCTTCAAAGCGCCTCAAGCCTTCTATTGAGGAAGCTCCTACACTTGAGCTTAAACCATTTCCTGAACACTTACGGTATGCTTTTCTAGGTGATGCATCTATTTTGCCTGTTATTATTGCATTTGACCTTTCAGGTAATGATGGGGGAAAGCTCTTAACAATTCTGAGAGAGTTCAAGTCGGAAATTGGATGGACTATAGCAGATATCAAGGGAATCATCCCTTTTTATTGCATGCATAAAATTCTGCTAGAGGAACGTAGCAAGCCTACTGTTGAGCAACAGAGAATGCTTAATCCGATCATGAAAGAAGTTGTGAAGAAAGAAATCCTCAAATGGCTAGACGCAGGGATCATCTATCCCATTTCTGATAGTTCTTAGGTGAGTCAAGTTCAGTGTGTGCTGAAGAAAGGAGGTATCATTGTTGTTGCTACTGAAAAGAATGAGCTCATTCCTACTCAAACAGTCACAGGGTGGAGAGTTTGCATGGATTACAGGAAGCTGAACAAGGCCACGAGGAAAGATCACTTCCCTCTTCCTTTTATTGATCAGATGCTTGATAGATTGGCTGGGCATGAGTACTATTATCTTCTGGATGGCTATTCAGGTTATAATCAAATATGTATTGCTCCAGAAGATCAGAAAAAACTACCTTCACTTGTCCGTTTGGTACTTTTGCCTTCAAAAGAGTTTCTTTTGGGTTGTGTGGTACACCTTCCATATTTCAGAGATGCATGATGGATATCTTCTCTGACATGATTGGTCAGAATATGGAGGTGTTCATGGATGATTTCTCTGTGTTTGGTGATTCTTTTGACGAATGCTTGCAAAATCTTGGCGTCATTCTTAAAAGGTGTGTTGTTGAGACCAATCTGGTTCTCAATTGGGAAAAATGTCATTTTATGATGCGATAGGGCATTATTCTTGGGCACAAGGTCTCTAGTAAGGGTCTTGAGGTGGAAAAGCCAATGTGGGGGGTTATCGAAAACCTTCCTCCACCAATTTTTGTTAAGGGAGTTCGTAGCTTTCTTGGTCATGCGGGATTCTATCGGCGATTCATCAAGGACTTCTCTAAAATCTCTAAATCCTTGTGCAATTTTCTAAATAAAGATGTCCCTTTCAAGTTTGATGGCGAGTGCCTAGCTTCTTTTGAGATCTTAAAGAAGAGTTTGATCACGACACTGGTCATAACTGTACCTAATTGGGATGAACCTTTTGAGATGATGTGCGATGCAAGTGACTATGCAGTTGGAGCAGTTCTTGGGTAGAGAAAGAACAACATATTTTATGTGGTCTACTATGCTAGTAAGACTCTCAATGGTGCTCAACTGAACTATACTACTTCTGATAAAGAGCTATTGGCTATTGTCTATGGTTTTGAGAAGTTTCAATCTTATTTGCTTGGGACGAAGGTGACAGTTTTCACTGATCACGCTGCAATTCGCTATCTTGTCTCGAAGAAGGACTCGAAGCCTAGACTTATTTTATGGGTTCTTTTACTATAAGAATTTGAGTTGGAGATCAAGGACAGATGGGGTACTGAAAATCAAGTCGATGATCATCTCTCTCGTTTAGAAGATCCAAGTGTAACTTCACAGGATAAGACATTGATAAATGAGTCTTTTCCGATGAGCAGTTGTTTGGGGTGCAAGAAGAAAACCATGGTTTGCAGACATTGTGAACTACCTTGTGAGTAATATTATGCCTCCAGACTTGTCTTCTACTCAAAGAAAGAAGTTTCTTCATGAGGTGGAGTGGTACATGTGGGATGAGCCATATCTATTTAAGCAAGGAGCTGACCAGATCATCAGGAGATGTATTCCGTGTAGCGAAACAGGGGGATCTTGCGAGATTGTCATTCAACTGCGTATGGAGGCCACTATGGTGGAGAAAAGATAGCAGCTCATATCCTTCAAGCAGGATTTTTCTGTCCTACATTGTTTAAGGATGCGCATTATATTGCTTTGTGTTAGGTCACACTTTCACTGTAGAGGGGGTGAATACAGTGTTTATTACAATCAAATCAAATTTCAAGAACTTATATAACAGAAAACAAACTTTATTGAAACAATAAACTCTGTTACAATCTGGAACTGTTATCTCTCAGTGATGAACAAAATATCACGAGAGCTGCTAGGGTTATATTAAATAATATTCTCGATAATGATAACACTTATAGTGTAAACCCTATGTCTGTGTTTATATACTACACAGTTACAAGATAATCGCTAATTGATATGGAATATAATTCTGCTTCCTAAAATATATCAATCAGATATCTTCTATTCCAAGTATTCCATTCTTCACGGAATTCCTTCTTCATGCATATCTCTTCTTATGTTTATCTTGATCTTCTTAACTTTAATCAGCTACTGTCCTTATCTGATCGTCCTTCAGCACTTAAGTTCTGATATCTATCTCCTGATGCTTATCTCCTGATAACATAAGTACTGATATCCCTTAAGTTCTGTCGTCCAGTATAAGTATTGATCAGTTAAGTACTGATTTGTTCTGTTCAAATAAGATCTGAAATCTAAACATAAAACATATTAGCCATGACATTATCAAATATATCTAACAATCTCCCCCAACTTGTAAATTAACAAAATATCAAAATATACAAGTTTAACAGATATTTGATGATGTCAAAAACATTAAGTACAAATGCATGAGAAATAGACAAGATAACTACAACTTACAGTCCTTAAAGCTTTTACCAATTCAACTTCTGATAACAACTTTGGTCTGTATACACATCAGAATTTTAAGTAGTTGTAGATCTTTGACTTGGCTTCATCATTTTCTGATCTCTCTGATGTCAGGAGTTGTTCTGAGATAATTCTTCAACAAATATTTCTCAGCATATCTGAGTTCATCAATCATTCTCCGTTTGACATCTTTAAGCTCTGCAGTATCTTCACCAGTTTGAAATATTGCAGCTCTGAGATCATTAATCTTTGCTTTTCTCAACTCCCGATCTAGTCTTATGACATAAGCTTTGTTAGACTCTAGATTGAATTCAAGCCCCTTAATACCAAGATATGTTCTGATCTGTGCAGTATTAGGCTTCATATCAACAATATCACCATTGTGACTTCTGTACTTTGGAACATATCTGCTGTCAGACTTAACAGAATAAAGCCTTTTCTGTCTCTGAATCTGTTCCTTTAAGTAGTTTACAGCCGTCTCTGTTATTCTGTCATCCACTTGAAGTAAGAAAAGTACATGCTCCAATTCTTCAAAATACTTCAAAGGAATGGCATTTTGTCTTATATGATAAACCCTACCATCTGTCATGAAATACAACATGATGTATTCTTTCAAGTAGGTATGGTAAACCATCTGTACAGATTCTAGTTGATTCAATCTCTCAGGAGTTGCTCCAATACCTGGTTCACTCAAGGAAGTTGGATCATCGGTAGTGTTGTGTACTCTTCTTTCATCAGCACTTCCCAATCCAGTTTTATCTCTAGCTTCCTTTCCAGTAACTACTCTTGCTTCAAAACCACTTGGAGTAGTCTTCAAAGATTGAGTCTGTTTTGCTTTAGTGAATCCTGGTAGGAGTGTTCTAGATTTATTTTCTGATATCAAGTTAACTTGAGCACTGTCAGAGGTTACTTGCTTCTTCTGAATATCAGAACTTACAATTTCTTGACTCTGAACAACTTGAGCCATGTCAGAGGTTGTTTTAAGAACTTTTTTTGAAGTCAGAGCAAGATTATCTTTTCCATCAGTAATTTCTTCTTCCTCAGGAGGTACATAAGGCTTGATAGGTTCACCAACCTTTTCTTTACCCTTGGATCTTGGATCTATCTGTGGTTGTGATCTAGCCAAAGTTTCTTCAGTATGTATCCTTTCTTTGATCACAATGCCTTTAGGTTCTGGAAGTAACTTTTTACCAGAAGCTTCAGATTTAGATGTGACTTTCTCTGATTTAAGTCTGGCTTCTTCTTCCTTTAAACTTTCCAAGTCCATCCCTGGATTTTCTTGAAGAAATAACTGTCTTGACATTTCCTCATCAAGATCTAGAAGTTCATCAGAACTTATCCTTTTACCAGCAGCAGAACTTATTCTTTTCCCAATATCAGAACTTGTTCTGTGACTAGCTTGTCTTGATGTAAACCTTCTACCTTGACTATGACCACTACCCATTCCAGAGTTTCCTTGGTCATCTTTTCCATCATCCTTTCCTTGCAGTGACTTGTTGGTTTTGCATTTGGACTTAATTACCTTCTCCCCCTTTTTGGCATCAGCAGGTAATAAAAGAGAGATAAGTAGTTCCACTGAGGTCTGGATTTCAGTAAGTTGCGATTGCTGAGAAGCTTGATTTGTCAGAATTTGATCAATCTGAGCTTGTTGCTTCTCTTGAGTTTTCTCAATATAAGCAACCCTGTCAATGGTAGGTTGGAAGAACTTTTTCTTATCAATTTTCCAAACTTGTTCCTGTTTGATAAAGTTCTCCTGAATCTTGTGTAGATCTGCATGAGTGTTGGAATGAAGACCTTGTAGATGTTTAGTACTCAATGCAGTGACTCTAAGCTGGGTTTTAAAATCATCAGAATGTAACATGTCATCAGCTTTAGTCAAGTGCTCAGCAAGATGTAAAGCATTTGGAACACATGAAACTGAGTTCCATTCCTTAGTCCACTCCTGACCTGCAGGAGTTTCACTCCAAGGTACTGGTGCATCCCTGATAACAAACTCCTTTACCAGTTCAGACTTAGGAAGAGTCAGTGGAGGAGTATGTCCTGAAGGACCTGCTTCATCAGCATCTACAGTTGTAGCAGCTTCACCAGTATCTCCAACATTTGCAGCATCAGAACTTAGAGAATCAGTATCTTCTGATAAGACAACTGTGTGAGTAGCAATGGAGGCTTCAACATCCTCTAATTGCTGATCTGATACTAAGTTCTGATCAACAGCCATATCCTGATGCTCACCTAAAATCTGATCATCAGCATCTTGATGCAGAGAAGGTGTTAGTGATAACTCAGGAGTTTGAACAGCATCAGTAACAGGTGTTGTGGAAGGATTATTTGCTGTTGGAGCTTCTAAGAAAAGTATTTCAGGCACAACCAGGTTCTGAATATCAATTTCAGCACTTGTGCCTGGATCAACAAGAGACATAGAAGGTGAATTAGCCTTGTCAGATACAGGTTCCTGAGATGGAGTTGATGGAGAAGAAGTGACTGGAGCAAATTCCTTGTCTTGTGAGATCAGAGATTCCTGATCCCCTTCCTTAGCTGCTTCCTCCTCATCATCTGAAACTGGCCTCTGTGCCCTCTGTTTCTTGTACTTCCTTGTTGATTTGGATTCCTTGGGAGTTTCAGGAACCGTCATACGTCTAAGCCTCTTGAGAAGCCTAGAACCCCCAATTGCAGAATCCTTCTGAGAAGTTGCCTTCTCAGCTTCATTTACCACAGGTTCTGAAGAGGGAATCTGATCCTCAGAATCTGATTCATCTCTCAAAGTAATCCTCCTCTTCTTCTGAGATGTTTGAGGAACAGTCTTTGTTCTCTTTGGCTTAGAGGATGTAGGCTTCACAGTAGGTGCTGAAGAAGAAGGTTGAGCAGTCTGTGAAGTGGAGAGATAGGATTTGAGATAAGTTCTGAGGGTAGGTTGAGTAGAATGAGAGGTAGGGACTGAGGTTGATGGATTTTGGTTATGGTGAGTTGGTTGAACATTTGAGTAAACAGATTTGTAAGTAGCAGGATCAGCATTTACCAGAATCTGTTTCACAGACTGAGGAATCTGTAATTGTCTCACCATTGATTTCTTTGTGTCAGCATTTATCAGGTCGTTAAAGTACCTTTTTGCAACCTTAAAAGGTGGGGTTTGAGTGCTGACTAACTGGGGTTCAGCAGTACAATACGTATAAATAAGTTGACAGAATCTAGCAAAATAAACAACATCTCGATCCTCTGTCATCCTATCCCCAATAAAACCAATTATTCCAGTTGCAAAATCAAAATGAGTTTGATGGATAATAGCATACCCGATGTGCTGACTCAGAATTGGGATGGCATCAAAATTTGAACACTTGTTGCCAAAAGCCTTGGTGATGCAATCGAAGAAGAAACTCCATTCTCTTCTGATATTAGCCCGTTTCAACTGTCCAAGTTTCGTCAGACTCTTTTCATATCCCAAATCAGTCATTAACCCCCGAAGTTCTGATTCCTCTGGTATAGAGAAGGTACAATCTTCTGGAAGATGTAATGCTCTTCGTACTGTACCAGGAGTGACTACATAGGAGGAATCACCCACTTGGAAGATAATACTGGGAGTTCCTCGTTTACCACCATCATCAAAAACTCCAGTCCTCCAGAACCGCAGAACTTGTTGACTTGAAAATAATTCAGGCTGAGTTAAGGCATACCCAACCTCACTATGTGCAAGAAGATCTTGCACAAAATGCAATTCAGATGGAGCTTCAGCATGATCAAGAATTGCAGCATAGTTGTTTGGAACAAACTTTGCTCCATCAATGATTAAATCCTTTGGTGCCATGTGAAAAAAAATATTGAAATTCAAGTATGCCTGTTAGGTGTTTGAGATAATGTCTGTATGAGAAACTAACGTGAGAAAGAATGAGAAAGAGAGTAAAAGTAAGAAGAGAGATAAAGTATAAAGAAAATAAAAGATTAAAGAAATCTTCTCTCTGTTGTTCTTATACTCTGAAAAAAAATGTTACCGTTGGACACCTGTCAGACATGCAGTAATAACGGATAGTTACTGGGCTCGAGAAAACAGGAATGATTACTTACCCAGTTGCCTTGTTTCAAGGAAAAACCATTTCAGTTATCAAGAGACACAGTTTTAATTCAAAATTGAAACCGTTAGCACTGATTGAATTATTTTTCACTGCAACATTAATATTCTGAAAATGAATCATGTTAAAAATGACCGAGATAATTTCGATGAATAAGTGCTGACAAAGAATCAGAACTTAAATAAAGACAAAATTTAAATGGTCATCAGAATATTAAGCAGGATTGAACAACACAAGATAAAATAACTCAGAGACAAAATCTTGAAGTGAAAACAGTTTTCATTAATATATCAAGTCAATACATATATGAAATAGAAATTACATCAATACAAGATTTTCCCTAAGCTTCTAATCCTAACGTCAACAGCTTTAGTCCTAGCTAAGAAGCCTGACAAAGCTGAGGATGAAGAAGAACAGGAAGAAGACGAGATTAAGTCATCTTCCTCTTCCTATCTTCGACAAACAAGATAGCGAGTCGAATGATTCGCTCTTGCTGACGGATAGCTTCCCCCATGATTCATGCTGTCTTCGGTTTCATTTTCTGATGCTCCCCTTGAAACTATGCTCTCTGAGTTGGATCCTTCAGTATTTAGATTTTCAGTACTGTCAGTACTTGGCTTATCAGAACTTGACGAATCAGAATTTGAAGAGCCAGATGTATGTTCTGATGCTTCTTGAGATGTGATAATATCTTGAGTATGCTCCCCCTGCATTGGTGCATCTTCCTTTGACGTAGTCACCACAGTTTCAATAACATCAGAGTTTAATCCATCAGAATTTACAGTATCAGGACTTAGACTGTCAGGACTTGAGGTATCAGAATATGAATCTTCATTTTCAAATCTCAGCTGATCATGATTAATGCAATCTTCAAGTCCAGTGATCTTCTTGTCATCAAAAGAGACATTGATAGATTCCATGACCACTTTTGTTCTCAAATTATAGACTCTAAAGGCTTTTGTAGAAAGTGGATATCCAACAAAGATTCCCTCATCAGCTTTTAGATCAAACTTGGATAGCTGTTCAGGATGAGTCTTGAGAACAAAACACTTACATCCAAATATATGAAAGTATTTGAGATTTGGCTTCTTGTTCTTCACCATCTCATATGGTGTTTTTCCATGCTTGTTAATGAGTGTTGCATTTTGAGTAAAACAAGCAGTCTGCACAGCTTCAGCCCAGAAATAGGTTGGAAGCTTTGCTTCTTCAAGCATTGTTCGTGCAGCTTCAATGAGAGTTCTATTCTTCCTTTCAACAACTCCATTTTGCTGTGGAGTTCCGGGAGCAGAAAATTCCTGCTTTATTCCATGATTTTTGCAGAACTCTTCCATTATCAGATTCTTGAATTCAGTGCCATTATCACTCCTCAAAATTTTCACAGAATCTTTGATCAATTTATCCAGATGTTTGACATGATCAATCAGGATAGATGCAGTTTCACTTTTTGTGTGCAAGAAATACACCCATGTGTATCTGGTGAACTCATCTACTATGACCAACGCATATTTCTTCTTTGCAATAGACATGACATTCACTGGACCAAATAGATCAACATGAAGCAGATAATAAGGCTCAAGAATTGATGATTCAGTCTTGCTCTTGAACGAAGATTTTCTTTGTTTAGCCTTCTGACATGAGTCACAAAGACCATCAGGAACAAACACTGATTTTGGCAGTCCTATCACAAGATCTTTCTTGATCAGTTCATTTATCTTGTTGAAGTTTAAATGAGAGAGTTTCTTGTGCCAATTCCAGCTTTCTTCAGTTGAGGCTCTACTCACTAAACAGATTGCAGAACCATCAGAACTTGTTGAAAGCTTAGCTTCATAAATGTTACCACGCCTGAATCCCTTCAGAACAATTTTTTCTTTAGATTTACTAACTATTTCACAATGTTCTGCAAAGAAATCAACATGATAACCTCTGTCACAGATTTGACTTATACTCAGTAAGTTGTGTTTAAGTCCTGAGACCAGAGCTACATCTTTAATGATGACATTCCCAAGATTGATATTGCCATATCCCAAAGTTTTTCCAATGTTGCCATCTCCATAAGAAACACTTGGGCCAGCTTTCTCCACAAAGTCTGATAGCAGGGCCTTATTTCCAGTCATATGTCCTGAACATCCACTGTCCAGAACTAAAATATTTTTCCTGTTGCCCTGCAATCAAAAAGACCACTAATTATTAGTTTTAAGGACCCAGACTTGCTTGGATCTTTTGGCCTTTTTAGGTTTGTTAACATTTGCAGCGGATTTAGCATCAGATTTTATGTTAACAGTTTTCTTATCAGAACTTATACTACCAGACTTTGAATCAGAACTTACACTAGAAGGAACAACAGAAACTTTCTTTAAAGAAGGTTTTATTTAATAATAATCATAGTACAAACTATGATATTCCTTACAAGTATAAATGGAATGCCATAAACTACCACAATGAAAATAAGGATCTTGTGGTTTGTATCTAACAGACTGACTCTTAACTCCTGATTTTGTAGATAAGGAGTTAATATTCTTATTCTTCCTGCAAAAAGAAGCCAGATGGTTAGAACTTCCACAGTTATGACACGCTTTCCTAGGAGCATCAGGAACAGATTTATAGTTATTGATTTTATTCACACCTTCCTTTCCATTCCTGTTTTTCCTAGGTGATTTTACCTTGTTTGCATTCTTAACATCTTTCAGCTTATGCTTAAGCTGCTTCTTTGTCATTAAGCCTATGTTAACTTCAGCTGTCTTTTCCTGTTTTAGTTTGTCAGAAGCTAATTCCTTTTTAACTTCTGATTTCTCATTTTCAGATTTTTCAGTTACAAACTTAACAGGTTTTAACTTCGGCTTTTGCTTATCAACAGGCTTAATTTCTACAGTTCCTTTTTCATTTTTATTTTCTCCATAGCCTAAGCCCTCTTTCCAGTTTCCACTGCTTAGCAAATTTTGAGTTGTTTTGCCAGAGTTAGTCCAAGTTCTGATAATCTCTCTCTCCTTTTCTAACTCAGTTTTTAGAGATTCATTCATTTTTAGCACTTCATCCCTAACATAAAAAGCATCATCTCTATCCTGCTGAGTTTGATGGAACATGACTAACTCTTTTTCTAAGAAATCATTTCTTTTCCTAAAAGCAAGATTTTCAGAAGTTAATCTTTCACATGTTAAAGTTTGATCTCTATAACTAACAAACATGGTTTTAAGATATCTTCTCAACTCATTAATATCATCAGTATGAAAAGCATAAGTAGTCTGAGGTACCTTTGTTTCAGCAGCTTCAGAACTGCTCTCAGAACTTGATTTATCAGCATTTGCCATCAATGCATAGTTCTCCTCACTTTCAGAGTCTGAGGTGTCTGTCCAGCTTTTCTGCTTTGTGACAAGAGCTTTGCCTTTGTCATTCTTGGTCTTCTTGCAATCAGGAGATATGTGGCCTTTCTCACCACAATTATAACATTTAACATTAGCGTAATCTCCTCTGTCAGACTTTCCTCCTCTTCCTTCAGATCTTCTGAAATTCTTCTTATCAGAACTTATGCCTTTCCTGGAAAACTTATTTCCCTTCCTGAACTTCCTGTATGCAATCTTTGTGATTCCTTTCACCATAAGAGCACACAGCTTCATCATCTCCTCATCAGCATCAGTTTCAGGCAAGCTTTCAGAATCTGAGTCATCATCACTCTCAGAACTTGATGACTCAGTATCAGACTTTATGATAAGAGCTTTACCCTTGTCTTTCTTTGAGGAAGGTGGTTTGGGGGATTCCTCTTCAGCCTTGAGAGCAACTGTCCTTGACTTTCCTCCTTTCCTCTTGCTTCTTTGTTCCATCTCAAGTTCATGAGTCTTGAGCATTCCATAGATTTCATCAAGAGTTGTTTCATCAAGATTGTAGTTGTCTCTTATTGTTGTTGCCTTCAAATCCCAACATTTAGGAAGAGCTAACAGGAATTTAAGGTTTGTATCTTCAAGATCATACTCCTTATTTACTAATGACAAGTCATTCAAGAGTTTGACAAATCTATCATATACATCAGTCAATGACTCATTAGTCCTAGAGTCAAAGTGTTCATACTCTTGAGTGAGTATTGTCTTCCTGTTCTTCTTAACTATTTCAGTTCCTTGACACCTTGTCTCCAGTGCATCCCATATCTCCTTAGCAGTCTTGCAGTTGATTACCCTGTTTGACATTACATTATCAATGGCACTATGCAATAAGTGTCGTACCTTGGCATCCTTAGCAATAGATGCTATATCTTCAGCAGTGTAATCACTCTTTTCCTTTGGTACGGTCATTGCTGCTTCACCTGCAACTACAACAGCGAGCTTGGTAGGTTTGTGAGGCCCTTCCTTGATTCTATCAAGGTATTCTGGATCTGTTGCTTCCAGAAACATGGTCATCCTTACCTTCCATATGGGATATTCAGATGGTCTCAATATGGGAACTCTGATAGTCTCATATCGACTCTGAATTGATGTCTTTGATGATTCCTCAGTTTTGGTAGGCTTAGTTGGAGTTTCTGTGTCAGACATGATTGTGTTTGGATCTTTAACTGTATGTGTGTTAACAGAAGACTCTGATACCACTTGTTAGGTCACACTTTCACTGTAGAGGGGGTGAATACAGTGTTTATTACAATCAAATCAAACTTCAAGAACTTATGTAACAGAAAACAAACTTTATTGAAACAATAAACTCTGTTACAATCTGGAACTGTTATCTCTCAGTGATGAACAAAATATCACGAGAGCTGCTAGGGTTATATTAAATAATATTCTCGATAATGATAACACTTATAGTGTAAACCCTATGTCTGTGTTTATATACTACACAGTTACAAGATAATCGCTAATTGATATGGAATATAATTATGCTTCCTAAAATATATCAATCAGATATCTTCTATTCCAAGTATTCCATTCTTCACGGAATTCCTTCTTCATGCATATCTCTTCTTATGTTTATCTTGATCTTCTTAACTTTAATCAGCTACTGTCCTTATCTGATCGTCCTTCAGCACGTAAGTTCTGATATCTATCTCCTGATGCTTATCTCCTGATAACATAAGTACTGATATCCCTTAAGTTCTGTCGTCCAGTATAAGTACTGATCAGTTAAGTACTGATTTGTTCTGTTCAAATAAGATCTGAAATCTAAACATAAAACATATTAGCCATGACATTATCAAATATATCTAACACTTTGAAGTGTGATCGATGCCAGCATGTGGGTAATATGTCTAAGAGGGATGAGATGCCTCTTATGGTACTTTTCGAGGTTGAAGTCTTTGGTGTTTGGGGAATTGACTTTATGGGGCCATTTGTCTCATCCTGCAATAATCAGTATATCTTGTTGGCGGTTGATTATGTCTCCAAATGGGTTGAAGTCAAGGCTTCGCCGAAAAATAATGCAAAGGTAGTGCTTAATTTTCTTCATAAGCAGATATTAACAAGGTTTGGGACTCCAAGAGTCATAATCGGTGATGAGGGATCGCAATTCTGTAATTGCAAGTTCACTGCTATGATGCAGAGATATAATGTGAATCATCGCATTACTACAGCCTACCATCCTCAGATTAATGGTCAAGCTGAGGTGTCTAATAGAGAAATCAAGCTGATTCTAGAAAAAGTTGTGTATCCATCAAGGAAGGATTGGTCTTTGAAGCTTGATGAAGTTGTTTGGGCGTATAGAACAGCATACAAGACTCTGCTTGGCATGTCGCCATTTTAGTTGGTTTATGGTAAAGGTTGTCATTTGCCTGTGGAGCTAGAGCATAAAGTGTATTGGGCTTTGAAGAAATTGAACCTCGATTTGGATGCAGCTGGTAAGAAAAGGATGTTTTAATTGAATGAACTCGATGAGTTTCGGCTTCAAGCGTATGAGAACAATAAAATGTACAAGGAGAAAGTCAAGAGGTGGCACGATAGGGATCTAGTACTCAAATCATTTGTGTGAGGGCAGCAAGTTCTCTTGTTCAACTCCGTCTTTTTCCGGGAAAGTTGAAGTCGAGGTGGTCAGGGCCGTTTATTATCAAAACTGTGTTTCCACATGGAGCAGTAGAGATTTTTTAGGATGATCTAGGCCAAGCATTCAAGGTGAATGGACAGAGGTTGAAGCATTACTATGGGGATATGGCAAACCGTGAGGTGGTTAGTGCCATTTTATTGTCTACTTGATCTCGGGATTCTACGTCAAGCTAACGACGTAAACCAAGCGCTTCTTGGGAGGCAACCCAAGTTTGTTGTACAATAGTAGATAGAGGAAGAAGAAAACAAGGAGAAAAACACAAAAAAAGAAAAAAAGAAAAATATTGGAGTTCAACTACAGAAGCACGGTGCGCCCGTGCTAAAGAGCGGGGAGGCCGCGCTGATTTTTCTGAAAGACCGCGCCCGCGCTGGTATACGGGGCGGCCGCGCTGGTTTTCCAGAAGTATGGCGCGCCCGCGCTGCTAGGCGGGGCGGCCGCACTGAGTCCCTATAGTCGAAAAAAAATCAGCAGAATAAACAAAAAATCGGGGACTTCATTATAATGTCAATTCAAACCCGGATTTTACTCTCCCACATCCCATATTTCCCTATCCAAATCAATTTCCATCACCCCATTATTCCCATTATTCCCATAATCAATTCCCACTTCTTTTCAATAACTAATTCTCTCCAAATTCCTATATATTTTTACACTTATACACAAACTTCTCCATCACTTCTCAATTTCTCAAACATATAAATCTCTCTTATACACTTTTATTTTCTCAAACTTATTCATTTTCAATGGCACCCAAAAGACAACGAACCCAAGTTAGTAGCAGCACCACTGATTCTTTGAGTGTGGGTGGTGTGAGGCCAAGGTTTTCAACTCCGGAGGCTGAGGCGGAGTATACGAGGCTGCTTTCGAAGCCTATAGCCAAGGAGCAAGGTTTTCTGCCATCGGGGAGGAATGGTAAGTTACTGTAGATGATTGTGGAGATGGGGAGGATAGCTTTTTGTGAGGCACCCGATGCGGTACCTATGAGTGTGGTTCGTGAGTTCTACGCGAATACAAAGGCGGAGAAGAACGGTTTCACTGTGGTAAGGGGGTTGACTGTGGACTATAGTGCTGAGACAATTCGGAGGGTGATTGAGCAGCCCGAGAGGAGGCCAGAATAGGAGAATTAGAATGAGAAGACGCGGGATGACTTTAACTTGGATTTGATCATTGCTACCTTGGGTGTGCATGAGACTCACTGGAAGTTCAAGAAGGTTACAAACGATTATTCCATTTTCCCTGCCTCATGTATGAACAGGTTTGCATGTGCATGGAATTCCTTTATTTGTGCCAACATCATGCCATCTTCTCACGTACATGATGTTACGGTGGAGCGTGCACGTTTGTTGTGGGGGATTCTTCAGGGAGACTATGTGGATCTCGGGATGGTGATTCACCAGGGTATTTAGAGCTTTTCGCGAGGGAGTACTACGGGTTATATACCCTATGAGTCCATTGTGACGAAGCTATGTATGGCGGTTAGCGTTCATTGGCCCACACACGAGCAGTTGCAGCTTCGGAGTGCCCCAATTGATAGTTCGACGCTGTTGAGTATGCAAGAGTGGTACGGTGGGAAGCCTGATCCTAAGGGGCTTGGTTATTCTTATGACCATCTTCCAGGTGGAGTGCCTGCGGTGGCACGATTCAGGCGAGTAGAGCAGCTTGGAGAGTTGAGTTGGGTGAGGCCGGTCCGTCGCAGCAGTCGCAGCAGCAACAACATGATGAAGCATAGGGCAGTGCTGGGATGAGTTCAGCACAGTATAGGTGCTTGATGAGGAGGATGGATGCGATGCATGACATCCATAGTCGGTTTACACAGGACCTTACCCAGGCGTTGAGGACTGCATTCAGAGCCACAGGAGTTGATATCCAGTGGCCAGTATTCGGTGAGCATGTTGTGTACCCGCCTCCAGACACTCCTGACACACCACCCCTAGACGGTGAAGGCCCTGATTCTGAGTAGGTATGCCTGATTCCTTGCTATTACCTTCACTGAGAATAGTGAATATTTTAAGTTTGGGGGTCGTAGTTAAGGATTATAGGTTATGTGTGAGTCACTTATAGTTTGCATATTCATGCTAGTTTAGTTCATATAGTTGCATATTTGCCATGTAGTAGTTTTTTTATTTTGTATGATAGTTTATTGCATATAGTTTCATGCATTTTCATTATAACATGATCCCTTAGATGATTTTTCCGATTGATTTGTTATATTGATGCTAGTGTGGTGATATCGTGTTTAGTGATGTTAAGTCCTATCGAGTTGATTTGCATGCTAGAGGCAATTGTAATTTCACTAAGTCTTATAGGTTGCATAAGGGCTAGATCATGATCATGGTTTGTTTGTTTGTCGAGGTTTAATCACATGTTTATATTTAGAATTTAGGATATTCTCTTAATGAAAAATAACATGGATATTTGAAAATTGGAGAAAAATATTGGATTTTATTGCTAGTTGTTATGGCTAAGTGTCAAATGGCTAGTAGCCAACTCATTTTATTTGAGTAGTCTAGGGTTGAATGAGATGGAGCGAAACGCACTCGTTCAGTAATTTGAGAAAAAGAAAAAAAAGAAAAGAGAAAAAAAAAGTGTTATGCATAGCTGATCACGAGTGGGCTCTTTAATACTCGAGTTATTAAGTTCTTAGGGGACTTTGTGCCTAGTGACCTAAGGTTTTTATAGTCTGGGATCCACTAACCTAACGCTCGCTTCATGGGTATTATTGTATAAGTCTTATATGGACCTCATTCATTGCATGATCAAATAAGTATATTTGTGTTGTTTATGTGTTGTGAATAAAAGCATGAATCTATATATAACTCCGATATAAGAATTGAAGTGGAGTCAGTCATTTTGAGTTTAGCTTTTATTCTATTTATAACCTTATGATTGCTTTGATGAGTAGTAAGTCATGATTATTGATCTAGTTACGATAGTATATCTGTAAGCAATTGCACACACGCACGCTTCTGGTTTGTAGTTGATTTGTGAGATTTGATTGAACTTTGTGCGAATAACTGCATTTGTTGAGATGTTGCTCATCAAATGGTTTAAGTTAATTTGAGGGGATCATTGCATTCATATAGTTTGCATTCATGCATTTTTATTCTTGTTCTTTAAGTCTGTTAATGCTTGAGGACAAGCATCGGGTCAAGTTTGGGGGAGTATTAAGTGGTATTTATGTCCACTTATTATCCAATAAAGGCTTGAATTGATGTTTTTGTACTCAAGTTATTTGTGTTTTTGATGTGTTTTTGTAGTGTTTTCTATTTCATGCATAAATTAAAGAATCAGGAGATTTAGCATTGTTTTGGTGCTAAATTGGTGTTAGGAAGATGTCTAGGGAGTTTGCTCGTAGATCGCCAACTCAAACCATGCAAGAAAATAAAAATTAGTATTTTTTCCAGAAGGTCAGCGCGCCCACGCTATTGTAGCGCGCTCTGTTAGTCGCTAAACATGCGCTAAAATTCACGCAAGTATACGCCTTCGCAAGTAATATAGAATTATTTCTAATTCATTCCCACAGGGACTGGTTTAGATTAACTTTGTGATTTATGCACTTATGCAACAATGATATGGCTATTATTCAATGCTAAGACGAATAACAATTTGAGTTTTGATTATACAACGATTAACTAATGAGAATTATACTAGAGAACATTAACTAAAGAGAGTAAATAGAGGTGAATAATATATGACACAAACATGGGATTCTAACTTCATTAAGTACTTCATTCAATAGCCTTTTCATTCTTAACCTTAGCATGTAATGGTGATGACACTAATTAGATAACACAAAACTAATAAAAGCCAACTTTCATTGTACGAGTATCATACTACCAGACATCCACAAAAGAGATAGAAGCTGAATAGACATCAATTATATTGAGACCCTATATGTCTATTGATTTTTACAACATAACGGTTTAATGCACATGTTATCTATCTTGATTACATAAGGCAAGTAAGATGGTTAAAATTACCTACAAATCATGCATAACAATAACACATGAACCTATGCTAGCATGGCAAGTTCTAAATCCTTAAATTCACTTTCACTTCATTAAGAATTAACATATTATCTTATAAGTTCGCGACACTCATAAGACGAATAAGCACAACTGTAACACCCCCAAATCCGGGGTCGGGGATTCGGGTTGTCACGAGTTCCATTTCCCTTAATAATACTTAACCTTAACAATCAACCAACTGTTGCGTTCTGTGACCCCACAATAAACACACACACACCACAAGTTATAGTCTCAGAGATGAATACCAAAAATAACACAAGTCATTTTACTCCATAATTGTAAACCATTTCAACTCAAAAGGGTTTCTCAATAATTTACATATTCTTTGCCATTATTACAATTCATAATATACATAAGTCTAGTTCATCAATAGTTAAAAGCCTAGCCTATTGGTAGTTCCTACCTCAGCTACGGCGGTATCAACGCTTCCAGAAAACCGTGGAATGTTTCCTAACCGCTTGTGGATTGGAAGCTTGGTCCTGTTCATCTTTTCTATCTGTCATTTTGTGATGAAAGAAGAAAGCAAGGGTGAGCAACAAGCCCACCGAAATAGTATGTATTATAATTAATAATATATGAGCATTCTCATAGTATTCATGAAAGTCTTGCTCAAGAAGAAATGAACCAAGTTGATATCTTAACGCGACCAAGTCGTAAAATATTCAGTGTATATATACATATATACTTTTCACAATCTTTGAAATCCTCTGACATGTATAATATACACAGAGTTCCAGTTTATAACTGTATAAAAATATCGTTGCAAGGTGATCTCATATATCTAACCTTGTCTCAACGTTTTTCTGAAAATCTTTGTCATTCATAAGATAATAATTAACTGGATATAAGTTGAAAAGATGAAGTTACAAGATACTCCAATATACTTATATCTTTTCCGAATACTACTTGAACCACCACCGTTCAAGGTATAAACAGTTTCGAAAGTTCGTCCCATAGATGAGACCACAAGTTAAGACTCGAATAGATCCAATCTTTAAAATATTATTGAATGAAATGAAGTTATGAGATACTTCATTTGATGGAAACACCATTATAATTGCTTAACCCTGTCAATGCTTCGGCAACCACCCATTCGTAGCCTTTCGACCGAAATGCTCCGGGTAGTGTTGTAAAAATATCCAACTGGATGATGAACTCATTACGGGAGTTTGCCGCGCCAGGAAGACCACTTACGATGATCAGTCGTAGTAGTGCAACCCCACCATTTTCTACATGTAGAGGAGAACCTGTCGGATTTACTTGTCAACCGAACACTGGACTCCTAAGGAATGGACCGTCTTAACGGAACTTCCAGACCATTTGGGCCAATATAATAAGGCTGGGCCGGCGCCACTCGACCACTTACGCCACTCCTAGTTCAGATGAAATTCATGACTCTGAAACGTAAAGCTCTTCCCCCCTTTCCCCAAGTAGAAACTTGTTGATACGGCTCCATCAAGAAGTCGTATCTAGTTGGAAAGGAAAACTCACCGATATTTCCCGGGCGATGCCTGTTAATGGATTAACTTGTTCCAAGAATTTTACTTCCCGATTGTTGGGTAAGTAATCAAAAACACTTTTATCAAAATAGCAACCTTGTTGCGAATATAAAACACACCACAGAGCCGGATCCCTCAGGTTTTGAGCGAGTATTTAAATCCCCTTCGAAAGGAGGATCTTAAATATAAAATGAGTTTTGGGATCCGCCCTAACTTTTAAAATCATTTTGAAGACTCGAAAACATTTTTAAGAATGTTTGGAGTAATGCTGATTTAATAAAATAAATCAGTCCCGATATATTAGAAAATATATGAATATTATTATTTAAATAATATTTCCATAAGGGTGATCTTTATAAAAATAATCGAGGTAGGAGTTTTAAAACTCATATTTGAAATGAATAATAAATAACCAAAGATATACTTATACGAAAGTATGATCTTTATTTGAATGATCGAAAATAAGTTTCATTATCAAAACATTATTCTTTATTAAAATAAAGAATATTATTTAATAAATAAGCGGAGTCATAAGTCCTCAAATGAATATTCAAAATAATATTCATTAAATAAAACGTAGTCATATGTCCTCGAATGAATATTCAAAATAATATTCATTAAATAAAATAAAGTTATCGAATAAACCTTATTCGATTCATAGTTTTGAAAATTATATATATATATATATAAATATATATAATATACTCGGGAACATCGACTCTCGGTTTTAGAAAATGTTCACCTTTGGGTCCCCTATACAAAGGGTATACTCAATTACTGCTTATTTCTAGCATAGGTATTATGCAACTAATAAGCATTTGAATCAACAGATATATATCGAGATTACTAAATAGACATGCATATATACCATATCACATGCTCCAATATATCACAAGATTTGCTAATTAACCATCACGCATCTATCACAAGATAATGCATATACATATGTATACATCACAACAACAGTATAACGGGTAGAAAACTTGCCTGAGCGACTGGGGGTGATAAAAGTCTTGGGACGAGTCTGGTAACCTATAAACAACATATAAGTTGGAATTAAACCAAAGTCGCTTATGAATCTATACTTTAACCAATTAGACCCTAACGTTCGCTTTTGCGCTTAACGATTCACTTAAGTCGCTCGAGTACCCTCGGCTCCACCATTTTGAATAAATTAACCATTAAGAGTTTTAAGGCGATTCTTTCGCGAGTACCTTACCAACTGCCTAATATACTTTACATAAATGTTTCATACTCCAATTAGTCATTTAAGGTCTTTAACCAATGTTTCAAAGTAAGGCGAGGGGTAATGGTTCGGTCGCGAAGCGCCGTTACTTAAAACGGTCATTTCTCATAAACCGTACATCGGATTCAAACGAACCACATATCAAAACGAAGCTTGTAACATGAACTATCTAATCATGGTAGTGGTCAAAACCTAACAGTGAGTTCTCGGGTCCTGATGTTAAGAACAAAACAGTCTAAAGTAAATCGGACATTACGATGGCTATGTTTACGCGATTACCAATTTTTATCCTACTCCAAATCAACCACCAATTAACCACAATTCAACCATACAACCAAACTCCATACATACAATGCTACAACAGCCCCAACAACTCAATATTTCCAATTTACACTACTTCCCAATCATGAACTAAAAGCTTACATAAGTTCTTTAACTAATCAACAAGATTTACAACTCCAAACACATCACAAACCAACACATCTCTAAATACACAATAATCAAGCTTCTCATGAACCATTCCAAACACAAACACTCTAAATATACAAAAGTAGGGCTAGGGTATGAGATTATATGTGGCGCCCTCCAAACCCGGGTCAGAAGTTTGGGGTCCACACACACACCTTAATCATAACCTGCTTATAACAATAATAAAGATAATAATAATATATGTAGTGACCCTACTTACCAACCACCACGGACCGCAACAGGTTAAAGTATGCACACAAGCCAAAAACACTAATATATTACAAACCGTATAAATCCCAACTTTTTTAAACTCAAACTGAGTATTAAACATTATTACAAACTTTTACAAACTTAAATTATCCCAAAAGAAGCCTACTAGCTCAGCTTTCTCAACCTGAACCCCTAGTTCTCGCGCTGGACTGGGGATCCTTGCTACCAACTGGTTCCTTTTTAACTGGAAAGAATATAAACAACATCGCACAAATGAGCTAACTAGCTCAGCAAGTCACAATGACAAAACTGAGAATAATGATCATCAGGTGAATATGATTATGATATCAAGTGAACAATGGATTATGATTTAGAATTGGATATTATACTTTTAATTTAAAAACCAAGGTTAGGCTGCTGATCAGTCACGCACTAACCCCGAGCAAGGCACACAGCATTGCTCTAACTACTGGATCCAAGGCACACATTGGCCTAACTTGACCATTATATGGTCTGACCATGAATCTGGTCCATAATTTTATAAAAACAGTCCAATTCTAACATAATAACAGAATATGCAATAATAAACAATAACCGAAATTATTAACAACAATAAATGTTTAACAATGAAAGGGTTTCAATCCTTGTAAGGATCAATAAGGCAATTTAAAAGCTTGGATGCTGGGTAATGAAAGAATTGGATAACAAAGGAATCAACATTTCAGGGTTTCAAAGATTTGGGCTTTCAAAGCATAGGATACAATGATTGAATGTACAAGTAATTCAGTTCAGTGTTTGGGATTTTGTTTACATGTATTTGTGGAGTAATATCGTATACTTGAGATTTGTGTTTTGGTATACAACAATCAATGGTCTAGAAAGAATAAGGTTTATGGCTCAAGAACAATAACTGGAATCAGAGTTTAGGTTTTAGTGCTTCAAAGCACTTGCAATATCAATTTGACTATCAAATACTACAATATCTCGAGAAAGTTCAGAACACTTGCCTGATATTAGCTTACTACACTGCACTCGCTTCCAATCACAAGCGTCTTACTCCTCAACTATCTGTTTCCCTTTCCTACGTCTTGCCTCTTCTGCTCACATATCATAAGCATCTATCAATAATTTACTCATGGAATTTTATTCAACACATAATTCTATCTACCCTTCGTTTTACCCAAATTCGATTAACGGATTGAAAGTTAAGCAATAATCAAGTAAACACCGAATATATAGACCGATAGTCAATTAACAAGTCACATATAGCACATAATACATCACGTAATCAATGATATATTATTTATAAAGAAGTCTCGGGTCATAAATAGGCTTTCTGATATTTAAAATGATTTTTAAAACATTTTTCGGAATTAAAACGGGTCGTTGGATCAATTTCGGGTTAATAAACAGGGTTCGGTTGGCCAATTTTGGCTCCGAAATAGTTTTAGAATAATTATCGAGCCATGGAAATAATTTAGAATAATATTTTAAAGCACAAAACTATTTTTCAGAATTTTTAAATCATTTTTAAATAATTAAATCTAATTAAATAATTAATTAAAATCAATTAAATCAATTAATCAATTAATTTTCGAATTAATTGACCAATTAATCAATTAGAAATTAACTGGAATTAATTAACTAATTAATTTAGATTTATTTGTGAATTAAAAATAATTTTCAGAATTAAAATAATAATTTTTAGAATTTTCAGAAATTAAAAACGAATTTTTATAATAAAAATAAATAGGAAATATGATTTTTAAACATTTTTAAAACAGAAATCCAATTTTTGCAAAGTCTGGAAACTACAGGGACCAAACTGCATCGTTTTCAAAATTACAGGGACCAAACTGCAATTTTGCAGTCCAGTCGCCGGAAAAAGTCGGGGATGGCCGGAGAACACGTTCCCGGCGTCCTCACCCCACCAACACCTCCAGATCACATCTACAGGTAACCAGGAACACAACCATGCAATCAATTCATCCTAACAATCCCTGAGTTGGCCGGAATTTGGCAGTGAAATTTTCCAGTTTCCGGCAAACATCGGAAAACTTCAAAACACAACTCCCTTCTCTACAGACCTCGTTGGTTCATGAAACTTATACGACTAGATTGCAAATTTCATAGAGAACACAACCCACTATAACACAACATCAATCTATCACAGAATAAGAAACCCCCAAATTTCAATTAAGAACATTCATACGGGTTATAAACCCTAATTTTAAAATTCGAAAATCAAACTCAATTTTGAACATGTTATTGAACTCCAAATCAGACGTATGACATATGAAAATCATCAGGAAAACAAGCTCTACAACATGCAATCATCAAATCATACAAACAATCATCCGAACAAAAATTCATATTTTTAATAAAACAAATTTGAAAATAAATAATTTTTTAGAAAAATAACCTTGATTTCTGCAGGTGTATGGATTACGGAATCTGGTAGAGCTCTTCAAGACCTTCAGATTGGTTACTCGAGCTTTCCAAACCGAATTCAATAACACCTCCAAATGCTTGTTTGATTCTTAGAACAGTTTTAGGAAATTAGGGTTTTTTCTCTGAAAATTATATAATTATCTGTCTGCAAATGATTTTGATACGAAATAAAATACGGTAAAAGGCTATTTATAATTACGGAAAATTAGGATCCCGTTGGATCATTCCGGATATAAAACGGTACGTTTATTTGTAAAAACTGATCCAAACGGTATCGGTTTTCGAGATAATTATCCAAATCAGTACAATTTGTACTGCGGTCTTGGTCTCAGTGCCTGGTTACACGTATTCCGAAGTGATAATTGTGATAGTTTAATAAAAAGCTCCCGTTTATCGAAAATACGGGTTTTATTGATTTACCGAAGCGAATATTGTATCGAAAATATTGCGCCGGGACCCGCGCAGGACAAACCGTACGCCGGATCGAAAAAGTCGAAACATGGAAAATGCTCGGAATATTACAATTAGGTTAGGAAGGAGTTCTCGAAAGAGTTTCGGGTTCCAAAAACGTAACAACGGTTGACGTCGGTTGGTTCCCGTTTTTATAAAATAGATTTTAATTACCAGCAAAAGATTTTAGAAATTTCAGATGATTCTTATAAATCCATAAACCAACATAAAAATAATTAGGAAGATATGACAATTATCTATATTTTATTTTGGACATATAAAAATTAAAATACTTAATTAATATTATTTTTGAATAACCAAGTACAGATAACACTTTAACAATTAACTCACAGAATAGATACTGAACACACATAATAATTATATAATAGCAAAAATAATTACACGATATATCCCGGATATTACATCCTTCCCCCCTTAAAAGGATTCTGTCCTCAGAATCTCCTAAGAAAACAAATTAGGGTACTTTTCTCTCATATCACTTTCTAACTCCCAGGTTGACTCTTCAACCTTTGGGTTTCTCCACAATACTCTTACTAACTTTACCACTTTATTTCTCAATACTTTCTCTCTTTCCTCTAGAATCTCTATCGGACTCTCTACATATGATAAATCTGCTTGAAGTTCTATTGGCTCATATTCTATTACATGCCTGGAGTCTGGATTATATTTCTTAAGCATTGATATATGAAAAACATTGTGAATGTGCTCCATGTGCGGAGGTAATGCCAACTCGTAAGCTACCTTGCCAATACACTTTAGGATTTCAAAAGGTCCGACATATCTTGGGTTTAGCTTCCCTTTCTTCCCAAACCTCGTTAGTCCTTTCCACGGTGATACTTTCAATAATACCAAGCTTCCTTCTTCAAATTCCATGTCTTTTCTTGACTGGTCTGCATATTTCCTTTGACGATCTTGTGCGGCTATTAATTTTTTCTGGATAATTTCAACAACTTCCTTTGTCTGCTGTACCAATTCGGGTCCGAGTATTTTGCGTTCTCCTACTTCGTCCCAATATACTGAAGATCTACATTTGCGTCCATAAAGGGCTTCATAAGGTGGCATCCCAATGCTGGCGTGATAATTGTTGTTATAGGCAAACTCTACCAGGGGTAAATGCTCGTCCCAACTTCCTTTGAAATCAATAGCACAAACACGTAGCATGTCCTCGATTGTCTGGATCGTTCTTTCACTTTGGCCATCCGTTTGGGGGTGATAGGCCGTACTCATATTCAATCTTGTTCCCAAACATTCTTGAAAACTCTTCCAAAATCTTGAATTAAATCTTGGATCTCGATCGGATATAATAGACACTGGAACTCCATGACGAACTACGATCTCTTTCAAGTACATATGAACTAACTTGTCGAGCGAAAATCGTTCATTTATAGGCAGAAAATGAGCTGACTTGGTAAGTCTATCTACTATAACCCAAATGGCATCATGATTAGCCCTTGTCCTTGGTAATCCAACTATGAAATCCATGGTAATATGTTCCCACTTCCACTCTGGAATCTCCAATGGTTGTAGCAATCCGCTTGGTCTCTGATGCTCTGCTTTAACTCTCTGACATGTATAGCATTTACTAACCCATTCCGCAATTTCCCTCTTCATATCTGGCCACCAATAATTCTTCTTTAAATCTTTGTACATTTTGGTACTCCCTGGATGGATGGAATATCTTGAACTATGTGCCTCTTGTAAAATTTCATTTTTCAGCTCCGTCACTGGTGGAATCCAAATTCTTGAAGAAAACCTAAGAATACCTTGATCATCTTGTTGCGTGCATAATTCCTCACCTACCAAACTATTTATATCTTGATCCATTACCTCTTTCTGGCATTTCTTTATTTTCTCCAATAACTCCGGTTGGAAAATCATACCGTACACTTTTGCTTCCTCAGGCTTGCAAATTCTAATCTCCAATTCCAATTTTTGAAATTCTTTATATATCTCTTCAGGTACGGATAACACATTTAACCTTTCCTTCCGACTTAACGCATCTGCTACAACGTTCGCCTTACCGGGATGATAATTAATCGAGCAATCATAATCCTTGATCAATTCTAACCATCTCCTTTGTCTCATATTAAGTTCCTTCTGGGTAAATATATATTTCAAACTTTTGTGATCCGTGAAAATCTCACACTTTTCTCCATACAAATAATGTCTCCAAATCTTCAAAGCAAAAATTATAGCTGCTAAATCCAAATCATAAGTAGGGTACTTCTGTTCGTGTGGTTTCAATTGCCTTGACGCATACGCAATCACCTTGTCGTGCTGCATAAGAACACATCCTAATCCTTTGTAAGAAGCATCGCTATAAATTACGAAATTCCCTTGATCGTCTGGAAGTGACAAAATAGGTGCTGTGATTAACCTCCGCTTCAATTCCTGAAAACTTTCTTCGCACTTGTCATTCCATATAAACTTTTCATTCTTTCGTGTAAGCTTTGTCAATGGTGTTGCAATTCTTGAGAAATTCTGAACGAATCGTCGATAATATCCTGCCAATCCCAAAAAACTTCTTACCTCAGTGGGTGTTCTCGGTCTTTCCCAATTCGTAATTGCCTCGATCTTTGCCGGGTCCACTTTAATCCCTTCATTACTGACTATGTGTCCTAAGAACTGAACTTCCTGTAGCCAAAACTCACACTTCGACAATTTAGCATATAACTTCTTTTTCCTTAAAATCTCTAAAGTTGTCCTTAAATGTTCCGCATGATCCTCCTCCGTCTTTGAATAGATCAAAATATCGTCTATAAATACTATAACGAACTTGTCCAAATATTCCTTAAAAATTCTGTTCATCAGGTCCATAAACGCTGCTGGGGCGTTGGTCAATCCAAAAGACATCACTAAAAACTCGTAATGTCCATACCTTGTTCTGAAAGCTGTCTTTGGTATATCTTCTGGTTTGATCCTCAGTTGATGATATCCCGATCTTAAATCGATTTTGGAGAAATACTTGGCTCCCTTCAATTGGTCAAACAAATCATCAATTCTGGGTAACGGATACTTATTCTTGATTGTCAACTTGTTGAGCTCTCTATAGTCGATGCATAGTCTCATGCTTCCATCTTTCTTCTTGACAAATAATACCGGTGCACCCCACGGGGATACGCTGGGTCTGATTACTCCTTTCTCTAACAGCTCTTGTAATTGCTTTGCTAACTCTTTCATCTCAACGGGCGCCATTCTATACGGGGCCTTGGATACTGGTTCGGTTCCAGGTGCTAAGTCGATTGCAAATTCAATTTCTCTATCTGGAGGAAGTCCTGGTAACTCGTCAGGAAATACATCTGGAAATTCCTTCACAACTGGAATATCTTCAAGTTTTGCTGGCTCCTGACTTCTGTCGATCACATATGCTACGAAATGCTCACATCCTTGTCGTAGTAACTTCTTGGCTTGAATCATCGTTAAGAACTTCTTTACCTGCTTCTGTCCCTTGAATGTTACTATTCTTTCGTCTGGCATTTTCACCATTACTTTCTTATTTCGACAATCTATCTGAGCATCATGCTTAGATAACCAATCCATCCCTAATATAACGTCAAATTCTCCTAACTTAAACGGTATCAAATCTACACAAAACTTACTACCAGAAATCTCAATCTCACAATTCCCACAAACTTGGTTAACAGTTACACGTTCTTGATTTGCTAATTCCACAGTCATTATTTCATTTAAATACTCAACTGGACAATTTAACTTACTAACAAAATCTTGTGAAACAAACGATCGAGTTGCTCCCGAATCTATTAACACTTTGGCACATAAAGAATTCACATTAAGCGTACCTGCCACGACATCCGCATCCTGGATCGCATCCTTCACTGACATGTCAAAAACTCTAGCCCTCGGAGTCTCATTCACTGTTGGGGTAGATCCCATAATCCTTAATGCATTACTGACTGGGGCTGGTGTCTTACAATCCCTGGCCATATGTCCTGGCTTCCCACATTTAAAGCATGTGAATCCAATGACTGGAACCTTCACTGCTGGATTCCGGATAGGCTGATCCTTATTTGCTGACTCTCTTGCTGGCTGATTTTGGCACTCCCTCAAATAGTGCCCTTTCTGGTTGCATTTAAAACATACCACATTCAACTTGTTACAAACTCCTCCATGCTTCTTTCCACATACTTGACAATCTGGAAAAGTTAATCTCAACTGATTCGGCTGATTCACATTAGCTGGACGATTGCCCTGGCCTCCGTCTCCTACATTTTGTCTCCTGAAATTAAAATTTCTCCCTGGCTAAAACTTGACCTTCTTAAAATTTGGAAACTTCCCTGTTTGTGACTGACCCTCACTTTTCTCAACTTTCCTTTTCTTACTTTCCTTATCTTTCTGGAACATCTCACTCTCTGTCTCTGCGATTATAGCCTTCTGTACAACCCCGGCATAGGTATCCAATTCAAAAATAGCTACCTTCCCTCTGATCCATGGCTTCAAGCCTTGCTGGAATCTCTTAGCTTTCTTTCTATCAGTATCAACATACGACGGCACATACCTTGACAATTCCTCAAACTTCCCCTCATAATCTGTTACCGACATGTTCCCTTGCTTTAATTCTAAAAACTTCAGCTCCATTTGATCCTGAACAAACTGAGGAAAATACTTTTCTAAAAACAATTCCTTAAACCCTTCCCAAGTAATAACATATGTGCTTTCCAATGTCTTCACCATCTCCCACCAATAGGTGGCCTCATTCTTCAGATAGTAACTTGCAAATTCAACCTTCTACTCCTCTTTCACTTTTACCAAGGCAAATGCCTTCTCTATTTCCTTTAACCACACATTTGCTTCAATTGGCTCTAAGGAACCCTTGAATTCTGGTGGGTTTACTGCCTGAAAAGTTTTGAAAGTTACCTGGGGATTGGTCTGTCTCTGCTGTTGTTGTGCCAGGTGAACTGTTTGTTGGGCCAGGATTTGAAGAATCTGGGCTATTGCTGGGTCCATGGATCCTGGGTTCACATTCTGGTTTGTATCATCTTGGTTGTTATTATTGTTGTTGTTGGTTTCTTCATTCTGGGTGTTGGTGCGGGTATTTCTTCTGGGAGGCATTTTCTGTAAAGAATCAATCAATTTATTTAGCTTTTGAATCAAATCTTTGTATAAAAGAAAAGTTTTGTAAAATAGGAATATCTCTTTTTGAAAACAGTTGTAACTAAGTAAATTGCATACTTCTTTACAGAATATAAACAGTTATGGAAAATAGGGTACATGGTATCACAGGGTATACTGGTGCAATAAATAAGGTAAAGTAAAACAGGTGCGATAAAGTAAATGACAGTGTTGGAAAAGAAAAGGTACTGATATATAGATCAAAAGTTTTAGGTAGTACAAGCGTAAAGATGCTTCGAAAGTAAAAGCAAAAAGGGTACAACAACCTACTCACTAGTCAGCATCGCTAGTCTATAAATACAACTCAAAAGTCTACTGATACACACTACACACTACTGTACATACTACATAATCATAACAACACTGCTCAGCATCTCCATCTCAGAATCTCTGGCTCATGACAAATCTGGACCTCCTATCTCCTCAAGCTCCTCTAGAACCCACTTAGCCCACTCCACTAGGAAATCAGGGGTGATGTCCTCATGTGTAGCCTCAGCAATCCTCACAACAGCTGCTCTACGAAATGCCTGGAGCCTCTCCCTAAGTCGCCTCTCACCACTCCCCATCTCTCTGGTACGCATGATATGCAATAACTCCTGGATCTGACCCTGTAGGAATCGCTGCTCCATAAGGAAAGCCTCAAACTGATGATATGGGACAGGATAGGAAGAGAACTGGAAAGGTACTCCTGTGACTGAATGACTAGTAAAGCCTGAATCAGCAGGTGGGGGTCCTCTAACAGGTGGCCTCATGCCTGGAGGTGGAATAGCCTGCAATGGTACGGGCTGCAACACCGGTGGAGGTAGAATAGCCAATGCTGGTGGAATAACAGGACGTGGATCCGATGCTGATGCTCCAACTGAAGGCTCTGAGTGATCAGCTGATACGGGAATAAAAGAGTCGGCCATCTCTACTATCTGAAATCATATCGTAATATAAGAATCTTGTACCACGACGCAAACTATACTAATACCGGTTATACCATAACACTCAACCTCTCGACGTTCTATCATCATATATCTTACTTCTAATCCTATCCCTCTACCCATTCCCGTCAACCTAGGCTTGTGTCAGTGACTTATAACCTGTAGCTCTGATACCAAACCTGTGGTGCCCTCCAAACCCGGGTCAGAAGTTTGGGGTCCACACACACACCTTAATTATAACCTGCTTATAACAATAATAAAGATAATAATAATATATGCAGTGACCCTACTTACCAACCACCACGAACCGCAACAGGTTAAAGTATACACACAAGCCAAACACACTAATATATTACAAACCGTTCAAATCCCAACTTTCTCAAACTCAAACTGAGTATTCAACATTATTACAAACTTTTACAAACTTAAATTATCCCAAAAGAAGCCTACTAGCTCAGTTTTCTCAACCTGAACCCCTAGTTCTCGCGCTGGACTGGGGATTCTTGCTACCAACTGGTTCCTTTTTAACTAGAAAGAATATAAACAACATCGCACAAATGAGCTAACTAGCTCAGCAAGTCACAATGATAAAACTGAGAATAATGATCATCAGGTGAATATGATTATGATATCAAGTGAACAATGGATTATGATTTAGAATTGGATATTATACTTTTAATTTAAAAACCAAGGTTAGGCTGCTGATCAGTCACGCACTAACCCCGAGCAAGACACACAGCATTGCTCTAACTACTGGATCCAAGGCACACATTGGCCTAACTTGACCATTATATAGTCTGACCACGAATCTGGTCCATAATTTTATAAAAACAATCCAATTCTAACATAATAACAGAATATGCAATAATAAACAATAACCGAAATCATTAACAACAATAAATGTTTAACAATGAAAGGGTTTTGATCCTTGTAAGGATCAATAAGGCAATTTAAAAGCTTGGATGCTGGGTAATGAAAGAATTGGATAACAAAGGAATCAACATTTCAGGGTTTCAAAGATTTGGGCTTTCAAAGCATAGGATACAATGATTGAATGTATAATTAATTCAGTTCAGTGTTTGGGATTTTGTTTACATGTATTTGTGGAGTAATATCGTATACTTGAGATTTGTGTTTAGGTATACAACAATCAATGGTCTAGAAAGAATAAGGTTTATGGCTCAAGAACAATAACTGGAATCAGAGTTTAGGTTTTAGTGCTTCAAAGCACTTGCAGTATCAATTTGACTATCAAATACTACAATATCTCGAGAAAGTTTAGAACACTTGCCTGATATTAGCTTACTACACTGCACTCGCTTCCAGTCACAAGCGTCTTACTCCTCAACTATCTGTTTCCCTTTTCTACGTCTTGCCTCTTCTACTCACATATCATAAGCATCTATCAATAATTTACTCATGGAATTCTATTCAACACATACTTCTATCTACCCTTCGTTTTACCCAAATCCGATTAACGGATTGAAAGTTATGCAATAATCAAGTAAACACCGAATATATAGACCGATAGTCAATTAACAAGTCACATATAGCATATAATACATCACGTAATCAATGATATATTATTTATAAAGAAGTCTCGGGTCATAAATAGGCTTTCTGGTATTTAAAATGATTTTTAAAACATTTTTCGGAATTAAAACGGGTCGTTGGATCAATTTCGGGTTAATAAACAGGGTTCGGTTGGCCAATTCTGGCTCCGAAATAATTTTAGAATAATTATCGAGCCTTGGAAATAATTTAGAATAATATTTTAAAGCTCGAAACTATTTTTCAGAATTTTTAAATCATTTTTAAATAATTAAATCTAATTAAATAATTAATTAAGATCAATTAAATCAATTAATCAATTAATTTTTGAATTAATTGACCAATTAATCAATTAGAAATTAACTGGAATTAATTAACTAATTAATTTAGATTTATTTGTGAATTAAAAATAATTTTCAGAATTAAAATAATAATTTTTAGAATTTTCAGAAATTAAAAACGAATTTTTATAATAAAAATAAATAGGAAATATGATTTTTAAACATTTTTAAAACAGAAATCCAATTTTTGCAAAGTCTGGAAACTACAGGGACCAAACTGCATCGTTTTCAAAATTGCAGGGACCAAACTGCAATTTTGCAGTCCAGTCGCCGGAAAAAGTCGGGGATGGCCGGAGAACACGTTCCCGGCGTCCTCACCCCACCAACACCTTTAGATCACATCTACAGGTTACCAGGAACACAACCATGCAATCAATTCATCCTAACAATCCCTGAGTTGGCCGGAATTTGGCTGTGAAATTTCCAGTTTCCGGCGAACATCGGAAAACTTCAAAACACAACTCCCTTCTCTACAGACCTCGTTGGTTCATGAAACTTATACGACTAGATTGCAAATTTCACAGAGAACACAACCCGCTATAACACAACATCAATCTATCACAGAATAAGAAACCCCCAAATTTCAATTAAGAACATTCATACGGGTTATAAACCCTAATTTTAAAATTCGAAAATCAAACTCAATTTTGAACATGTTATTGAACTCCAAATCAGACGTATGACATATGAAAATCATCAGGAAAACAAGCTCTACAACATGCAATCATCAAATCATACAAACAATCATCCGAACAAAATTTCATATTTTTAATAAAATAAATTCGAAAATAAATAATTTTTTAGAAAAATAACCTTGATTTCTGCAGGTGTATGGATTACAGAATCTGGTAGAGCTCTTCATGACCTTCAGATTGGTTACTCGAGCTTTCCAAACCGAATTCAATAACACCTCCAAATGCTTGTTTGATTCTTAGAACAGTTTTAGGTAATTAGGGTTTTTCTCTGAAAATTATATAATTATCTGTCTATAAATGATTTTGATACGAAATAAAATACGGTAAAAGGCTATTTATAATTACGGAAAATTAGGATCCCGTTGGATCATTCCGGATATAAAACGGTACGTTTATTTGTAAAAACTGATCCAAACGGTATCGGTTTTCGGGATAATTATCCAAATCAGTACAATTTGTACTGCGGTCTTGGTCTCAGCGCCTGGTTACACGTATTACGAAGTAATAATTGTGATAGTTTAATAAAAAGCTCCCGTTTATCGAAAATACGGGTTTTATTTATTTACCGAAGCGAATATTGTATCGAAAATGTTACGCCGGGACCCGCGCATGACAAACCGTATGCCGGATCGAAAAAGTCGAAACATAGAAAATGCTTGGAATATTACAATTAGGTTAGGAAGGAGTTCTCGAAAGAGTTTCGGGTTCCAAAAATGTAACAACGGTTGACGTCGGTTGGTTCCCGTTTTTATAAAATAGATTTTAATTACCCGGAAAAAGATTTTAGAAATTTCAGATGATTCTTATAAATCCATAAACCAACATAAAAATAATTAGGAAGATATGACAATTATCTATATTTTATTTTGGACATATAAAAATTAAAATACTCAATTAATATTATTTTTAAATAACCAAGTACAGATAACACTTTAACAATTAGCTCACAGAATAGATACTGAACACACATAATAATTATATAATAGCAAAAATAATTACACGATATATCCCGGATATTACATTATACCTTCCTTGGTAAGTAAAAGTAACTTAGGAGCTTGGAATCACCCTTGAAAGTCCTCACCAAAGCTTAATCTAAACAAAAACTCAAGAACAAAATTTTAAGTTCTTGAAAAACACTATTCACCCTCTTCTTCCATGAATTTTAGGAAGAGATTGTGAAGGAATTTGAAGCTTAAACTTATAGGATAGCTATATCTATGCATAAGGAACCTTAGATAATTACCTCACTAATTAATGAACCTTGGAACTTGGATTTGGGTTTTTTTGTTCTTGAAAATGGAAAAGGGCCGAGAGATTCTCTTGGAAAAATGAAGTCAAGATGTGTTTTTGTGTTTGTGATTTGTTTTGCTTGGTTGCTAGGTTTTTGTTTTGTTTAATTACCCTTTTAACCATGTAAAATTGTGTGGTTAATAATCAACCACACTTTCTTCCTTTTTGGCCATGTTTAGGTCATCAATCTTATGTCATCTTCCCATGCTTGTCCTCTTCTTATTGGTCTGATGACATCATCCTCACTAACCTCTCTGATTAGCTTCTAATTACTTGGCTAATGACCGCTGATCTGTTATACGGTTCGCTTAACTTTCATTTTCGTTTATCGTTTGAGGGATCATACTCGGGATCTTATTACTTGGGTTTCCTTAACCTTTCTCAATACATTATATTCCTTTTATGATCCTCTCTTATAATCCTTGAATTTTAATCTTTTTTATCATGTTACCTTATACTCAATTCTTTCGGTATCTGGTAGATTTTCGGGAAAAATCAAAGTGTCCGAATTTGGATTCTGACGATCTTTACATACACTTATATACCATACAGAGTACTAATAAGATCTCAGAATAACAATAAAAGAACCCCTACATAGTGTGGCATGAAAAGTTTTCTTATTCAGCATAATCAGCAAAAACACTATTCATAAGGGTTACAAAAAGGTTCAAAATTTTGGGGCTATTACAGTCTCCCCTCCATAAAAGGATTCCGTCCCGGAATCAAAATAGAAAACAAATAGGGATACTCTCTTAGCATTGCACTTTCTAACTCTCACGTAATTTTCCCACATTGTGATTCTACCATCAAACTCTGACTAGTTTGATAACCCTTCTCCTAAGCACTTGTCCATTTTTGATCTATAACCCTTCCTGGTTGCTCCATATAGGTTACGTCTGGTTGCATGCCTATGCGCTCATATGCCATTATTTGTCTGGCATCCGGATTACACTTCCTTAACATTGATACATGGAACACGTTATAAACTTGCTAAGGTTCGGGGTAAGGCTAGCTCATATGTTAACTTCCCAATACAACTTAATATATCCAAGGGTCCAACAATTCGTAGGCTTAGCTTTCCTTTCTTTCCAAACCACATCCATCCTTTCCAAGGGAATACCTATAACAGCACTAGGTCTCCTACTTTTTATTTTTTGTCCTTTCGTGTCAAATCAACATACTTCTTATGTCCATCTTGGGCTACTACCAGCCGTCCTCTGATTAGATCTATTATATCCTTGGTCCTTTGGACTACTGTGGGTCCGAGCATCTTGCGCTCTACAACTTCATCCTAACATAAGGGAGATCGACATTGTCTTCCCTCAAGGATCTCACAAGGCGATACCTCGATACTGACATACGATCGATTATCGTAAGAAAACTCAATCCGCATTAAGTGATCATTCGAAATTTCTTTCAAGTCTATTGTATAGACTCTCATTATCTAATCTAGATCTACAGCTTTTGCTTCTCAATACCCACTCTTTTCCAGTTCGTAATCGTTACTATCTTCCGTACCAAATTTTACACTGATTACACTTTTGCTCATGAGCGTTCTATAACCTTTTAATAATTGCGTCAACCTTAGTATCACGAACGCGTTAGAATCAGAATACCATCATACTTGGTCCCACTTCATCTCTAGCTGCCTCCATCTTCGAAAGCTTGGTCCTTCATATAGAAGTAAAAGAATTTAGTGAGAGATCACTATGATCATGAACACTTGTTACATTGCATAGTTAGTACAGAAGGTGGCCAGCCTTTAGTACTTGACAAGCAATTAAACAATAGATGGTATCCTACTAGGCTTCTATCACACAGATAGATAGTCATTCGGCAATACCTCCCCTTCTGGAAGGGTTGTTCTTCTCAGCTTATATAAAATGAAAAGGAGAGAAAAGAACGAATTGAAGAGAATTGTATATATATATAATATACTGCCACAAAATATCTGGCTTGGAATCTACCTCTGAACTATAGAGGTTTATCATAGGAGAACAAAACATATACGTATATATATATATATCAATATCAGGTATTATAACATCGTATTTCATATGCCTAAATATTTTTGATATTCTGTCCATCATTCTATGGACCCATGCTCTTGTTAGAGCTTATACACAATCACCTTTGAAACTCCCTCGACATTGAAAATCGAATCTGGGATTTCATTCTAGACATCATCGTTACTAGAATTATATGCTTGCACCGCAACCTTCCTCATATAGTAATACGACTCTCTTTTCATAAGAGGGAATAAATATTCAATAGGTAGATACTCTACTTAATTAGTCTATCAATGATAACTTATACACTACCACGACCCGATTAGTGGTACTCAATCTCAACATCCATTCCAATATAACTCTCACGGTTGTAAGTAATCGGGTCATTACTTGTAGAATCATTCCTGCATTACTGTGGTCCACCGTTGACCTACTGTAGTCATTCGATTTCTATGAAGTCTTAATAGCTAACCATACGGAGTCCATACATATTGTATCGAATTCTTCTAAGGAGGTAACATGATCACCGTTCATGATTCATGAAGAACACTCTTGAACTTGACGTACATATGACATGAAGCAGATAAAATTGCAGAAGAGTTTCAATGAAGGTAACGATAGCAGGTTAATACCATTCTTAATCATATGTCTTTATTGGGAGACATGCATCTTAAAGGTTCATTTAGTCATTTCGTAACATGGTCCTGGATTATCTCAAGATAGTACCTTCTAAGATAGATAGCCCGCTCATGGCGATTATACGAATTAAACCTTTACCAAACTACTATTACGGTTGGGTATTGCACAGTCATCAGAAGGAATGTCAATATTCCAAACCATAATACAACCTTTACGGCTTCAACCATCATCACTGTATTCCTCTGGCACAAGCGCCTATAATTGCTCTCTTACACTTAAAGTGTCGGCCACCTCTTTGGCCTTTCCTGATAGTAAAATTTTCTTACAATCAATGTCGTTTGAACGATCTCCAACTAAATTTTCTACCTCATTTCCAATCACTGCTTGTGTGAAGATGTTTTCCTTAAAATCTGATGAGTAAAAAAAACCACCATTTTTCCATAAGTTATTGCCTCAGTCTTTAGAGGTTAATCATTGCCACGACTGACTCTCGATCATACTTAGGAAATCTCTTATCTTGGGTCCTTCTTGTTTTCACCATTCTTGACCTTCGTTGCGTTCAATCTATACTTTCTCATGGTTTAACATGTGCCCCACTTGGCATTATTTTTATTACGTCATATTTCCTTTATCAAAATTTCTATTCTTGAGAATTTTGAATATTACCTTTCTCCTTGTAAAACCTCTAAGGTTATCCTTAAATCCTTCATCATGTACACCCTAGGTACAGGGCATATCAAAATACCATTTACTAATACTAGAACCATTGTCTATGTACTTCTGAAAAATTTCTTTACTGATCTTTAAAGGTTGTTGCTACCTTGATCCTTTCCAATTCATACTGTCAAAACTCATGTTGTCCCTATTAAGGGTGGAATGCCAACCTTTATGCATTCCCCTAGGATTCATCTCAAGTTATCGAAGTTATATCCTTAATTCCACCTTTAAAAAGGTACTTGCATCCTTCCATGGATAAATCAAGTCATATATCCTTGATAGATTATCTTATTCATCATTCCCACCTTGATAGTCTATACCTAATTTTATAATAGCATACTTATTCAAATTGAGGTCAATCCATATGGCCTCCAAAAGATAACAATGGTTATCCGCTTTTCTTTCCTGATTTGGTAATGATAACATGGATGTTCTGGAAGATATTGGTTGTGTTCAACGTGAACATCTTCTTAATAAATCCTCATTTTCTTTTGTTGTTTATCTCAACAGTCATCTCAATGTTGGGATATCTTTCATACCTGGCGTCTCCCTTTATGGGTATCAAGCCACCGGTCTTTCACTTCACATTTTTAAAGGTCACTTCCTTCATCAAATTTTCCTAATTTCTTACTTTCTTGTCTCCTCAGTCTATCCGTGTCTCCTTGTTTATCCTTCGGACTATCTCAAGATTTCCTCGAATCCTCCCAACTTAAAGGGGATAAAATATATGTATCTTTCATGCCTTCATCCATCAGCTTTAACTCATGGTGAATCACTTTCATCCTGACGATTACATACTTTTCTATTTCTATTGCTACGAGTCTTTTGGGTTTCCTCGTATCTAACTCCCTTATCATTCCTCCAACTCTATTGCCTTTATATTCCTTTCCACTTCAGTTTCTTTTTTTTTCCTTTCTCTTACAATCATTTCACGAACCCACTAATCATTGACTTCAAACATCACGTCGTTCTGGGATTCTTGTCCTCTAGACGAATCTTGACAACTTTTACAATCTTAGATTCATAATTCATCATATTCTTCCGCGTTTGTTCTGGCTCTTAAAGCTTTTACACTATTTCCATAATCTTGGGATTTACTTTCTCGAAAACAATTGATTGAACTTTAATTAGGTTATCATAACCTCTTGCTCCGTGCCTTTCTTGGTCTTTCACCATCGGGTGGTCTCTCTCTTAGGAGGGTAAGTGACAGAAACAGTCTTTTGTGATTCATCAATCATTTAAAATCTCAAATGATTCCTGTATTTCCTTTAGCCAGGCTCTTGCCTCGACTGGGTCAGCTATTTTCTTGGAACTCTGAGAGCTTAGCGACTTAAAGGTCCTGAAAGAATTTCACACCACATTGTTTCCTCAAGGTGGTGGTTAGGGGTAAAAGTATAAGTTTGTTTTAGGCAGGTCCATGGATTGCCCAATAGGAGTACCATCCTGGTTCTTCCTATCTTGCTCGACTTTTGTTTTCTCAGTCTAAATATTTCTTCCTACTTCCCATACTTGGAGTTATCTTATACGTTAAAATCCTTGTTTTCCACTTCATTATGTTCTGGGTTCCTTATATCTTAATTGCGACCTCCCTGATTATCACATTCAAGGTTTGCCCCTAATCTTATTCCTCGTGGGGCATAATGCTTGGAAAAATTTTGAGAATCTCTGGATATTTGTCTTACTTACTTTGCTTAAGTCTTTCCCTCGTTCAGTCCTTGCATGATTGCAAATTATGAATTCTCAAGTTCTATAAACTTCATGACATTCTCTTAAGTGTTAATAGTGCAATTAATAATATGAACTTATCACAAACAAACTGATCCGAACTGAAATTAATGAATATATACATAACCATTTGTTCGAGGGTACAACAACTAAACACATTAAAGAGAATTACATCATTTGATCTGATCGCTTCTATCCCAAAAGTACTACCATAGATAATCATCTAGTCATTAAAACTAATTATTCATAACTTAGGCTAATCCTCCAAAAGCGGTGCTACATGAAACCCTTGTCTGATTGCCCAGACCCTGCACACGATTATGGATCAAGAAATGCGGGCACGCATGCCATCCCTAACCTGCTCTATTAAAGCGGTGATGAGGTCTAAGATAGTTGCAAGTAGAGCTGGATCAATCTGACCCTCAAGATGGCCTCTAGCTGTAACACGGGTGGTAGCCTCAATCCTTTCCATGCTATAAGCTAGTCCTGCCGGAAGTACCCCGCCCTCAATCCTCGGTGCAGTAAGTCGATCCAACAGATCACTCCTAACATTACGGGCCTAAGACAGGCTACCCAAAGTCATATAATAATCGGCGATAAGAGAAGCCTGAGTGGTAGCATCTAGCAGTCCATGGGGTGCAGGTGGTGCAGACCCA
Organism: Apium graveolens; assembly: GCF_009905375.1. Classification (NCBI taxonomy): domain Eukaryota; kingdom Viridiplantae; phylum Streptophyta; class Magnoliopsida; order Apiales; family Apiaceae; genus Apium; species Apium graveolens. Next base: position 77,675,817 of record NC_133656.1, read on the forward strand.
GGAGATCTAAATGGATAACCAAGCACGGTATCGGGTGACAATGGTGCAGGAGACAAAGGTGGCATTTCCTCAGTAGGTGTTGGGCTCTGTATAGGGGAGGGAACATGAATTGGTGGAACCTCATGGATGTCTACAGGAACCTCTGGAAGAGGGTTTGATACTGGTATAATTGGTGCCGTGGAAGGCCCCACTCCTTCTGCCCTCATTATCCTTTGTGCCCTTGGTAACTCTTCATCCTCTAGTACCACCCTCGCGGCCATTCTAGCTCTGGTAGTCGCCCTGACTACGGTCATCAATTCCTCAGCAGTCCTCTCTTTATTCCCGTCAGGACCCTCCACGAGATCCTCCTCAGCAACAATCCCTTCTGGGATAACATCCTCAACTGCAACATTCCCAACATGAATCTCATCCGGTCCCTCGCTAGGGTACTCTATCGGATTCACAATTTGATCTTCAATATGTAATAAAACATCCTCATGCTGATGCTCCTGAACCTCAGGGTTCGGTGCCCCACTGCCCTATATGATAACGAACTATGTTACTACCACGATATTTATAAGGGTTCCCATAAGGGTTTTAACTGTCAGTACTACATTAGGTAGCCCGACTATGAACTTGGCAAGAGTTCTTATTATCTTAGTGAACTTATTATCATAACGCCACATCATCTCTGAGGTTTATAACGCTTGGCTCTGATACCATTTCTGTAACACCCCCAAATTCGGGGTCGGGTATTCGGGTTATCACGAGTTCCATTTCCCTTAATAATACTTAACCTTAACAATCAACCAACTGCTGCATTCTGTGACCCCACAATAAACACACACACACCACAAGTTATAGTCTCAGAGATGAATACCAAAAATAACACAAGTCATTTTACTCCATAATTGTAAACCATTTCACCTCAAAAAGGTTTCTAAATAATTTACATATTCTTTGCCATTATTACAATTCATAATATACATAAGTCTGGTTCATCAATAGTTGAAAGTCTAGCCTATTGGTAGTTCCTACCTCAGCTACGGCGGCATCAACGCTTCCAGAAAACCGCGAAACGTTTCCTAACCGCTTATGGATTGGAAGCTTGGTTCTGTTCATATTTTCTAACTGTCGTTGTGTGATGAAAGAAGAAAGCAAGGGTGAGCAACAAGCCCACCGAAATAGTATGTATAATAATTAACAATATATGAGCATTCTCATAGTATTCATGAAAGTCTTGGTCAAGAAGAAATGAACCAAGTTGATATCTTAACGCGACCAAGTCGCAAAATATTCAATATATATACATATATACTTTTCATAATCTTTGAAATCCTCTGACATGTATAATATACATAGAGTTCCAGTTTATAACTGTATAAAAATATCGTTGCAAGGTGATCTCATATATCTAACCTTGTCTCAAAGTTTTCTGAAAATTTTTGTCATTCATAAGATAATCATTAACTGGATATAAGTTGAAAAGATGAAGTTACAAGATACTCCAATATACTTATATCTTTTCCGAATACTACTTGAACCACCACCGTTCAAGGTATAAACAGTTTCAAAAGTTCGTCCCATAGATGAGACCACAAGTTAAAACTCGAATAGATCCAATCTTTGAAATATTATTGAATGAAATGAAGTTACGAGATACTTCATTTGATGGAAACACCATTATAATTGCTTAACCCTGTCAATGCTTCGGCAACCACCCATTCGTAGACTTTCGATCGAAATGCTCCGGGTAGTGTTGCAGAAATATCCAACTGGATGATGAACTCATTACAGGAGTTTGCCGCGCCAGGAAGACCACTTACGATGATCAGTCGTAGTAGTGCAACCCCACCATTTTCTACATGTAGAGGAGAACCTGTCGGATTTACTTGTCAACCGAACACTAGACTCCTAAGGAATGGACCGTCTTAGCGGAACTTCCAGGCCATTTGGGACAATATAATAAGGCTGGGCCGGCACCACTCGACCACTTACGCCACTCCTACTTCAGATGAAATCCATGACTCTGAAACGTAAAGCTCGTCCCCCCTTTCCCCAAGTAGAAACTTGTTGATACGGCTCCACCAAGAAGTCGTATCTAGTTGGAAAGGAAAACTCACCGATATTTCCCAGGCGATGCCTGTTAATGGATTAACTTGTTCCAAGAATTTTACTTCCCGAGTGTTGGGTAAGTAATCAAAAACTCTTCTATCAAAATAGCAACCTTGTTGCGAATATAAAACACACCACAGAGCCGAATCCCTCAGGTTTTGAGCGAGTATTTAAATCCCCTTCAAAAGGAGGATCTTAAATATAAAATGAGTTTTGGGATCCGCCCTAACTTTAAAAATCATTTTGAAGACTCGAAAACATTTTTAAGAATGTTTGGAGTAATGCTGATTTAATAAAATAAATCAGTCCCGATATATTAGAAAATATCTGAATATTATTATTTAAATAATATTCCCATAAGGGTGATCCTTATAAAAATAATCGAGGTAGGAGTTTTAAAACTCATATTTGAAATGAATAATAAATAACCAAAGATATACTTATACGAAAGTATGATCTTTATTTGAATTATCGAAAATAAGTTTGATTATCAAAACATTATTCTTTATTAAAATAAAGAATATTATTTAATAAATAAGCGGAGTCATAAGTCCTCAAATGAATATTCAAAATAATATTCATTAAATAAAACGGAGTCATATGTCCTCGAATGAATATTCAAATAATATTCATTAAATAAAATAAAGTTATCGAATAAACCTTATTTGATTCATAGTTTTGAAAACTATATCTATATATATATATATATATATATAAAAATATATATAATATACTCAGGAACATCGACTCCCGGTTTTAGAAAATGTTCACCTTTGGGTCCCCTATACTAAGGACGCAATTACTGTTTATCTCTAGCATAGGTATTATGCAACTAATAAGCATTTGAATCAACAGATATATATCGAGATTTCGAAAAAGACATGCATATATACCATATCACATGCTCCAATATATCGCAATATTTGCTAATTAACCATCACGCATCTATCACAAGATAATGCATATACATATGTATACATCACAACAACAGTATAACGGGTAGAAAACTTGCCTGAGCGACTGGGGGTGATAAAAGGCTTGGGACGAGTCTGGTAACCTATAAACAACATATAAGTTGGAATTAAACCAAAGTCGCTTATGAATCTATACTTTAACCAATTAGACCCTAACGTTCGCTTTTGCGCTTAACGATTCCCTTAAGTCGTTCGAGTACCCTCGGCTCCACCATTTTTTATAAATTAACCATTAAGAGTTTTAAGGCGATTATTTCGCGAGTACCTTACCAACTGCCTAATCCACTTTACATAAATGTTTCATACTCCAATTAGTCATTTATGGTCTTTAACCAATGTTTCAAAGTAAGGCGAGGGGTAATGGTTCGGTCGCGAAGCACCGTTACTTAAAACGGTCGTTTCTCCTAAACCGTACATCGGATTCAAACGAACCACATATCAAAACGAAGCTCGTAACATGAACTATCTAATTATGGCAGTGGTCAAAACCTAACAGTGAGTTCTTGGGTCCTGATGTTAAGAACAAAACAGTCTAAAGTAAATCGGATATTACGACGGCTATGTTTACGCGATTACCAATTTTTATCCTACTCCAAATCAACCACAATTCAACCATACAACCAAACTCCATACATACAATGCTACAACCGCCCCAACAACTCAATATTTCCAATTTACACTACTTCCCAATCATGTACTGAAAGCTTACATAAGTTCTTTAACTAATCAACAAGATTTACAACTCCAAACACATCACAAAACCAACACATCTCTAAATACACTATAATCAAGCTTCTCATGAACCATTCCAAACACAAAAACTCTAAATATACAAAAGTAGGGCTAGGGTATGAGATTATACCTTCCTTGGTGAGTAAAACTAACTATGGAGCTTGGAATCACCCTTGAAAGTCCTTATCAAAGCTTAATCTAAACAAAAACTCAAGAACAAAATTTTAAGTTCTTGAAAAACACTATTCACCCTCTTCTTCCATGAATTTTAGGAAGAGATTGTGAAGTAATTTGAAGCATAAACTTATAGGATAGCTATATCTATGCATAAGGAACCTTAGATAATTACCTCACTAATTAATGAAGCTTGGAACTTGGATTTGGGTTTTTTTCTTCTTGAAAATGGAAAAGGGCCGAGAGCTTCTCTTGGAAAAATGAAGTCAAGATGTGTTTTTGTGGTTATGATTTGTTTTGCTTGGTTGCTAGGTTTTTGTTTTGTTTAATTACTCTTTTAACCATGTAAAATTGTGTGGTAAATAATCAACCACACTTCCTTCCTTTTTGGTCATGCTTAGGTTATCAATCTTATGTCATCTTCCCATGCTTGTCCTCTTCTTATTGGTTTGATGACATCATCATCACTAACCTCTTTGATTAGCTTCTAATTACTTGGCTAATGACCGCTGATCTGTTATACGGTTCGCTTAACTTTCGTTTTCGTTTATCGTTTGAGGGATCATACCCGGGATTTTATTACTTGGGTTTCCTTAACCTTTCTCAATACATTATATTCCTTTTATGATCCTCTCTTATAATCCTTGAATTTAAATCATTTTTATCATGTTACCTTATACTCAATTCTTTCGGTATCTGGTGGATTTTCGGGAAAAATCAAAGTGTCCGAATTTGGATTCTGACGATCTTTACATACACTTATATACCATACAGAGTACTAATAAGATCTCAGAATAACAATAAAAGAACCCCTACATAGTGTGGCATGAAAAGTTTTCTTATTCAGCATAATCAGCAAAAACACTATTCATAAGGTTTACAAAAAGGTTCAAAATTTTGGGGCTATTACAACAACCAATACTAGGTTATCATATAATCATCACACATTAAGGCATCGAAACAAATCAACTAAAGAAATCTATAAATAAATCAGCTAGAACCCCACAATAACGATTAGCCCATAATCGGACTCATCATCAACGTGTGTTCCGATGAAAGCATGATATAATAAATGTAGTCTTTATACTTAAAGAAACCAAGTACGAAACGCAAGTAAAGGTTCAAGAATAAGAAAGCTAGCATCCAAAGTTACAACTTAAAACAAAGAATCACAAGAATAAACTAGATCTTCTTCGCCTTGGTTGAATTGTGCTCTCCGGTCTTCTTTTCTCCTTCTCCTTAGCTTTGGTACGTCTCTCCTCCTGAAAAACATCTTCATTTATGTATATATATATATGCTGTAGAATTGACCAGGGCTTCAAACTCTCAAAATCCTAATAGAAACAAAATTCTGCTACCCCGACCTGGCGCGACCGCGCGCTTGACCAGCGCGGGCGCGCTGAGTTTCTATTCTTTGGGCGTGGCCGCGCACTTGACCAGTGCGGGCACGCCGTCCTCCTGAATAGAATTCTGAATTCTTCTTTCTCCTTGCTAATTTGAGCCGGTCTTTTCAGGAGCCTTTATTCCAACACCATCCAAATACCAAATTAGCACCACAACCATGCTAATTTACCTTATTACCTGGAAAATGCCTGCAATGTAAAAACACTACAAAAACATATAAAAAGACCAACAACTTGAGTACAAATACACCAATTCAAAGCTTTAGGAGCGTAATAAAGTGTCATAAATGCCACTCAACATACCCCCAAACTTGAATCAATGCTTGTCCTCAAGCATAAATAGACTCAAAGAACAAGAAATAAAAATGCATTAATGCAACTAAATGAATGCAATGATCCCCAATAGAATAACTAAACCAATCAACAAGCAACTTCTCAACAAATGCAGTTATTCACATAAAGATTAATCAAACCTTACAAATCAACCTACAAACTAGAGACGTGCGTGTATGCAGCTGCTTACAGATAAACCACGACAACTAGATCAATAATCATGACTCACTACTCATCAAAGCAATTGCAAGGTTATAAATAGAATATAAGCTAGACTCAAAATAACTTATAATACTTCAATTCTTGTTTTGGATTTTTATATGGATTCATGCTTTTATTCACAACAAAACAACAAATATGCTTATTTGACCGTGCAATGAGTGAGATCCACAAAAGACTTATACAATAGTACACATATAGCGAGTTTTAGGTTAGCGGATCCCAGACTATAAAAGTCTTTGGTCACTAGGCACAAAGTCCCCTAAGAACTTAATAACTCGAGTACTAAAGAGCCCACTCGTGATCAATTATACATAACACTTATTATTATTTTTTCTTTTTTTTATTTTTTTTATTTTTCTCTTTTTTTCACAAATTTTTAAACGAGTGCATTTCGCTCCATCTCGCTCAGCCCTAGACTACTCATATAAATATGAGCCGGCTACTAGCCATTTGACACCTAGCCACAACAACTAGCAATGAAATCCAATTTCTCCAATTTTTAAAAATCCATGTTATTCTATTATTAAGAGAATATCCTAAATTCTAAATATAAACAAGCGATTAAACCTCGACAAACAAACAAACCATGATCATGATCTAGCACTCAATCAACCTATAAGACTTAGTGAAATACAATTGTCTCTAGCATGCAAATTAACTCAACAAGACTTAACATCACTAAATACGATATCACTACATTAGCATCAATATCATAAGTTGATCGGAAAAATCATCTAAGGGATCATGTTATAATGAAAATGCATGAACTATATGAACAAACTATCATAAAAACTACAAAAATAAATAAAAAAAACTACATGGCAAAATATGCAACTATTTGCTCTAAACTATCATGAATATGAAACTTTATGCGACTCACACAAAATATATTTCTTCAACTACCACCCCCAAACATAAAATATTCACTGTCCTCAGTGAAGGTAATAGTAAGGAATCAGGCATACCTACTCGGAATCAGGATCATCACCCTCAACGGGTGGAGTGTCAGGCGTGTCTAGAGGTGGATACATGAAGTCCTCACCAAATACTGGCCACTGGATGTCAACATTGGTGGCTCTGAATGCAGTCCCAAGTGCCTGGGTGAGATCACGTACAAACCGACTACGGATGTCATGCATCGCATCCATCCTCCTCGCTAGATGCCTATACTGGGTCGTGCTCAAACCAGCTCTAACATCAGCTCATGCCTCCTCCTGCTCCTGCTGTGATGGACCAGCCTCACCCAACTCAGCTCTCCAAGCTGCCTTGCTTGCCTGCACCATGCCACCAGTATATGCCTGAGGAACTGGCCTTCCACCTGGCAGATGGTCATAAGAATATCCAAGCCCCTTAGGATCAGGCTTCCCACCATACCACTCTGTCATGTTCGACAGTGTCGAACTGTCGATAGGAGCACTGAGAAGCTGCAGATGCTCATGTGCGGGCCAATGAACACCAACTGCCACGCACAACTTCGTCACAACGGACGCATAGGGTATAGAACTCGTAGTACCTCCTCTCAAAAACCTCAAAATACCCTGGTAAATAACCATCCCCAAATCCACATAGTCCCCCTAAAGAATACCCCACAACAGACGAGCACGCTCCACAGTAATCTCATGCACATGAGAAGATGGCATGATGTTAGCACAGATAAATAAATTCCAAGCACGTGCAAACCTGTTCATGAACGAGGCAAGGAACATGGAATAATCATTCATGCCCCTCTTGAACTTCCAATGAGTCTCAGGAACACACAAAGTAGCAACAATCAGATCCAGATCAAAGTCCTCCGGAGTCTTATCGTTCCAAGTGTCCTGATCAGGCTTCCTCGCGGGCTGCTCAATCACCCTCCTTATCGCATCAGCACTATACTCCACAGTCATCCCCCTAACCATAGTGAAACCATTCTTCTCCACCTTTGTGTTAGCATAGAACTCACGAACAACACTCATAGGCACAGCAGCGGGTGCCTCGCAAAAAAGAACCCAGCCCATCTCCAGAATCATCTCCAACAACTTACCATCCTTCCCTGATGGCAGAAAACCTCGCTCATTCGCTATAGGCTTTGAGAGAAGCCTCGTGTACTCCGCTTCAGCCTCGGGAGTTGAAAACCTCGGCCTCACACCACCTGAACTCAAAGAATCGGTGGTGCTGCTGCTTACTTGAGTTCTTTGTCTCTTGGGTGCCATTGGGATTGAATAAGAGGGAATAAAAGATAAGTGTTTGAGAGAGAATTGTGTTTGAGAATTTGTGAATTGGTGGAGAAGTTTATGTATAAGTGTATGTATATATAGGAGGTGAGAAGAGAAATAGATATGGAATGAAGAGGGAATTGATTATGGGAAATGTGGGAATAATGGGTTTGATTTAAAGAGGGAAATTTGGGATGTGGACGAGTAAAGATCGGGTGAAAATTGATTTTCTATTAAAAACCCCGATTTCCTCTTCACAAACTGTTATTTATTTTTTTCTGATTCGAAACCCCAACGCGGCCGCGTGCTAGACCAGCGCGGGCGCGCTTAGTTTCTGGAATTCCAGTGCGGCCGCGCGCTAGGTCAGCGCGGGCGCGCTCAGCTTCTGAAGTTGGCCCTGAAATTTTCTGTTTTTCTGATTTTTTTTTTATTTTTCTCTTTTCTTCTTGCTTCCTCTACCTACTAATATACAACAAACTTGGGTTGGCTCCCAAGAAGCGCTTGTTTTATGTCGTTAGCTCGACGTAAAAATACGAGATCAAACGGAAAATAGAACGGCACTAACCACCTCAAGATTTTCCGTGTCACCATAGTAATGCTTCAACCTCTGACCATTAACCTTGAATACTTGGCCCGGATCATTCTCAAAAATCTCCACTACTTCATGTGGAAACACAGTTTTGACAACAAACGACCCTGACCATCTTGACTTCAACTTTCCAGGAAAAAGATGGAGATAAGAGTTAAATAAAAGAACTTGTTACCCCAGCACAAATGATTTGAATACTAGACCCCTATCGTGCCACCTCTTGACTTTCTCCTTATACATTTTTTTGTTTTCATAAGCTTGAATTCGAAACTCGTCGAGTTCATTCAATTGAAACATCCTCTTTTTCCAGCTGCATCCAAGTCCAGATTCAACTTCTTCAAAGCCCAATACGCTTTATGCTCTAGCTCCACCGGCAAATAACACCCCTTACCATAAACCAACTGAAACAGTGACATTCCCAATGGAGTCTTGTATGCGGTTGTATATGCCCAAACAGCTTCGTCAAGCTTCAAAGACCAATCTTTTCTCGATAGACACACAACCTTCTCTAGAATGCGCTTGATCTCTCTATTAGATACCTCAGCTTGACCATTCGTCTGAGGATGATAAGTCGTAGCAATGCGATGATTCATATTATACCCCTGCATCATAGTAGTGAACTTGCGATTGCAAAAATGTTACCCATCGTCATTGATTATGACTCTTAGAGTTCCAAATCTTGTGAATATCTGCTTGTGAAGAAAATTAAGCACTAATTTCGCATCGTTCGTTGGCAATGCCTTAACTTACACCCATTTCGACTCTTAATCAACCGCCAACAAGTTATACTGATTGTTACAAGATGAGACAAATGACCCCATGAAGTCAATTCCCCAAACATCAAAGACTTCAACCTCGAGAAGCACATTAAGAGGCATCTCATCCCTCTTGGACATATTACCCACACGTTGACATCGATCACATTTCAAAACAAACTGATGAGCATCTTTAAAAAAAGTCGGCCAAAAGAAACCTGCTTGAAGAATACGAGTTGTTGTCTTTTCTCCACCATAATGTCCTCCATAAGTCGTTGAGTGGCAATCTTGCAAGATCCCCCTCATTTCGCTGTAAGGAATACATCTCCTGATGATTTAGTCAGCTCCTTGTCGAAAAAGAAACGGCTTATCCCACATATACCACATCACTTCATGCAGAAACTTCTTTCTTTGAGCGTATGATAAGTCGGGAGGCATGATATTACTCACAAGGTAGTTCACAATGTCTGTAAACCATGGTTCTTCCTCTTGCACTCCAAACAACTGCTCATCGAGAAAAGACTCGTTGATTAATGTCTTATCTAGTGAAGTTGCACTTGGATTCTCTAAACGCGAGAGATGATCAGCGACTTGATTTTCAATCCCTTTTGTGTCCTTGATCTTTAATTCAAATTCTTGAAGCAAAAAAACCCATCTGATCAATCTAGGCTTCGAGTCCTTCTTCAAGACAAGATATCGAATGGCAGCGTGATCAGTGAAAACTGTCACCTTCTTCCCAAGCAGATAAGATCGAAATTTCTCAAAACCGTAGACGATAGCCAAAAGTTCCTTCTCCGTAGTAGTATAATTCAGTTGAGCACCATTTAGGGTCTTACTAGCATAGTAGACCACATGAAATATGTTGTTCTTTCTCTGCCCAAGAACTGCTCCAACTGCATAGTCACTTACATCGCACATCATCTCAAAAGGTTCACTCCAATCAGGTGCAGTTATGACAGGTGTCGTGATTAAACTCTTTTTTAAGAACTCAAAAGCATCCACGCACTCGTCATCAAACTTAAATGGGACATCCTTCTCCATAAGATTGTACAAAGGTTTAGAAATTTTTGAGAAGTCCTTGATGAATCGCCTGTAGAAGCCCGCATGACCAAGAAAACTGCGAACCCCCTTAACAGAAATTGATGACCCCCACTTTGGCTTTATCCACCTCAAGACCCTTACTAGAGACCTTGTGCCCAATAATAATGCCCTGTCGCACCATAAAGTGACATTTCTCCTAATTGAGAACCAAATTGGTCACAACACACCTCTTGAGAACGTCGCCTAGATTCTGCAAGCACTCATCAAATGAATGACCAAACACAGAGAAATCGTCCATGAACACCTCCACATTCTGACCAATCATGTCAGAAAAAATAGCCATCATGCATCTCTGAAATGTGGTCGGTGCTCCACATAGTCCAAAAGAAACTCTCCGAAAGGCGAAAGTACCAAATAGACAAGTAAAAGTAGTCTTCTCCTGATCTTCTAGAGCAATGCAGATTTGATTATAACCAGAATAACCATCCAGAAGACAATAGTACTCATGCCCATCCAGTATGTCAAGCATCTGATCAATAAACGGCAGAGGGAAGTGATCTTTTCTTGTGGCCTTGTTCAGCTTCCTGTAATCCATGCAAACTCTCCACCCCGTGACTGTTTGAGTAGGAATGAGCTCATTCTTCTCATTAACAACCACAGTTATACCTCATTTCTTAGACACACACTGAACTGGGCTCACCCATGAACTGTCATAAATAGGATAGATGATCCCTGCATCCAGCCACTTAAGAATTTCCTTCTTCACCACCTCTTTCATGATCGGATTTAGCCTTTTATGTTGCTCAACATTAGGCTTGCTTCCTTCCTCTAACAGAATTTCGTGCATGCAATACTAAGGGCTGATTCCCTTGATATCTGCTATAGTCCAGCCAATTGCCGATTTGAATTCTCTAAGAATTCTCAAAAGCTTCTCCGTGTCGCTACCTGAAAGGTCAGATGCAATAATAACAGTCAAAGTAGATGCATCACCTAAAAATGCATACCTCAAATATTCAGGTAAAGGCTTAAGCTCAAGAGTAGGAGCTTTTGTTGTAAAAGACATGCCTGTACTTCAACAAGACTAAGACATCTTGTCAACCCTAAGTAAGTTGTATTGTTATCTTAATTTGTATTTTGTACTTGTAACACTTAAAGTCTGTAAAAATTCAAAGGAGCAGACTGGAGTCTTTTTCCTGAAACAGTATCAAGCCTAAGGATTCTATCTGGAAGAAGATCATGCCTCAGAAGAATTTTGAAGAAGCTTGAAGTTGAATAAATCTATTTGGAGAAAAATACTTTAAATAAAGATCTATACAAGTCACAGATTTAATGTTATAGAGAAGTCATTCGAGAACTCCATAATGGCTTATCGAGAAGTCAGGATAGCTAGCAGAGAACTCGGGAAGATATCGACAAGCCAAATTGAAGAACTGAAGATTGAAGATATCGACAAGTCATTCCTTCACTAAAGAACTCAGAGTTATCGACAAGTCTACATTCAGTAGAGAACTCTGAGTTATCGATAAGTCAAGTTCCACTAGAGAACTCAGAGATATCGATAAGTCAAAATTCACTAGAGAATTCTGAGATATCGAAAAGGTGAATTTGACTAAAGAACTCTGAGATATCGACAAGTCAAGAAGCCACTAGAGAACTAAGAGTTATTGATAAGTCAAAGTGAAGATGTGAAAACTAGAGATCTCGACAAGCCTAAAATCTCTTATAGAGAACTGAAGATCTCTACAAGCCAAACTAAACATAGAATACTGGAGAGCTTGATAAGTCAATATACTTATCGAGATGTCAAGTGTTTTATAAACCTAAACTGGAGATCTCGTGGTACAATCTCAAAGTACAAAATTGCAGATCAGTTGAATATCCAAGATAAACAATCAACAAACAATCCAACAGCTGGATTGACAAGTCTACAAAAAGCAGCTTGAAGAATGTGCAAGATCAATGGCAAAGATTAACTGACAGAGGAAGATTAAAGTAAACACGGGATGCTAAAGATATGCTTAGCCAGAAATGGAAGATCTATTTTTCTATAAATAGAAATGACAAGTGACAGTTTAGAATAGCTAATAGCATGTTTTATTATCCACTGTGTAAACCAGCAGTTAACTAAGTTATAAAGTTAACACTGGTCGTTTAGTCAGGTGTAAAAATTTAGATCAAATTTCTTGTAACTTTCTCAAGAAGAAGGTAAGCTTTTTATCAACAAAGAGCCTAGAAATTTTGTAGAAAATAGTCTTAATTTTAATATAAAATTAAGTGAGTTTTGAAGATCTGTGTTCTTTATTCTCAAGTTTAATCTCTGCATGAACACATCTCACTACAAGAATTAATTTACTTTGTTTAACCATAAACACTCAAGAAAAACTCAAAAACAGTAAAACACATTCACCCCCCCCTCTGTGTGTTATTCATTTCCTAACAGCTTTCTCAATAGATGGCTTGAGGCGCTTAGGATCTTTGTTCAACTCCTCCATTCCCAGAGATTCAAAAGGCATATCAATCTTCCTCTTCCAAGAAGAAGCATTCAGAAATCGCAACTGTTCATCCCCTTCATCATCTTCACTATCTTAATTCCCCAACAAGGCCTTCTCTAAGGCATCAAACCTTAGCAATTGATCAAGTGCTGAAGTAACCACAGAATCAACCAACTCCACTTTTAAGCACTCCTCATTTTTCGTAGGGAACTTCATGGTATTGAACACATTAAAAGTTGCATCATGATCTATCACTCACATGGTGAGCTCACCCTTCTGCACATTTATCAAGGTTCGGCCAGTAGCCATGAAAGGTCTTCCCAAGATTATGGAAATCTTCTTATCCTCCTTGAAATCAAGAATTATAAAATCAGCAGGGAAGATGAGTTTATCCACCTTGACCAAGACATCCTCCATAATACCTCGCGGATATGTAATAGAACGGTAGGCTTTAGATCAGGCAAGTCATATAAGTAGGCTTTAGATCAGGCAAGTCCAACTTCTTGAAGATTGACAAGGGTATCAGATTGATGCTAGCTCCCGAGTCACATAGACACTTGTCAAATAACACCTTTCCAATGGTGCATGGAATAGTGAAGCTTCCAGGATCTTTAAGCTTCTGAGGCAACTTCTGTTACAGCACAGCACTGCATTCCTCCGTGAGAGCAACGGTCTCTAAGTCATCAAGCTTCACCTACCTAGAGAGAATACCTTTTATAAACTTCGCGTAACTAGGCATTTGTTCAAGAGCTTCAGCGAAAGGTATGTTGATGTGAAGTTTCTTGAACACCTCCAGAAACTTCTCAAACTGCTTATCCAGCTTTTTCTTCTGCAGTCTCTTAGGAAAAGGAGGTGGAGTATAGATATTTTTCTCCCCTGTATTACCCTCAGGAGGAGTGTGCTCAACAGTATTCTTCCTTGGTTCCACTTCTGCTTCCTTCTGCACTTCTTCTTCAGCCTCAACTTCAAATTCTGGAGTCTTTGTTTTTCAGGATTCGCAACCTTACCAGACCTCAATGTAATTGCCTTAGCATGCTCCTTAGCTTCCTTCTTTCATGGCACTTTAGTATCGCTTGGGAGCGTGCCAGGTTGATGATTCAGTAATGCATTAGCAATTTGCCCAATCTGATTCTCCAAGGTCTTGATCGATACAGCTTGGCTCTTGCATATGAGCCTCAACTCCTCTAATTCAGATTTTTCATTAGCTTGCGATAGCTGCTGAAGTTGAAGTTGTTGCCTATGGGCATATTGTGGTTGTTGAAAACTAGGAGGGTTATACTACTTTGTCGTGAATGGCTGATAAGATTGTTGCTCTGCATTCTGGTTATTACTCCAGCTAAAGTTAGGATGATTGCGGTTATTTGGATGATAAGTGTAATAATCCCAATTTTTGGGAAATTTTTGAAACCCTTATGAATAGTGTTTTTGCTGAATGAGAAAACTTTTCATGCCACACTATGTAGGGGTTCTGATATGGATATTCTGAGATTTTATTAGTACTTTATATGGGATATAAGTGTATGTAAAGATCGTCAGAATCCAAATCCGAACACTTTGATTTTTCCCGAAAATACACTAGATACGGAGAGAATTGAGTATAAGGTAACAGGATAAAAAGGATTTAAATTAAAGTATTATATTAGAGGATCATAAAGAGGAATATAATGTATTGAGAAAGGTTAAGGAACCTAAGTAATAAGATCCCGGGTATGATCCTTCAAACGATAAACGAGAACGAAAGTTAAGCGAACCGTATAACAGATCAGCGGTCATTAGGCAAACAATTAGGAAGTTAATCAAAGGGATTAGAGAGAGTGATGTCACCCAACCAATGAGAAGAGGACAGGGAGGGGAGGATGACATCATGAGGATGACACAAGCATGACATGGGAAGGAAGGAGATGTGGTGACTTTTTAACCACACAAAATCAAGGGCAACTAGGTAATCTACTAAAACAAACAACAAAAATCAACCAACCAAAAGCAAAACAAGGCAAAACACAAAAATCTCTCTTCTTCTTCTTCATGCTCTCGGCTTCTTTTCTTAGAAATTGAAGATCCAAGCTCCACCACTTACTATTTAGCAAGGTAATTATCTAAGCTTCCCCATGGATAGTTACATACTTCCTATAAGTTTAAGCTTCTAATTCCAAGCCAATCTTTTTCTATAAATCATGGAAGAAGATGGTGAATAGTGTTTTTCAAGAAATAAAATTTGTGTTCTTGAAGTTTTGTTTAGATTAAGCTTGGATAAGGACTTTAAGGGTGATTCCAAGCCATTCTCTTGATTCTCCACTCTTCAAGGAAGGTATATCATCTCCAAACCCTAGATTCCTATGTATTATAAGATGATTTTGATTATTAGGGTGATATTGTAGCTTGATGTTGTGATTTAGAGTTTGGGATTTGAAATGGTAGTGAAATGGAATGGTAAATGTTGTTGTTTTGATTAAAAGAACTTAAGTATGGTTAAAGTTAAGCTTAGGCATAAGTATGAATGTTAAAATTGAATTGGTTGGGGTTATTATGATGTGATAAGGATGGATGTTGGTTGTATGTTGGATTTGAGGTTGAATTGGGTTGGTTTTGAATGGTTTTAAATTGGGAAATCGCGTAAACATAGCCGTCGTAACGTCCGATTTTCTTTAGACTGTTTTTGTGCATAACATTAGGACCCGAGAACCCCCTGCTATATTATGACCATTGCCAGGTCTAGATAGCTCATGTTACGAGCTTCGTTTTGATATGTAGTTCGTTCGATTTCGATGCACGGTTTAGGAGAAACGACCGTTTCATGTAACGGCGTTTCGCGAACGAAACTTTTCCCCTCGCCTTACTTTGAAACATAGGTTAAAGACCAAAAAGGGTTAATTAATGTATGAAACATTTATGGTAAGTGTGTTAGGCAGTTGGTAAGACACTCGCGAAGGAATCGCCTTAAAACTCGTAAAGGTTAAATTATTAAAAATGGTGGAGCCGAGGGTACTCGAGTGACTTAAGAGAACCAGCAAGCGCAAAATAAGCGTTAGAGTCTAAGTTAGTTAAAGTATAGATTTACAAGTGACTTTGGTTTAATTCCAACTTACTTGTTGTTTATAGGTTACCAGACTCGTCCCGAGCCTTTTATCACCCCAAGTCGCTCAGGCAAGTTTTCTACCCGTTATAACTGTTGTTGTGATGAATATATGTATTTGCATTATCTTGCGATAGATGCATGTTGGTTAATTAGCAAATGTTGCAATATATTGAAGCATGCTGCTATGGTATATATATATATATATGCATGCCTGTTTCGCATTCTTTCCATATATATCTGTTGATTCAGTTGATAATACTTATGCTAGAGGATAGCGGTAATTTGCATATACCCTTAGTATAGGGACCCAAAGGTGAAAATACTTTCAAAAACCGGGAGTCGAGGATCCCGAGTAGATTTTGTATATATGGATATAAATATATATATATATATATACTTATATATATATATGGTCATAGTTTTCAAAACTATTAATTGAATAAGGTTTATTCGATAACTTCAACTTTATTTTATTATTGAATATTATTTCGAATATTATTCGAAGGCGTATGACTCCTTTATATTAAATGAATATTATTTTGAATATTCATTCGAGGACTTATGACTCCTTTTATTTTATTATCTGAATATTATTTGAATATTCATTCGAGGGCTTATGACTCTTTCATATTATTTATTGAATATTCATTCGAGGGCTTATGACTCAGTTTATATTATTTAATGAATATTATTTGAATATTCATTTGAGTATCTATGACTCCGATTATTTGCTGAGATATATTCTTTATTTTATTAAAGAATAAGGTGTCAATAATCAAACTTATTTTCGATTATTCAAATAAAGATAGTACTTTCATATAAGTATATCTTTGGTTATTTAATACTCGTTTCAAGTATAAGTTTTAATACTTCTACTTCAATTATTTTTATAAAGATTATTCTTTATGGGAATATTATTTAAATAATAATATTCAGTCATTTTCTAAATATTCTGGGGACTGATTTACTCCATTAAATCAGCTTTACTCCAAACACTCTATAAAGTGTTTTCGAGTCTTCAAAATGATTTTTAAAAGTTAGAGCGGATCCCAAAACTCATTTTTATATTTAAGATCTTCCTTTTTAAGGGGATTTAAATACTCGCTCAAAACCTGAGGGATCCGGCTCTGTGGTGTATTTTATATTCGCAACACGGTTGCAGTTTTGGTAAATGAATTGATTACTTACCCAACGTTCGGGAAGTAAGTCCATCTATTGAGTCGGCATAAGCAACATGGGCTCAGTGGGCGTCCATGATAGTGTAAGTGGCTCAGTGGGAGTCCATCAAATGCATAAGTGGCTTAGTGGCAGTCCAGCATAAGGTCCTATTACGACCAGGGTGATGACCAGTGGGGAATTCGTCCATCTACTAGTAGAAAAGGTTACTTATGGGTATCTTTGCCTGATCAGCAAGATATCTGGTTTATGCCAAATTCTTTTCCTTTCCAAATATATGGATATTGAAATTCTGTTCATACTTTACATGACAGAGGTTTTCAGGAAATTGTATAAAGAAGATGTATATGTGGATATATATATATATATATATCAGAACTTAATGAAGTATATCATAACTTCATTTCCTTTAATAATATTTCAAAGATTTAATCTATTCAAATCTTGTCTTGTAGCCTCATATATGTGATGAACTTTTGAAACAGATTATAACTTGAACGGTGGTAGTTCAAGTAGTATTGGGAAAGATATAAGTATATTGGGGTATTTGGTAACTTCATCTTTTAAACTTATATCTAATTAATAATTGTCTTATGAATGACAAAGATTTTCAGAAAAACGTTGAGACAAGGTTAGATATATGAGATCACCTTGCAACGATATTTTTTTTATACAGTTATACACTGGGACTTTGTGTATATTATGCATGGAACGGGACTTCCAATATTTTGAAAAGTATATATGTATATATACTGAATATTTTGCGACTTCATCGCATTAAGTTATCAACTTGGTTCATTTCTTTTGACCAAGACTTTCATGAGTATTATGAGTAGGCTCATATATTGTTAATCATTATACATATTATTTTGGTGGGCTTGCTGCTCACCCTTGCTTTCTTCTTTCATCACACAACATCAGATAGATAAGATGAACAGGACCAAGCTCCCAATTCACAAGCGGATAGGAAACGTTCCGCAGCTTTCTGGAAGCGTTGAGGCAGCTGTAGCTGAGGTAGAAATTACCAATAGGCTAAGTTTTCAACTAATAATGTACCAGACTTATGTATATTATGAATTATAATAATGGCAAAGAAATGTAAATTTATCCAGAAAACCTTTTAAGGTGTATTGACATATAATTGTGGAATAAAACGACTTGTGATTATTTGTGGATATTCATCTCTGAGACTATAACTTGTGGTGTGTGTGTTTATTGTGGGGTCACAGTTCAGAGTAGTTGATTGTGTATTAAGATTGGGTGTTATTAAGGGAAATGGATCTCGTGACAACCCAGATCCCCGACCCCGGATTTGGGGGTGTTACAGAAGTGGTATCAAAGCTAAGCATTATAAACCTCAAAGATGATGTGACGTTAAGATAATAAGTTCACTAAGATAATAAGAACTCTTGCCAAGTTCATAGTCGGGCTACCTAACGTAGTACTGACAGTTAAAACCCTTATGGGAACCCTTATAAATATCGTGATAGGAGCGTAGTTCGGTATCGTATATGGTAGCAGGACTCCGAACCCTAAGGTTGAGGAGCAACAGCGCGATGATGTTTTATTACTAATTGGAGATCGGAGTGTGGATCCGATAGAGTGTCCTAATGCAGGACCGGATGATGTTGATATTGAGGATGTAGCGGTTGAGGATGTTGTCCTAGAAGGGATAGTTGCTGAGGAGGATCCCATGGAGGATCCTGACAAGAATGAATAAAGGACCACTGATGAATTGATGACCATGGTTAGGTCGACTACCAGAGGTAGGATTGGTCGGTCACTACCGGAAGTTCATTCAAGTTGTAAAGATAGTAGCCCCTTTAATGCGGCTTACTCATAAGACTGAGAAGTTCGAATAGACAGAGAAATGCGTGAAAAGATTTTAACAACTAAAGCAAAGGTTGGTGGCGGCCCCTATGTTGGCGTTGCCGGATGGAAAAGGAGATTTTGTGATTTGTATTGACGCTTCGCATAAGGAATTAGGGTGCTTCTTATACAGCACAGCAAGATAATCGCGTCCGCGTCAAGACAATTAAGGGAATATAAAATTCGATATCCCCACCCATGAGCTTGGGCTCATGGCAATAGTTTTGCCCTAAAGATTGGAGGCACTACTTGTATGGAGAGAAGTGCGAGATTTACACAATCCATAAGTGCTCTAGTGCATTTTCACGCAGAAAGAGCTCAACATACGTCAGAGGAGACGGTTAGAGCTAATTAAGAATTATGATTGGGAGATTCTTTATCATTCGGGGATAGCCAATGTGGTGGCTGATGTCCTTAGCAAAAAGGAGAGACTCAAGATAATAATGTCTTTGGGAGAGTTTATAAGAGATTTTGAGAAAATGGAAATAGAAGTGAAGGTAACCGGAGCCGGTACCGAAAAGCTGTTTGAGATTGCATACAGACCGAATTATTGGAACAGAAGATATTGTGCCAGAAAAAGTGATGAAGAAAGGCAAAGAGCCAACAATTAGATCAAAGATTAATACCGAGAAAGATGAGAAGGGAATAATAAGGTATTCCTACAGAATTTGGGTTCCAAATGTTCAAGAGCTTAAAGATGAGATCTTAGATGAAAGCTAGTTTGAGGAATAAGATTTAGAGCAAACCCTGAACCTGATAGTCAGGGAGGTCGCCATCAAGAAAGAAAGAACCCATAACATAATAGAGTGGAAAACAAGGTTTTTAATGTATAAGATAACCCCGATTATGGGAGAAGGTTGAAACATTTCATACTAAGGAAACAGAAAGTCGAGTAAGGAAAGGAGACCCGAGACGGTACTCCTATACGGCAATTCATGGACCTGTCTAAAAAGGACTTAGACTATTATCCCCAACCACCACCCCGAGGAAACAATGCGGTGAGAAATTCTTTCAGGACCTTTAAGTCGCTAAGCTCTCAGAGTTCCAAGGAACAAGCTGACCCAGTCGAGGCAAAAGCCTGGCTAAAGGAAATAGAGGAATCAATTGAGATTCTAAATGATTGACGAATCATAAAAGACTGTTTCTGTCACTAACCCTCCTAAGAGAGAGACCACCCACTGGTGAAAGGCCAAGGAAGGCACGGAGCCAGAGGTTAGAATAAACTGATTTAAGTTCAGTCAATTGTTTTCGGGAAAGTAATTCCCAAAGATAAGGAGATAGTGTAAAAGCTTTAGAGCCAGAACAAAGGCAGACGAGTATGATGAATTATGAATCTAAGTTGTAAAAGTTGTCAAGATTCGTTCTGAGGACACGAATCCAGAATGACGGGATGTTTGAAATCAATGCTTATGTTGTGTTGGTTCATGAAATAATGATAAGAGAAAGGGAAATAAAAAGGAACTGAAGTGGAAAGGGATATAAAGGCAATAGAGTTTGAGGTATGATAAGGGAGTCGGGTATGAGGAAACCCTAAAGACTCATAGCAATAGAAATAGAAAAGTATGCAATCGTCAGGATGATGATGATCCACCATGAGTTAAAATTGATGGTTGAAGGCATAAGAGATACATATATTGTACCCCCTTTAAGTTGGGAGATTCGAGGAAACCTTGAAATAGTTCGAAGGATAAATAATGAGACGCGGATAGACTGAGGAGACAAGGAAGTAAGAAATTAGGAAAAATTGGATGAAGGAAGTGACCTTCAAGAATGTGAAGTGTAAGACCGGTGGCTTAATACCCAGAAAGGGAGACGCCGGGTATGAAAGATATCCCAACATTGAGGTGACTGTTGAGATAAACAACAAAAGTAAATAAGGAATTATTAAGAAGAAGTTCACGTTGAACATGACCAATATCTTCCAGAACATCCATGTTATCATTACCAAATCAGGAAAGAAAAGCGGATGACCATTGTTATCTTTTGGAGGCCATATGGATTGACCTCAATTTGAATAAGGATGCTATTATAAAGTTAGGTATAGACTATCAAGGTGGGAATGATGAATAAGATAATCTATCAAGGATATATGACTTGATTTATCCATGGAAGGATGCAGGTACCTTTTAAAGGTGGAATTAAGGATAGAACATTGGTAACTTAAAATGAATCCTAGGGGACTGCATAAATGTTGGCATGTCACCCTTAATAGGGACAGTATGAGTTTTGACAGTATGATTGGGAAAGGGTTAAGGTAACAACAACCTTTAAGAATCAGTGGAGAAATTTTTCAGAAGTATATAGACAATGGTTCTACTATTAGTAAATGGTATTGTGATATGCCCTGTATCTAGGGAATACAGGAGGAACGATTGAAGGATAACCTTAGAGGTTTTATAAGGAAAAAGGTAATATTCAAAATTCTCAAGAATAGAAATGTGGATAAAGGAAATATGACGTAATTATAATGATGCCAAGTGGGGCACGTGTTAAACCACGAGAAGGTATGGATCGAACCAGTAATGGTCAAAATTGTTCAGGGCAATTAGTACTTAAGATAAAAGATGTTCTAATGATGATTGAGAGTCAGTCATGACAGTGATTAACCTCTAAAGACTGACGCAATAACTTATGGAAAAATGGTAATTTTTTTCTTACTCATCAGATTTTAAGGAAAACATCTTCACATAAGCTGTGATTGAAATGAGGTAGAAAATTTATATGGAGGTGGTTAAAATGACATTGACTGTAAGGAAATTTTACTATCAGGAAAGGCCAAAGAGGTGGCCGACACTTTAAAGGTAAGAGGATAATTATAGGCGCTTGTGCCAAAGGAATACAGTGATGATGGTTAAAGCTATGAAGGTTGTATTATGGTTTGGAAGATTGACATTCCTTCTGATGACTGTGCAATACCCAACCGTAATAGTAGTTGGTAAAGGTTTAATTCATGTAATCGCCATGAGCGGGCTATCTATCTTAGAAGGTACTATCTTGAGAATAATCCAGGACCATATTTCAAAAAGGACTAAGCGAACCTTTGAGTTAAGTCTTCTATTGAAGGCATATGATTAAGAATGGTATTAACCTGCTATCGTTGCCTTGATTGAAACTCTTCTGTAATTTTATCTACTTCATGTCATGAAAGTACGTCAAGTTCAGGAGTGTTCTTCATGAATCATGAACGGTGATCATGTTACCTCCTTAGAAGAATTAGATACGAGATGTATGGACTCCGTATGGTTAGCTATTAAGACTTCATGGAAAATGAATGACTACAGTAGGTCAGTGGTGGACCATAGTAATGCAGCAATGATTCTGCGAGTAGTGAGCTGTTTACAACCGTGAGAGTTGTATTGGAATGGATGTTGAGATTGAGTACCACTAATCGGGTCGTGGTAGTGTATAAGTTATCATTGATAGACTAATTAAGTAGAGTATCTACCTATTGAATATTTATTCTTTCTTATCGATAGAGAGTCGTATTATTATACGAGGAAGGTTGCGGTGCAAGCATAGAATTCTAGTAACGATGATGTCTAGAATGAGATCCCAGGTTCGATTTTCGATATCGAGGGAGTTTCAAAGGTGATTGTGTATAAGCTCAAGGAAGAGCCTGGGTCCATAGAATGATGGACGGAATAGCAAAAATAATTAGGCATGTGATATACGATGCTATAATACTTGATGTTGATATAAATACATATATGTTTTGTTCTCCTATGACAAACCTCTATAGTTCAGAGGTAGATTCCAAGCCAGATATTTTATGGCAATACTTTTTTTCATATATACAATTCTCTTCAGTTCGTTCTTTTCTCTTCTTTTCATTTCATGTAAGCTGAGAAGAACAACCCTTCCAGAAGGGGAGGTATTGCCGAATGACTATCTATCTTTGTGATAGAAGCCTAGTAGGATACCACATGTTGTTTAATTGCTTGTCAAGTACTAAAGGCTGGCCACCTTCTGTACTAACTATGCAATAGAACAAGTGTTCATGATCATAGGATCTCTCAACAAATTCTTTACTTCTATATGATTGATCAAACTTTGGGAAATAGAAACATCTGAAAAAGGAGTAGTAAAGTTATGGTGGTATTCAGAATGGAAGCACATTCGTGATACTAAGGTTGACGTGGTTATTAAAAGGTTATAGAACGCTAACAAGCAAAAGTATAACCAGTATAATATTAGGAACGGAAGGTAGTAGCGATTACGAGCTGGAAAAGAATAGGTATTAAGAAGCAAAAGCTCTAATGCTAAAAGCTATAATGAGAGTCTGTGCAATAGACTTGAAAGAATTTGGAATGATCACTTAATACGGATTGAGTTATCTTACGACAATAGATCATATGTCAGTATTGAGATATCGCCTTAGGAGATCCTTGAGGGAAGACAATGTCGATCTCCCTTATGTTAGGATGAAGTTGTAGAGCGTGCTCGGACCCGCAGTAGCCCAAAGGGCCAGGGATATAATAGATCTAATCAGAGGACGGCTGGTAGTAGCCCAAGATGGACATAAGAAGTATGTCGATTTGACATGAAAGGACAAGGAATAGGAAGTGGGGGACCTAGTGTTGTTATAGGTATTCCCTTGGAAAGGAAGGATGAAGTTCGGAAAGAAAGGAAAGCTAAGTCTACAATTTGTTGGACCCTTGGATATATTAAGACGCTTGGGAAATTAGCATATGAGCTAGCCCTACCCCCGAACCTGTAGCAAGTTCATAACATGTTCCACGTATCAATGTTAAGGAAGTGTAGTTCGGATGCTAGACAAATAGGGGCATATGAGCGCATAGACATGCAACCAGACGTAACCTATATGGAGCAACCAGGAAGGGTATAGATTAAGAAGTAACGAGTGCTTAGGAGAAGGGTTATCAAACTAGTCAGAGTTTGATGGTAGAACCAGAATGTGGGAAAATTTACTCAAGAATTAGAAAGTGCAATGCTAAGAGAGTATCCCTATTCATTTTCTATCTGATTCCGGGACGGAATCCTTTTAAGGAGGGGAGACTGTAATAACCCCAATTTTTGGGAAATTTTTGAAACCCTTATGAATAGTATTTTTGCTGAATGAGAAAACTTTTCATGCCACACTATGTAGGGGTTCTGATATGGATATTCTGAGATTTTATTAGTACTTTATATGGGATATAAGTGTATGTAAAGATCGTCAGAATCCAAATCTGAACACTTTGATTTTTCCCGGAAATACACTAGATACGGAGAGAATTGAGTATAAGGTAACAGGATAAAAAGGATTTAAATTAAAGGATTATATTAGAGGATCATAAAAAGGAATATAATGTATTGAGAAAGGTTAAGGGAACCTAAGTAATAAGATCCCGGGTATGATCCTTCAAACGATAAACGAGAACGAAAGTTAAGCGAACCGTATAACAGATCAGCGGTCATTAGGCAAACAATTAGGAAGTTAATCAAAGGGATTAGAGAGAGTGATGTCACCCAACCAATGAGAAGAGGACAAGGAGGGGAGGATGACATCATGAGGATGACACAAGCATGACATGGGAAGGAAGGAGATGTGGTGACTTTTTAACCACACAAAATCAAGGGCAACTAGGTAATCTACTAAAACAAACAACAAAAATCAACCAACCAAAAGCAAAACAAGGCAAAACACAAAAATCTCTCTTCTTCTTCTTCATGCTCTCAGCTTCTTTTCTTAGAAATTGAAGATCCAAGCTCCACCACTTACTATTTAGCAAGGTAATTATCTAAGCTTCCCCATGGATAGTTACATACTTCCTATAAGTTTAAGCTTCTAATTCCAAGCCAATCTTTTTCTATAAATCATGGAAGAAGATGGTGAATAGTGTTTTTCAAGAAATAAAATTTGTGTTCTTGAAGTTTTGTTTAGATTAAGCTTGGATAAGGACTTTAAGGGTGATTCCAAGCCATTCTCTTGATTCTCCACTCTTCAAGGAAGGTATATCATCTCCAAACCATAGATTCCTATGTATTATAAGATGATTTTGATTATTAGGGTGATATTGTAGCTTGATGTTGTGATTTAGAGTTTGGGATTTGAAATGGTAGTGAAATGGAATGGTAAATGTTGTTGTTTTGATTAAAAGAACTTAAGTATGGTTAAGTTAAGCTTAGGCATAAGTATGAATGTTAAAATTGAATTGGTTGGGGTTGTTATGATGTGATAAGGATGGATGTTGGTTGTATGTTGGATTTGAGGTTGAATTGGGTTGGTTTTGAATGGTTTTAAATTGGGAAATCGCGTAAACATAGCCGTCGTAACGTCCGATTTTCTTTAGGCTGTTTTTGTGCATAACATTAGGACCCGAAAACCCCCTGCTAGATTATGACCATTGCCATGTCTAGATAGCTCATGTTACGAGCTTCGTTTTGATATGTAGTTCGTTCGATTCCGATGCACGGTTTAGGAGAAACGACTGTTTCATGTAACGGCGTTTCGCGAACGAAACTTTTCCCCTCGCCTTACTTTGAAACATAGGTTAAAGACCAAAAAGGGTTAATTAATGTATGAAACATTTATGGTAAGTGTGTTAGGCAGTTGGTAAGACACTCGCGAAGGAGTCGCCTTAAAACTCGTAAAGGTTAAATTATTAAAAATGGTGGAGCCGAGGGTACTCGAGTGACTTAAGGGAACCAGCAAGCGCAAAATAAGCGTTAGAGTCTAAGTTAGTTAAAGTATAGATTTACAAGTGACTTTGGTTTAATTCCAACTTACTTGTTGTTTATAGGTTACCAGACTCGTCCCGAGCCTTTTATCACCCCAAGTCGCTCAGGCAAGTTTTCTACCCGTTATAACTGTTGTTGTGATGAATATATGTATTTGCATTATCTTGCGATAGATGCATGTTGGTTAATTAGCAAATATTGCAATATATTGAAGCATGCTGCTATGGTATATATATATGCATGCCTGTTTCGTATTCTTTCCATATATATCTGTTGATTCAGTTGATAATACCTATGCTAGAGGATAGCGGTAATTTGCATATACCCTTAGTATAGGGACCCAAAGGTGAAAATACTTTCAAAAACCGGGAGTCGAGAATCCCGAGTAGATTTTGTATATATGGATATAAATATATATATATATATACTTATATATATATATATGATCATAGTTTTCAAAACTATTAATCGAATAAGGTTTATTCGATAACTTCAACTTTATTTTATTATTGAATATTATTTCGAATATTATTCGAAGGCGTATGACTCCTTTATATTAAATGAATATTATTTTGAATATTCATTCGAGGACTTATGACTCCTTTTATTTTATTATCTGAATATTATTTGAATATTCATTCGAGGGCTTATGACTCTTTCATATTATTTATTGAATATTATTTGAATATTCATTCGAGGGCTTATGACTCAGTTTATATTATTTAATGAATATTATTTGAATATTCATTTGAGTATCTATGACTCCGATTATTTGCTGAGATATATTCTTTATTTTATTAAAGAATAAGGTGTCAATAATCAAACTTATTTTCGATTATTCAAATAAAGATAGTACTTTCATATAAGTATATCTTTGGTTATTTAATACTCGTTTCAAGTATAAGTTTTAATATTTCTACTTCAATTATTTTTATAAAGATTATTCTTTATGGGAATATTATTTAAATAATAATATTCAGTCATTTTCTAAATATTCTGGGGACTGATTTACTTCATTAAATCAGCTTTACTCCAAACACTCTATAAAGTGTTTTCGAGTCTTCAAAATGATTTTTAAAAGTTAGAGCGGATCCCAAAACTCATTTTTATATTTAAGATCTTCCTTTTTAAGGGGATTTAAATACTCGCTCAAAACCTGAGGGATCCGGCTCTGTGGTGTATTTTATATTCGCAACACGGTTGCAGTTTTGGTAAATGAATTGATTACTTACCCAACGTTCGGGAAGTAAGTCCATCTATTGAGTCGGCATAAGCAACATGGGCTCAGTGGGCGTCCATGATAGTGTAAGTGGCTCAGTGGGAGTCCATCAAATGCATAAGTGGCTGAGTGGCAGTCCAGCATAAGGTCCTATTACGACCAGGGTGATGACCAGTGGGGAATTCGTCCATCTACTAGTAGAAAAGGTTACTTATGGGTATCTTTGCCTGATCAGCAAGATATCTGGTTTATGCCAAATTCTTTTCCTTTCCAAATTTATGGATATTGAAATTCTGTTCATACTTTACATGACAGAGGTTTTCGGGAAATTGTATAAAGAAGATGTATATGTGGATATATATATAAATATATATATATATATATATATCAGAACTTAATGAAGTATATCATAACTTCATTTCCTTTAATAATATTTCAAAGATTTAATCTATTCAAATCTTGTCTTGTAGTCTCATCTATGTGATGAACTTTTGAAACTGATTATAACTTGAACGGTGGTAGTTCAAGTAGTATTGGAAAAGATATAAGTATATTGGGGTATTTGGTAACTTCATCTTTTAAACTTATATCTAATTAATAATTGTCTTATGAATGACAAAGATTTTCAGAAAAACGTTGAGACAAGGTTAGATATATGAGATCACCTTGCAATGATATTTTTTTTATACAGTTATACACTGGGACTTTGTGTATATTATGCATGGAACAGGACTTCCAATATTTTGAAAAGTATATATGTATATATACTGAATATTTTGCGACTTCATCGCATTAAGTTATCAACTTGGTTCATTTCTTTTGACCAAGACTTTCATGAGTATTATGAGTAGGCTCATATATTGTTAATCATTATACATATTATTTTGGTGGGCTTGCTGCTCACCCTTGCTTTCTTCTTTCATCACACAACATCAGATAGATAAGATGAACAGGACCAAGCTCCCAATTCACAAGCGGATAGGAAACGTTCCGCAGCTTTCTGGAAGCGTTGAGGCAGCTGTAGCTGAGGTAGAAATTACCAATAGGCTAAGTTTTCAACTAATAATGTACCAGACTTATGTATATTATGAATTGTAATAATGGCAAAGAAATGTAAATTTATCCAGAAAACCTTTTAAGGTGTATTGACATATAATTGTGGAATAAAATGACTTGTGATTATTTGTGGATATTTATCTCTGAGACTATAACTTGTGGTGTGTGTGTTTATTGTGGGGTCACAGTTCAGAGTAGTTGATTGTGTATTAAGATTGGGTGTTATTAAGGGAAATGGATCTCGTGACAACCCAGATCCCCGACCCCGGATTTGGGGGTGTTACAATAAGGGGCTGGAGCTTGTTGCTGTGATCTCTGAAAGTTGCTCACAAATTGAGCTGATTCGCTAGAAATAGCACACCGCTCAGTTTCATGCGCCCCCCGCACAAAGCTCACAAACACTAGAGATTTGATTAACTCCATAATTTACCAAAGAGTCCATGTTCATCGTCAATGCTTTAAGTTGGGCAGCTATAGCAGTTGCTGCATCCAACTCCAGAATTTCTGCTACCTTTCCCTGAGTTAGCCTCTGAGAAGGATTTTGGTATTCATTAGCAGCCATCAGTTCGATCAATTCATAAGCTTCATTATAGCTCTTAGCCCACAAGGATCCTCCCGATGCTGCATTGAGCATAGGTCTAGACTGAGCGCCCAAACCATTTTAGAAATAGTTTATAATCATCCAATCAGGCATACCATAGTGTGGGCACTTCCTTAGCATCTCATTATATCGATCCCAAGCCTCACATAGAGATTCTCCACTTTGTTGAGCAAACTGAGTAAGAGCAATCCTGATTGCAGCAGTCTTCGCCATAGGAAAGAATTTAGTGAGAAACTTTTGAGCAAGATCTTCCCATGTGTTGATAGACCCTGGTGGTAGAGAATATAACCAGCACTTTGCTTTATCCCTCAGAGAGAATGGGAAGAGTCACAGCTTGATAGCATCTTCAGTCACCCCATTGAACTTGAAAGTATCGCAGATCTCGATGAAATCCCTAATGTGCATGTTGGGGTCTTTTGTAGGAGAACCCCCAAACTGAACTGGGTTCTGTATCATATGAATCGTGCTCGACTTGATCTCAAAAGTGTTAGCCGAGATGGCTGGTCTGATGATGCTCGACTGAATATCATCGATCTTAGGCTGAGAATAGTCCATCAGAGCCTTAGGATTTTCTGCTTGATCTCCCATCACTACTAGAGCTTGTTCCTCGACTTTCTCTTCTTCTGTTACTTTCTCTTCGTCCTCAAAAACTTTCCTTCGAATCACTACAGCTTCTTCCTCGGCTTGATCTAGAGTTCTCTTACGAGCCCGCGAACGTGTATGCATACATGCTTGCTAGAGTACCTGAAACACAGAAAAGTAAAAGAGTAGGTAAGTAACAATGTCCGAGTCAATGAACTTTAACGATCACTGATAACAAACACATAAAGTAAAATTTAACACTCAGTCCCCGGCAGCGGCGCCAAAAACTTGTTAGTCGCTAAACACGTGCTAAATTTCACGCAAGTATACGCGTTCGCAAGTAATATAGAATTATTTCTAGTTCGTTCCCACAGGGACTGGTTTAGATTAACTTTGTGATTTATGCACTTATGCAACAATGATATGGCTATTATTCAATGCTAAGACGAATAACAATTTGAGTTTTGATTATACTACGATTAACTAATGAGAATTATACTAGAGACCATTAACTAAAGAGAGTAAATAGAGTTGAATAATATATGACACAAACATGGGATTTTAACTTCATTAAGTACTTCATTCAATAGCCTTTTCGTTCTTAACCTTAGCATGTAATCGTGATGACACTAATCAGATAACACGAAACTGATAAAAGTCAACTTTCGTTGTACGAGTACCATACTACCAGACATCCATAAAAAAGATAGAAGCTGAATAGACACCAATTATATTGAGACCCTATATATCTATAGAATTTGACAACATAATGGTTTAATGCACAAGTTATCTACCGTGATTACATAGGTCAAGTAAGATGGCTAAAATTACCTACGAATCATGCATAACAATAACACATGAACCTATGCTAGCATGGAAAGTTCTAAATCCTTAAATTCACTTTCACTTCATTAAGAATTAACACACTATCTTATAAGTTCACGACGCTCATAAGACGAATAAGCACAACCAATACTAGGTTATCATATAATCATCACACACTAAGACATCGAAACAAATCAACTAAAGAAATCCATAAATAAATCCACTAGAACCCCACGATAATGATTAGCCCATAATCGGACTCATCATCAACGTGGGTTCCGATGAAAGCATGGTATAATAAACGTAGTCTTTATACTTAAATAAACCAAGTACGAAACACAAGTAAAGGTTCAAGAATAAGAAAACTAGCATCCAACGTTACAACTTAAAACAAAGAATCACAAGAATAAACTAGATCTTCTTCGCCTTGGTTGAATTGTGCTCTTCGGTCTTCTTTTTCTTTCTCATTAGCTTTGGTACGTCTCTCCTCCTGAAAAACGTCTTTATTTATGTATATATATGATGTAGAATTGACAAAGGCTTCAAACTCTCAAAATCCTAATATAAACAAGATTTTGCTACCCCGACCCGGCGCGGCCGCGGGCTTGACCAGCGCGGGCGCGCTGAGTTTCTGTTCTTTGGGCGCGGCCGCGCGCTTGACCAGCGCGGGCGCGCCGTCCTCCTGAAAAGAATTCTGAATTCTTCTTTCTCCTTGCTAATTTAAGCCGGTATTTTCACGACCTTTATTCCAGCACCATCCAAACACCAAATTAGCACCACAACCATGTTAATTTACCTGATTACCTGGAAAATGCCTGCAATGCAAAAATACTATAAAACGTAAAAACACCAACAACTTGAGTACAAATATACAAATTCAAAGCTTTACGGAGCATAATAAAGTTTCATAAATGCCACTCAACATGCGCCCGCACCGAGATACAGATTTGCAGCGCGCCTGCGCTGGTGAAGTGCGCGGGCGCGCCAGGTCGGGATGACAGAATTATATTTCTACTTGGATTCTGAGAGTTTGAAGCCCTGGTTGATTTTATAGCATATATAATAAAAACTTATGATCAATTTTCATAACAAGACGTTCCAGAGCTTAAGAAAAAAGCGTAAGAAAACCGTGTAGCACAATTCAACCTAGGCGGAGACGATCTAGTTTATTCTTGTGATTCTTTGTTTTAAGTTGTAATCTTGGATGCTAGTTTTCTTATTTGTGAACCTATACTCTTGTTACGTACTTGGTTTATTATCTATTCAGTATAAAGACTAAGTTTTATTATACATTGCTTTCATCAGAATCCACGTTGATGATGAGTCTGATTATGGGCTTATCGTTATCGTGGGGTTCTAACGGAATTACTTATGGATATCTTTAGTTAATTTATTTTGATACCTTAGTGTGTGATGATTGTAAGATATCCTAGTATTGATTGAGCTTATTCGTCTTATGAGTGTCGCGAAATTTTAAGATAGCGTATTAATCTTTAATGAAGCGAAAGTGAATTTAGGGATTTAAAACTTGTCATGCTAGCATAGGTTCATGTATTGTTATGCATGATTCGTAGGTAATTTTAACCATCTTACTTGCCCTATGTAATCACGATAGATAACTTGCGCATCAAACCGTTATGCTATCAAATTCTATAGGCATATAGGGTCTCAATATAATTGGTATCTATTCAGTTTTTATCTCTTTTGTGGTTGTCTGGTAGTAGGGTATTCGTGCAATGAAAGTTGGTGTTTACTAGTTTCGAGTTATCTGATTAGTGTCATCACCATTGCATGTTAAGGTTAAGAACAAAAGGCTATTGAACGAAGTAGTAATGAAGTTAGAATCCCATGTTTGTGTCATATAGTAATCAATCCTCTTAATCTCTTAGTTAATGTTCTTTAGTATAATTTCTTAGTTAATTGTAGTTATAATCAACCTCAATTTGTTAATCGTCTTAGCATTGAATAATAACCATACCATTGTTGCATAAGTGCATTAATTTAAATTAACTTAAAAGAGTCTCTGTGGGAACGAACTAGAAATAATTCTATATTACTTGCGATCACGTATACTTGTATGAATATTAGCGCATGTTTTCGTCCTAACAATGATCAATCGGATTGATTAATCGGAGAATAAATTGGAAGTAATTTATTTAATAAATAATAATATATATTTATATTTAAATTTTATTAAATTTTTATAATATTTATAAAAATAATATCATATAATATTAGTCTGGTATTAATATACGCATTTTGGGGAAAGTAAGATTAAGGTGTACGTTGTCTTACCCTTATTCCGAAGATTGAACAGAATGTTTAAAAAAGTGCCCACAGCTCGTGTGTGTGTGTGTGTATGTGTACATAAAAAATGGAAAGTAACGTTATACACAAGAAGAACTAATAACTATTCACATAGATTAAAAATTGCTTATATTTTTTGAAAAGTGATCAAGACATACCTTTGACCATTGTATTATTCATACGAGACTTATCCACATTTAAGTATCTTCCTCGTGAATCGATTATCTGAAATTTCGTTACTCGTCTTTATCATCATTTTCATCTTCTTCATTCACACATTTGCGAAAAGCAATTTCACCCTTAAATAAATCACCACGCAAGCAAACAGTAAATTTTGTTCTTGAACAAATTACTACGTAAGCAACCGGTGACAAGAACGTTTCAGTCTAATGAAAGAAGTGAAATAATAAATTATATAAATATTTGTAAATCCTGATATTACAAATGTATACAAGTGTGTGTACTTGCTGTGTGAAAATGGTGATTTTTAGAGGAATTATATAAATATACTTAAAAGTATAATGGCTGAAGCACAATTCAGTATGAAATTACTCTACCGCCCTCCTCTTATTTGCCAAATTTACAGTATATTGCCACTAATTTTTCAGGAATATATAGCTTCTACGTGGAATACATGTATTAACGTATAGATACAGTACAAAGATAATGAAATAACTAATTTTTCGTTACAAGACCCACACATTCAAATTGATGTATAAAAATGGATTGTCTAAAATTCAAATTGCAGCTGGCTTCTTCGGCACATTTCATGAATCATGCTGACGTGGTGCTCCTACTCCCTCACAAACAACACATGTTCATATTGTAGTTTAATTATAATATTAGTACAAAGTATGGAACACAATTCATATACCCCATAATTTGAATATGAAAGTGTATTAAGGCCTATGTTCATGAATTAGGACATAGAACCTAAGCTTTATCTTTATTTTTCATTTGGTAAATGGTGTTGTTAGTATTCGTTAAAGTTGAAGAAACGGAATCAATGAAAAATATCCTCCCACAAAGCGAACAAAACCTGTTCTGCCTAACGGTTGTTAGTGAACTAAATTTTGATGATCAATGTTATTATCTCTTCTCATGTTTAATATGTCTGTGCTATTTGTGGAATGATAATCACCGCCTTTGTCATATATACCAATATGATCGATATGCATTATTTCTTTACACGCCAACTATTAGCTCCCTAATATATTACATTAACCTTTTGTTCAAATAGTTAGTTTTGATGAAGTAGTCATGGAATCGAGCGGCAAAAAAATTAAGGAGCCCATTTTTTCTCGAGTTTGTGAGTATTTGCTTGCAATGTTTTATATCATTTTTCAGGCGGATCATGTTTTAGTTATATATTTACATTTTTACTCAAACTGTAAAAAATTATGGCATTTTCATGATGAGAGTGTATCCGAGGGACAACACTTCAAACTCACATATATTAGATGTATGTGAGGAAGCTGTTGTGGAACTAAATGTTGATGATAGTTCTCACAATGACAAATCAACATAATATTCACACATGTCTTGGCAGTATAAAAAAATTGTGGTCATCCATATAATTGTGAGTAAAATGAGGTTTATGTTTGATTTGTTGAATGATTTTAGTTGCCTCCAACAGATAGGTGTAATCTGTTACATGAAATTTTGATGATGGATTATGGAAAGATAAAAATATACAAATCGAATAAGGAATTTTGTCTAAAATTTGTTAGTTGCTTCTCATACCGCATAATTTCAATAATATCATTATCAATTTATAAATCACTTGACATATTCTTGTCCTCTTAATAGTGAGCTATGACAATTCAGTAATAAAGAAGGATTTTAATTATGGGGAAACATATTCCCCATGTCAAAGCCATCTACACGTTCACCGTCTTTCAATAATGGTAGCCGTACTTACCCAGTTTTTTAAAGGCAAGACATGACTGTCTTGCAATGTATTAGTTGATCTAATCAAATTTCATTTCAGAAAGAAAAGTACGGAAAAGTAAAAATCTACGCTATGAAGGGGAAAGAAGTCCAATTGTTGCTGCACAATCACAAAATGGTATACTTCAACAGCTTATTCTCCATAATTGTGTAATATCCTGCTCTAATTAGGTCATTTTGGCATGTATTTATTAAGTGCCAAGGACAAAACACAAAATAATAACTTCCAAAATCAACGCTTAAACACTAAATGTTGTCACACAAACTTTAAATGATACTCCCTCCGTCCCTATTTACATGTTCATTTTATTTTTTTAGTAGTCAAATTAAAAATTATTGATTAATTATTTTTCAAATCTGAAAGTTACGTTTTAAATTAGACTAAATGTACTTTCCAATGATATAATTTTTATTATTTTTATCAATTATATAATATGTATTCGGTCAAAATTTGATCAAGTTGATTAGTCAAAAATCAAAATAAACATGTAAATAGAGAGGAAGAGAGTAATTTAGTTCTCAATAAAAAATTTATTACATATATTAGAAAAAATATTATCGTCAACATCTTGCATAATGCATAATGCGCAAAAAGTCCTAGTATTTATATATCCCGATGTTACAAATGATACAAGTGTGTTCCCTGCACGGTAAGCATGTGTGAAAATTGTGATTTTTAAAGCCAAAAGATAGCGCGGTTATTTTGGTTATTTGATGTCAAATGAAATGATTAAATTTATCAAACCTCCATCATGAATTTGTTGTATTTATCTGACTTTTAATCATTTCCAAGGCAGCACAAGAAGATAATCAACCCAAATAATAATAAAAATAATCCAACGTGCAAGTCCACACACACGTACTTACAAAAAAAATGTCTAATCAAAAACCCTTGATTTTTATTAATGTGACAAAATATAGAATTTTTTTTTGAAGCAGGAACAAAATATAGATATATTTCGATATACAACTACAATCACAGCCTTTAGAGATATTAACAAAAAACAAATTCATGAGAGAGAAAAAACACGGGTCCCGCATATCTAATCTTAACAACTCTATAAACGTGATAATAGTTATACAAGCCCTAGTTTTCATCAGTTCTTAGTGCTAAAATTGAATCATTAGATTTGTGAGATATTTCAATTCCTTGTTGAGTTTTAATCTCTACCTGATTATCAACAAAACCCCTCAAAAATCTCATGATTTAATGCCATCTTCGCCAAGAAAAAACCCATTTCCTTTATTAAAGAACCCTCTGAAAAATGTGTTTCACAAGATGCGTCTTCACTCTCGGTCGAATTCAGTCACTCCTCCTACCGAATTTGATGAAACCCATGTCTTGAATCCAGTTTATAATCCGGGTTTTACCCGGGTTTCTTCAGGACCCGATTGTACTTGTTTGATTTCTGATGAGAATTTGCTTTGTATTTTGTCTAAAGTTGATGAAAAGCAGTTGGGTTTGTGTGGTTTAGTTTGTAAAAGATGGGAAAAGCTTAGTGGGAAGTTGGTTAGGAGTCTTAAGTTGTTGGATTGGGAGTTTCTTGATTCGGGTCGATTAATTTATCGATTTCCTAATTTGATTGATGTTGATGTTGTTAGAGCCTGTGTAAGAAGTGGTCATAGTAGTGGGATTGTGTTAAGTAGTAGATTTGTGTCGGTGGACTTGAATTCAGGTGTTTTGAATGATGGGTTTGTTAGGAAATTGGATTTGTTGGATTCACGGGTGGTTGATCAGGGGATTCGTGTGCTTGTCGAAGGGTGTTTGAGTTTACGCAAACTTGTTTTGGTTAATGTGAGTGAAGAAGGGTTGAGTTGTGTTGCGGACGGTTGTAAGACTTTGCAGGAATTGGAGTTGTATTGTTGTTGTGATTTTGTGTTGATAGGGATTTCCAAGTGTCAGAATTTGCAGATTTTGAAGTTAGTTGGTTGTATTGATGGGTTTTATGATTCTGTTGTTTCGGATATTGGGTTGACGATATTGGCACAGGGGTGTAGAAGGTTGGTGCAGCTTGAGTTGGTTGGTTGTGAGGGAAGTTTTGATGGGATTAAAGCTGTTGGGCAGTGTTGTCAAATGCTCGAGGAGCTGACACTCTGTGACCATAGAATGGATGGTGGATGGTTAGCGGCCCTGTCGTATTGTGGTAATTTGAAAACTCTGAAACTTCAGTCTTGTAAAAGTATTGATTCGTCTCCAGGTCCTGATGAGCATCTTAGTTATTGTCCAACTCTCGAAGAATTGCATTTGCAACACTGTCAGTTGAGGGATAAGCAAGGTGTTAGAGCATTGTTCATAGCTTGTCAGACTGTTAGAGATCTTGTTATTGAGGATTGTTGGGGATTGGATAACGTAACATTTGGATATGCTAGCATATGCAGGTATGATGTCAAACGCTATTCTGCTGACTTCCAAGAAACCTTAATATTCTTTATTCTGCTGACTGCTAAGAAACCTTTAATCTGGGAACATGTTTACTTCTAATATAATATATGTCAATGTTTAAAATTTACCTTTTTATACATGTGTTTTTCGTTGGTTGTTTGTTGAAATTTACCTTTACTTTGCCTTGTTGGTCTGTTGAAAATTTAGTCAAGTAGTTTTGTTCAATATCTGAATTGTATATGCATTAACCGTACATGTATCTAACTGAGGAAGTTAATGAGATGCAGAGTACTAAAAAAAATGATTGACTACAATGCAGAAAAGTTTTGACTGATTATTATTTTTAAGAAGATAATCATTTCGACAAAAGTATTTTACCTCGGAAACTTTGCAAAGCTAAGGAGTTGGTCTGTTGAGCTGGGTCTCAGTTATCGTAGTTATAGTAGAGGGAGTTGCTAAATGGATGCAAGACATGCAATCTGATGTCTCTTACACAGACTGCTGAGCATGCAAATTGGAAGAAGTGACATGCTATTTCATGTCATCTCCTAAATTAATCCCATGTTATTTCATAACTGAGAAAGGTTATTCAGTACCTGCATGAGACATTCTCATCAAGTATGCTAGTTTTCAAAATAATTTAATAATCGAGTAAATAGGATATAGTCCAATGATGGCACTTTATGAATAATGTGTCATACCCTTATGTTCTATCAATGGTTATATATTAGAAGCTTTTTGTTGTTTTAATACATTATTTGTAATTACTCTAATTGTCATTTTGTAGGAGAGTAAGACTTCTTTCTTTGGAAGGATGCTCATTACTTACAATGGACGGTTTAGACCCTGTAGTTTTTTCCTGGAAAGAGCTTAATAGGCTCAAAGTAATTTCTTGTAACAAAATTAAAGATGGCGAAACAACAATAGAACTAGCAACATTGTTTTCTTCTTTGAAAGAGCTGATGTGGCGACCAGATTGTAGATCTATATTGTTATCAGGTCTTGCGGGAACTGGAGTTGGACAGAGAGGCGGTAGATCATTCAGTCGGAAGTAACTAACAGACTTGAACTCCAGTTTCGAGGATTTAAGCATCAGCTGAACATGTTCACAGCTCAAAGGCACATTTTGCATATCTTCAACACACGTGGCCGGCCACTTTTTTTCGTCACAAGGATATAGTGTACATGGTGGATGAAGTATAACTTAAACCCTTCTCTTTTGTTCACTGATGCCTTGGTGTGTATACTGAAGAAGGCAGTTCTTCAAAGGCATGGCCCCGAAATTTAGCCTGACTGTTATCAAAGATTGTCTGTTGCATAAATTCCAACAGCTGCTAGAGGGTCTAGTGAATAAAATGATGAACACTCATTATTGTACAACACACTAGCTTCCACAGCAATAGAATTTAATCATTATTTGTATCTTACTGCAAAGGGGAAATTTTTGTAGTTGTTTTGCTCTGACTTGTGTTAGATGACTTTTAACATCACATTTTGTTGTATACATTACACAATGAGAATATGTGAATAAACTACAAAATTTACCAATGATGCTCAGGTCCGCGATGCATTGGTGGAGGTTTATGGATGAATTTTGGAATATTATACTTGAATAATATTTTCTGTCATTATATATTTAAGAGTTAAAAATTCTACTAGAGCTCTCGTAGCTCGTAAATGGAAATATAAAGTGCATACCCTTAAGCTGGACCCGGGAAGTGATGATCAAGACAAAGCTTTGAGAGCTAAGAACTTGAGCTGATCAAAAGGTAAAGACTTTGCCAACGTATCAGGAAGCTGTACACCAGATCGCGCATGAATAATGATGTCGATAAAATTGAAATACACAGGTGACAGTTAGTCCTGGATAAAATGACAATCAATTCTTAGGCGTTCTATTATTACAGAAAAAGGTCAACAGGACGAGGTACTGGAACATATAAATCAGCAACCAAACCATGAATCCAGATTAATTCACTAGTTGTGTCATTCATACTGCCATATTCAGCAACACAAGTACTTTTTGAGGTACTCTTTTGCTACTTAGTTTTCCAGCAAATTGAATGAATTTCCGAAATACTCCTTATCTCATTTTAATTATTACGTTTTCTTTTATAAAAGTCAAATTGATCGATTTTTGATCAAAAATTAAATATTACTCTTATATTATTTTAAAAAACTAAAAATTATATATTAAAGTAAATTGAATCTACTTTCCGATGATGTAATTTTTTTATTTTATTTAATTATCAAATATTAATAAATTTCGGTAAAACTTTAATTAATTTGATTGAGACAAAATCAAATGTGACAATTAAAATGGAATGGTAGAAGTTTTTCAAAATGAGTTAATGACCGGGTATAAAACGACATGATTCCCAATCAGCATCACAAAACAACATCATTCTGATTTGAATAAATCAAGCCCGTATCATTCGAAGCTTTGAGATACTACATTAAAACATGAACAGCATTCGAGCAACAGTTAGGGCACTGAGAAATTGACTTAGTTGTTGAACAGCGTAAGATATATCCGGTCCTGTCATATTAAAGTTTACCAAATCATCGTCTATAGATTTCAACCAATCTTCTGCTATAAAGTTTAACATACTGCTGTATCAAATACTTTTGCGAGCTCGGCTAATTACAGTATTATTTCTTATCAACTATTTGCAACCCGCAGCAGTCCTGAAAAATTCTTTCCGGAAAAATAAATAATAGTAACCTCCGTATTATATATTGAGTGGAATTAATGGAGGGAAACGAAGCTCGGTGCATTGTGCTCTAATAACCTCGTGTTTATGTATGTGATTATAGTGTACAAGTATATTAATTAGCACAATATTTTTTATCCCATTTAAAATTACCTGTATCTTTATACTGCCAGCAGAGGTATTCTCATCTTAAGTTCGGTGCATATTTTTAAAATGGCATTAAAATAATTGATTGACTAGAATGCAGAAAAGTTTTGACTGTGATTGTTATTTCAAAGAAGATGATCACTCGACAAAAGTGTTTTACCTCGTAAACTTTGCAAAGCTAAGGAGTTGATCTGTTGAGCAGGATCTCATCAGTTATCGTAGTATTAGTAGATGGTGTTGCTAGATGGATGAAAGACATGCAATCTGAAAATGACATTCTAAATTTCATGCCATCTCCTTAATCACTAGGCATTAATACCATGTTATTTCATAACTGGAGTTAGACAGAGAGGTGGTAGATCATTCAATCGGAAGTAAGTAACAGACTTGAACTCTAAATCCGAGGATAAAAGCATCAGCTGGACATGTTCACAGCTCAAGGGCACATTTTGCACATCTTCGACCCATGCAGAAGACCACAGTGTACACCGTGGATGCCGTCTAACTTGTACCCTTTGCTAACCATGCTATTGGTCAAGATTAAGTTGACTTAGTTAGTTGCTTAGTCATTAAGTCTTGTTCAGTATTGTATATAAACTCTCAGCCACACTTTGTAACTAATTCATTCTGTTATATCAGTTAACTACTTCTTCATTTCTCTCTTTAGAATGCAGCTTAGACTTACAGATTTGTCATGGTATCAGAGCCATGTGAACTCAATTCGTTACTTTCGCATACTCATTTTCTGTTCATACATACATAAATCTTCTTCTGTTCAAATTCTCTCTCAAATCTATCTCTCTCGATTGCTCGATTGCTCGATCTCATCTTTCTCAATTTCTCGTTTTCTCGATCTACAATTATACACAAATTACTTGCAGATTGTTGATTACTCGATCTGTTTAGTCATTATGACTTATGTTACTGCTACATCTCGAAGCAATTCTACTTCAACATCATCTACAACATCATCTACTTCTACTGTTGTTTCATCAATAATTGATGCAAATCATCCATATTATCTTCAAACATCTGATAATCCAGGTATTCCTCTTGTGAATCACTTACTGAGCAGAACTATTATCAATGAAGTCGCTCCATTACTATTGCCTTATATGCTAAAATGAAGCTTGGCTTAATTGATGGAACTTTGCCTAAACCTGCTACTACATCTGCTCAGTATGCTATATGGTCCAGATGCAATAATATGGTGTTGTCCCGGTTATTGAACTCTATGTCTGTAGATATACGTAATAGTGTGGCGTATTTTTCAACTGCTAAGGAAATTTGGGACGATTTAGCAGTTCGTTTTTCTCAATCTAATTTGCCTCGTGTGTTTTAATTACGTAAAGAACTTACTTCTCTTCAGCAAGGTTCATTGAGCATCACTGCCTATTTTACAAAACTTAGGATTCTTATGGCTGAAATTGATAATCTCAGTCCATTACCTAAATGTGTTTGTGTTACTCGCAATTGTACCTGTGATAATGCTCAGAAGTTAGACAAATATGAGAATGTGCTGAAACTCAGTCAATTTCTCATGGGACTTAATGATCTATACACTTCTGTTAGAGGTCAATTACTGATGATGCAACCTATACCTTCCCTAAGCCAAGCATTCTCACTTCTGGTTCAAGAAGAATCTCAACGAGAATTTGCTAAAATTTCTCAGTCTTCTGTTACAGCAGATAGCTTTGCTATGAATGTTAAGTACAATAATTTGTCTAAGTTTCGGTCTTCTGGTCAGCAAAATATGGCTTCTTCTAATTCCTCTCAGAAGAAACTGCCTGATGCAACAATTTACTGTGACTATTGTCACAATTCTGGTCATACCAGAGATAAGTGTTTCTGTCTACATGGATATCCAGAATGGCATAAATTGTTTGGAAGCCCAAACCAAAACCTAAACGTTTGTCTGGTGTCAAATCTGCTGCTCAAGTTTCAGCTTCCAGTTCATGCACTATTTCTCAGCCTGACTGTGTAAGCTCCAAAGATGGCAACATATTTTCTGATGCTCAATGCCAACAGCTCTCAAAGATAAAACAGGAGACACTCAAACAAACTGAAAATTGGCATATGTCTTATGTCACACCTCAAATTACTCAAATGACTGGTAATTATCCATTCTCATGTTCAACAGTATCAGTTTATTCTGTCTTATCAAATGACAATTCTTATGAGACTTGGATTTTGGATTCTGGAGCCACTAATCATATTACTTGTCATCAGCAGTTCTTGACTAATGCAACTCCTTTGCACTCTCAGCTGTATTTACTAAATAGTAAAATAGTATCAATTACTCATATTGGCACTGTGTATTTGACTTCAGATATTATTCTGTGTGATGTTTTGTGTGTTTCAGAGTTTAATTGTAACTTGACATCAGTTACAAAATTGTTACATAACTCTTCTGACACTCTTATTTGTTCCTCCACCAAATGTGTTCTGCAGGACCATACCTTGAATAGGGGGAGGGAGATTGGTAAACTGCAGGATGGACTCTACAAACTTCATGTACCTCAGATTTCTCATGTTGGTGCTCAGACTTCTAGTACTCAGTTATCTTCTATTAGAAATCTTTCTGATATCAGTTGTAATACAGTTACTATTGACAATGCTACTATTTGGCATTTTAGATTGGGTCATCCATCTAATGTCATTTTAAATAAAATTCCTGGTATTCAGACTTCATCTCTTACCTTTGTTGATTTTGATGTTTTTCATTAT
The DNA here is from genome assembly GCF_009905375.1 of Apium graveolens. Lineage (NCBI taxonomy): Eukaryota > Viridiplantae > Streptophyta > Magnoliopsida > Apiales > Apiaceae > Apium > Apium graveolens. The sequence goes on from NC_133656.1 coordinate 77,718,134, forward strand.
GCTAAACAACATAGAAATTCTTTTCCTACTAGCAATCATGTTAGCAGTACATCATTTGAGTTAATTCACCTAGATGTTTGGGGGTCATATAGACAATTAACTCATAATAACTTCAGGTTCTTCCATACCATATTTGAGTACTACTCAAAAACTACCTGGGTATATCTGTTCACTCATAAAACTCAAGTATCCAACCTAATTCAGACTTATATTTCTTTAGTCAAAACTCAATTTCATAAATCAATTCAAATTGTCAGATCAGACAATGGTACTGAGTTTACTAATTCAGAAGTTCAAAATCTTTTTAAATCTCTTGGCATTATCCATCAAACTTTTTGTTCTGCTACATCTCAACAAAATGGACAAGCTGAAAGAAAGCATCAACACCTGTTAAATGTTGCCAGAGCTTTAAAATTTCAGTCAAATCTACCAAATATTTTTTGGGGTGATTTTATTCTTACTGCTACACATCTCATCAACTTGCTTCCTCTTAAGAGTCTGGATTTCAAATCTCCTTTTGAATTATTGTACAAAATCCCTCCTGATTATCTTCAACTCAAATCATTTGGGTGTTTATGCTATGCAACTAAATTACTCAATTCTGATAAGTTCTCAGCTAGAGCTATCAAGGGTATTTTTCTGGGGTATCCTTTTGGCAAAAAGGGTTACAAAATTCTGAATCTTGAGTCTAGAAAATGTTTTTATTCTAGATATGTGCAGTTTATTGAAAATGTGTTTCCATTTCTGGTTTCAACATCTGATTCTCAACAACTGTCTCATTCATGGTTTCCAAATACTACCTCTGCTCCTGATTCTTCAGATGATACTCCTGTTTCTTTTTCCCTTGTTGATCAGCATTCTCATGTTGTTCTTGATCCTAAATCATCTTCTACTGATACTAATCCTGATCCTACTACTAGAAGTTCTATAATTCATTCTAGGCCATCTAGAGTTAAACACCTACCTGCCAGATTTAAGGATTTTACAGGATTACCATCAGGATTACCATCAACTCATGCAGTTTTACCATCTATGTCTCTCTCCTCTGATGTTACTTCAGGTATGGTTCCTTCACAAAGTGTTTATCCTATTCAAAATTATCTTTGATATTTCTCTTTTTCTCTTACATATCAAACATATCTTGCTGCTACTTCCAAGATTCCAATACCTTATACATTTAAACAAGCTGCTCTACACCCTGATTGGTTTCGAGCCATGAAAGCTGAGATTGATGCTCTTGAAACTAACCACACTTGGGAACTAGTTTTAAAACCTTCTGATCGGCACATAGTTGATTTTAAATGGCTCTTTAAGGTCAAGTATCTACCAGATGGTTCTGTTGAACGTTACAAAGCTCAATTGGTTGCTCGAGGCTTTACTCAAACTCATGGTATTGACTACTTTGATACTTATGCACCAGTTGCCAAGATGATCATTGTTAGATTGCTTTTATCTACAACAACAGTTAATCAGTGGCCAGTTTATCAGCTTGATGTCAACAATGCTTTTTTGAATGGTGATCTCTTAGATATTGTTTATATGAAGATTCCTCCTGGTTATGCTTTCACTTCCTCTAATTGTCCTTCTAATATTACCGATTATGTCTACAAGCTTATCAAGTCTCTTTATGGTCTTAAACAAGCTTCCAGATGTTGGTTTTTTCAAGATCTCATCAGCACTAAAACAACATCAGTTCACTCAGTCTCACAGTGATAATAGTATATTTACTCTTCACAGAAATACTGATTTTGTGGCTATGCTCATCTATGTAGATGACATTCTAATCACTGGTTCATCTGAGGCTTTCATTTCTGAAGTCAAACATCACCTTAGTTCTCTGTTTGAACTTAAAGATCTTGGTCCTCTTAAATATTTTCTTGGCATTGAGGTTTCCAGATCTTCAACTGATTTTTACCTTAATCAGAGAAAATATGCCCTTGATCTTTTGCGTGATACAGTTCTTGCTGGAGTCAAGCCATCTTTTATTCCCATCGAACAGAATCACAAATTACTAGCTAATCAATCTGAGTTACTCTCTGTATCTGATTCATCTACTTACAGACAATTGGTTGGCAGATTGATATATCTCACCATCACTCGTCCTGATTTGTCTTACTCTGTACATGTGCTCTCTCAATTTATGAACTCACCTCGAGTTGATCATATGCAGGCTGTTTTCAAGGTGCTCAGATATATTAAGCATTCTCCAGGACGGGGCCTTCTTCTATCTTCCACTGCTCCTTTGGATCTCAAAGCTTACTATGACTCAGATTGGGGGGTGATCCTATTACTCGACATTCTTTAACAGGTTACTGCATTATGCTTGGTCAGTCTTTAGTTTCCTGTAAATGCAAGAAACAACATTTACTTCTCGTTCTTCTGCAGAAGCAGAATATCGTCCTATGGCAGACACCTGTTGTGAAGTTCTTTGGCTTGTTGCAGTTCTTAAAGATTTGATGGTCTCTCCTAAGTTACCTATACCTTTCTTCTGTGACTCTCAGTCTGCAATTTATATTGCCTCAAATCCAGTATATCATGAGCATACCAAACACATAGAAATTGACTGTCATTTAGTTCGAGAACAGATAAAGAAAGGCTTGCTTCTTTCAACTCATATCTCCACTTCAGTTCAACCAGCTGATATGTTTACTAAAGCAGTTGGTTGTGCAACTCTTGCATTACTCAGTTCCAAGTTGAATCTCTGCAATATGTTTCAGACATCCAACTTGAGAGGGGGTGTTACTCATGCTATTGGTCAAGATTAAGTTGACTTAGTTAGTTAGTTGTTTAGTCATTAAGTCTTGTCCAGTATTGTATATAAACTAATCTCAGTCACACTTTGTAATCAATTCATTATGTTATATCAGTTAACTACTTCTTCTTCATTTCTCTCGGTAGAATATGGCTTAGACTTACAGATTTGTCACCCTTCTCTTTTGTTCACAGATGCATTGTTGTATTCTCAACAAGCCGGTTCTTTAAAGGCATAACCCCGAAATTTAGCCTGTCTGATATCAAAATTTGACTGTTAAATAAATTTTGATAGCTCTTAGAGCGTCTGGTGAATAAAATAATGGGCATTCATTATTGTACAACACACTAGCTTCCACATCAATATATTTTAATATTGATGATTAAATAACTTTCTTATTCTTTTTTAGCTTTTTTTGGGCTAAATGTCAACTGCCAGGTCAGAAATACCCAACAGAAGTACGATTACAACATAACATTAAAACAATGCATGGAATACCCTTGCTAGTTGCTACCCATCTGTCTGTATTACATTTATTGATAACAAACCGAAAATTTTAGTAAAAAAATGTTTTCACTAAATCATGATATTTTTTAAAAAAAATAGTTAAAATGAGTTTCGGCTAACTATAAAAAATTAATGATATTTTATTATAATTCTGACTGTTTTGTGATCCGGGAAACAAATTTTTTCGTGAATGAGAATGCATCAGGAGCATGTATTTATATTGTCATGTTTAAAAAATAATTTTGGAATCCCTAACATTTTTCTTTATAGAATTTGTTATGCCCAAAAATTGGTATAAACAATATTCAGATTGAGATTGATAAAATAGTCAAAAATTGAGGAAGAAATGCCTAAAATCAAGGAACATACAGGGTTATCTGCCTTATGGAAGGAAAGTAGGTGCCCCCTGAGTATAGAAAAGGCGCGCCTCTTATTTTGATGGCTGATAGAGGTTGATGTCAGATAATCCCCATCTACAAGGGGGCGCGTCCTCTTAGATTAAGAGATGGCGCGCCCAGTGGCTTGGTGAAAAGGTGAAAAATTGTGAAGGATGCCCACCAATGACAAATCTTAGGGCGCGCCCAAAGTCAGTGAGATATCTTGGAAAGGATTTCAACATGATTGCTTGGACGGACTCTTTGGAAGATCCAAGGAAGATGGAGAATTATTATTACTAACTTATTTGATGCAGGTACTCTATTGAAGAACTCCTTCATGTAGCACATTTACAGGAAAGGCAGTGTCCGTGGTCAGAGACCTCCAGGGGTATGCCTGGACTGAAGACCTCCTCCTGTAGTCAATGAGTGTCCTTATTGGGGATGTGGGGTAAATTCTGGTGTGTGCTTTGGGAGCTCTGTCTCTGTAGTCAATGGGTGTCCTCGTTGGGAGACTTCGGAGTATCCTGCACTTTGCAACCAAAAGTTTGGGATCACTTGTCCTGTAATCTGGTAGGGGCCCCTTATCGGGGGAGAAGGATGCGTCCAACATTTGGGGTGAACCACGGCTATACCTGCGTCCACGAACTAGAGAAACAGTCGGCGGAAGGTTATCCTTGGCCAGGGAGATGCCTTATCCGTGAAGTCTCGAAGCCACGGACGAGCCTTGGGCCTTTGTGGTTGGGCATCATCGACGGACATTTCTAAAGCTAGTAGAAGACGGTTTCCAGTGGGTTTCCCATTGGGCCTTGAGACAAGAAATCTAAGCCCGTTAGGTTTCTTATTCCCCAAGAACTACGTGGGCTTGATTCCCTATAAATAGGAATACGTAGGTAAATTGCAAGGAGTCAAAAGCGAGAGCGCAAAGGAGCCACCACTAACCTTAATTAATCTCAACCCCCAATAATCACCACCACCAAACACTGTTCATACTTCCCGACCAACACTGTTCATCGAATCCACCAGTTACTGTTCACGTTTCCGATAAAGAACCACCGTCATAGATCTTGTTTTCGGCCACGAACCTCAAACTTTGTTGCTACCAAATTCCTCCGTCCACAGAATTGAATTTACATTTAATTTTACATTCTCAACTGCACATCAAATAGAAATTTCATGGTTCTAGAAATCCTTAAGAAAATGGTAAGAATATAAAAGTTAAACAAAGTCATTACATACACCCCCAAATAGGTTCGAAAATGTTCTAATTTGCATAATGGAGGCAACTAGCATTGGACATGCTCGGACTCATTCGCTTCAAGAATCTCCTTCATTTCTCATTTCATTACAAGAATCCTAACTAAATCTCATACTTTCAATGTAAAAAAAAAACTTCAAGAATCTCCTTCATTTCTCATTTCATTACAAGAATCCTAACTAAATCTCATACTTTCAATGTCAAAAAAAAAAGTTTAAGGTAGAAAATAATTAGGCTTCCTACTTATTTCAAAATTTCCCCTCTAATCTCCATCACTTTTTCCAATTTTAGCAACAATTCTCATTCCATTCCCTTCCATTCTTCTCAACCAAGCCCGGCACTGGTGTAGCCAACTAAATAAATCTACGGGATTCAGTTAAATATGTAGAAAACATAATTTGTGGAAGTTAATTACAAATGCAAACTAAACTATCTTGTATAGCTAATTTTTAATGTTACAACAAACATAAACTTACCAATTCAGGATATAATTTACATCCTTAGTATCATCTATTGTCATACAAATGTCTTAATTAATGTACAATATCAGCACATCAAAGTGACATAATAAACAGAATATCTAGTGCATGTCTGGCAACCCGCCTGAAACCACCCCTTCTTCCACGGGTTTCGGACCCCCGCATGATCTCGAGACTGACTCAAAGAGCTTCTCAATCTCCGGCGCACACCTGGTAAAAGACCGACTCCAGAAGTTGTATCTCGGATTCTGCTCAATAAAAGGACACCAATTATATTTCGAATTACTCTAATCTACTTTACTAAAATTAATCTGCAAAGTGCTGACGGGAAAAAAGAAGATACCTTTATGAGTTCAATGAACGTGATTAGTAGGCCCCAAGGATGAGGTCGATTGACAATGAGGCGTTCCAATAAGACTCTGGTAATTTGTTCCTGGATTACTTCCTGTACCAGAATTCAAGTCAGTTCTTTTAAAATACAGTAGGGCAATTAACACCCCCCCCCCAAAAGCAAAAAAAAAAAAAGAATAATAAAGTTCTATTTGTCAGTAGACACTGATATAGAACAAGCAAATGGAAAAGCAAGATTCAGTTCTCAATAATTCTTGGGTAAACCGTAAAAGTTATGGCACCCCTGCCAATAAAGTATACACTTTATAAGACTACTGCCACTGTCTGTAGGTATTTAACAGACAATTTGGCTTTAACTATATATAATCTTAACAATCCATGCTTTGCCTAGACATATAAACCTGTGTTTAAGTAAAATTCAGTAAACAAAATGGAATCAGCGAGAATACTATGAGGATTCCTCTTATCTTACTAAAATGAATGCCTGTACCTGGTTTGATTCTGCAAACAAGTAGAGCAAGATGAACGAGAAATAATGTGTATGATTGTTTGGATAACGTAGTTGGTTAGCAACAGCATTCAGGAAGAGGTACCGCCCTTCTGTGTCTAGCTCTGTGATTAATAACTGAAAAATGTCTAAAGCAGCACCCACATGGAATGCAGCCAATGAGACGCTTGCCTGTGCATGAGGGGGAGTTCTTGCCTGCAGCTGCTGTATAGCCTAAAAAATATAGTAAAAATCCCATGAGATATATTATGAAGACATATCCCCTGATCTACTTGGTTGAGTAGACAGCATTGCTTACTCACAACGCAAGGCTCTATAGTTTATATGACCAAATTAACTTCCAAGAATTACCAGTAATTTAACGTTTAACTTGAAATCACTAACTTAGTCACTTCTGACAAAAAGTAAACAACTTCATGGAGGTGTAATAGAAAAGGAAAACAAACCATGGAACTTTCTACATATCGTAGTACTTTTGTCTTAATCAGCAAGCTTAAATGTCGAAAAATAAATGTCCTAATCAGCAAGCACATATTCTATGTTTTAGAGGTTAAGCATGGTTCCTAGATCAGCCAGAAGTGCATTGTACAGAATACCACTATGTCAGTCATTCAATATTATCTCAGTGGGTGTGAATTTTTATGGATCTACTTAAATTCTTGTGCTTTAAAAGAAGAGATTTAGGGGTATATCGACAAATATGCTTTGTCCTTCTTGACCGAATATGCAGAACAGAGAGAGTGTGTAAAATGAAAACAGAAAATCTCATACCTGCATTCCAACATAAAGTACAAGGGAGTTCAGCAGAGGTACATTGTACCGTGTTCCAGCTCGAGCAGCATCACTTGGTGGAAGCATCAATTTTTGCTTCAACTCAGAAAGAAAAGAAGATCCCTGTTGCTTTGTCTACAAAAGCCGCATAGATGGTAGCACATTTATGAGAGGTACAAGACAGTTCAGAAAATTAAATAAAGTGGTTTATTCTTTCTTCGTAAACAAGCGGAACAAATAAAAATTACCAAGGTACTATCTTAAATGCTCTGGCCGTAGACAGTTTATCGTCATGCATATAGGTCGAGATATTATATATTAGCAACCTAATAACATGTATACCTTTAGGAATTCATCAACGTCACTCTTAATCTGCTTCGCTCTCAGAGCTGCATCGACCTCCGAGAGAATACGTGGGGCCTGAGTGATCTCCGCCAACAGATCAATCTAAGCAAGTACAAAAACAGTTTGGTTACAATCAAGCAGAACATACTGCATATAATAATACTTGACGAGTATGACACCTTCAAGTTGGGAGTTGAAGGATCTGGAAGCCTCATGTTGCGAGGAAATGCACTTAGAATTATATTTCGCATTTGTATGCAACTGGGAGGGATAACATCGCAGAAGCTAAAATGATAATCACAGAGGAACTCTGGGAAATCATGAAGTAACACTAACAATACCCTCAGTGAACCTTTATACAGAAAATGAACCTGAAGATGGGGGCGAAGTATAAGGCATTTATTTAGCTGTAATATAAAAAGGAACTGAAAATTCAGTACGTAAGTGTATATATATGACCAACCGGCTCTCCGAGTTCAGCATTCCTCAAGAATGGCTCTAAAAACTGGAACAGATCTACCAGTAAACGCTGGAAAAAAGGCCAACCCTTCTGAGGATTCCCAGTCAGCAACTTTGGCATGAAACTACGGTGGCTCACAAGCTCAAGCCATGCATAGCTAACATCAATTAAAGAAATTAACGATACTCGAATTGTCAAAACATATATTTAAGTCATGAAAAGTTGAGAAAAAAGATATTAAAAGAAGCGAACAAAAATCTAGCCTATTGAAGTATTACACAAGCAATCACTTTGTATCTAGTAACAAATTTAATAGGCATACTCGTAAGAAATGAGCTCATGAACAAGGACAAGAGTGTCACTCGGCGTACTAACCTGAATGCAGGTATTTTAAGAGGTTGCAGTGCATGGAATGCATTGGCAAGTGCTATCAGAACCTGAACACGACAAACTATTTAGTGTTTGATGCTGTATGACTTTTAAGTCCAAGCCCTGGAAAATAAATGTCATACCAAGCCCTGGAAAAGAAATGTCATAAACATCACCTGTAAGTTTGCACCATCAGACACTGGCTCCAACGTAGTCAGGTCAAGCAGCCAATTGATGAACAGCCTGAAATAAGGTCTAGGATTGAAAGCTGTTTTTTTCTCCTCCGCATCTTTATGAATAGTTCTCACAGTAACCGCCAGAACCTACAGATACACCAGAATTTATACATACAAAAAATATCTCCCTAAAACAAACTTTTAAAAGGATTTATGATTTCGAATCAAACCTTAGACAACAGAGATAATTTACTTGATCCCTGGTCTGCGGGAAAAAACTACAAACAAGAAAAGAAAGTGAGGAAACAAATACACAACAAATAATAAAGCCAATAAATACATCACAAATCCCAAGATCACACCTTGAGTATTGAAAAGACAAGTGCGGCATATATATCAATAGCAAGGAAAGACAGCGGCTGTGTTTGTTGATGTGATTGTAGACAGTGAGACACCGAGAGTTCCTGCGGCAGATATAAACAGTTTAGACTAAGGAACACTCGAAAGATTCAAAATAGAGCTGTAAAAGAAGCAGCCTGATAAGAAGCCAAGAAAAAAACTATAAAAGCACCATGAGAAGCCGGAAAAATTTATCCAACATATCATCCCCTTTCAGCAACCCACTTTGCAGCAACTGTAAAACAAAGTGAGCTGAAGCTGCATCCTTTGCCCCAGGAAGTTCACATATCTGATACCATTCTGCAAACAGCATTGAGACCTACAAAGTACAGAACCAAACACAAAGAGATACTCATGTTTAATTAAATATATATATAAGAAATCATAACTAATAGTGTTATATAGTATCAGTGCTTTGCCAACAAGAACTTTGAAATTTTTTAACCCTCCTTCAATCTATCTGGTTTTCAACAGCAAAAGTGCAATCAATCTTTTTTTATTTCATGGAGAAAATTTCTGAAACTATGGTAATCAAGGAACTGGTGCAATAGGCTAATCAAAATGAATTTATAGTACATGAGGGAATATATTTAGCTATCTATTTCCAGTAAATACTGCTGCACAGTTATGAAACCGGTCAAATTAAAGATCAGATACCAAGTATTTTAAGCCAAGTTCTAAACCGATTTTCTCTAACAAGTAATATCAAGGGAAAACACTGTGCTACTAAAGAGTCTTAAATCTTTTTGATGTTAATGGCTCTTATGGACACACCTGATTACGAAATCCAACTGGATCTGGTTCCACGGAATCCAAAAGATAATACTCTTCCCGGCTTGCTGCAGATAGACCAGTAGTTTGCTGCATAAACAGACAACAGTAAGATTATATAGCAAAAGAGTATATAATTCTGATCATGACTTGACTGCTGAGAGACAAAGCAAAGTGGAGAAGATGGCACTTCTGTTGACCTTTCTGTCTCTAGAGTGTCTTAGGTTATCCTCTTTCCCGGCAACAAGACCAGATAAACCAGTAGCACTAGAAGAAGGATTTCTAGCAATCTCCACAAGCTGTTGTAACGACTCAGGAGATCCAGGCCTTGCTGCAAGCTGCAATAACGGTGATCACAATTTAAAAATCCGTGTAATCAATTCAGAAGTATAATAAAGAATAAAAAGCAAACCTTAGCAAGTGCATCAACAAGATGATGTAATTCAGATATGACTTTAGAATTGTTCATCACTAGAGTTTGAATGAGGGAAACTGCAAAGTCCGTGGCAGCCTCTGCAATTTTATTTAAGGGAACCAGTTAGTACTGTCAATTACAACAAAAGCAAATAGCCATGACAAGCCTTTTTAATAATACATACTATTCCTTCCCGCATCAAGAAGCTTCGCCATATGGACATTATACTCTGCAAGATTAAGCAAGTCGCTTCGAATAAGGCCAACAGTGATATCAATGTTGAATTTTCGGTCCTCGTCGGAGTAGATTACCTATACATGGAAGATCCTTCTTTAGTTGTACACAGAATACCGAAAACATAAATTATTATAGCGATATCTTAAAAATTTATCAAAAATATACAGATGAAACCAACATCGATAGCTAGCAACTTGATAAAACTAACTCCCACAAAGGTATGCTCAAAAGAAAACCAAAATATACCAAGTACTTTCAGGCTATAGTCAGTTGTACAACATCTAACACAGCTGCACTAACAAATAAAATTTTATACGTAAAAAGTCAATAAATCCACTGACACGTCAAGAAAGAATATTTAAAAATACACAAGAGTCTACTCATTTAAGGTTAAATCTCGTTTCATTTTTTCATCCATTTACTTTAAAAAATTCATATTAGAGTCATCATTTACATTGTAGTTAATGAGTTGCATCTTCATCTAAAATTGTGATGCAAAACCAACCATACAAGGATATACAATTGAACTATATAAAGTTGAACTATAATAGTTCTTAAACAACTGAAACATTACTTAAGCAACTAGAATAGAAAACATGTACTTATCTACTGCTTACAAAACAAATGGCGCTGTAAAAAATGCAATCAAATCAATAAACTCTTCTGCCGCATGCTAGGACAAGATTTGCATTTCTTAACCAATGCAAAGAATAAAAATGTGCTACTTTATATGGCTCATATCAATTTATGATAACAATCTCGTTCTGGGAGACCATTTTGTTCAATCAATAGACCAATTAAAGCAAGATGCCAGTAGTCAATGGAAAGTACATCCTGACTATGCAACATGTAAAAGTACACCATACTTCATGTGACTGAGGATCGTTATTAAAATATTAAAATATCAGGGCACTGGTTTTGGAAGTTGTATCAATTAACTGAAAACCTATCACAAGCCACCAGAATCAATTGAAAAGGAGACATGTTCTAAACATACCCAACTAGTCAGCTCCTTGACAACAAGTTTGCTAACATCACGAATGGCAGCAAGAATTGCAAGCTGCGCACCAACGTGTGCATTGTTTGACTCGTTTTCATAAAGCCCTTTAAAAACCTGCCATATCGCTTACATACTTAGTATGGGTAATAGAAGGTAGCACAAAGAAGGCTTTAAAGGCAGACTGTCTACCTTCTGTGCTACAGCCAATGCAGCCTCATCTCGACTTATGCACCTTACAATGATCCCGGGAACCTCAGCAACAATTGCCTGTACATATTAAGGGGTCATTTGGTAAATTTGAATGACATTAATCTGCATCATTAAAATTACAAAGTAATGTGAATGAACTGTTAATGTGAATACTAAATGAATAAATTCATTTGATTAATAATTTTTCTAACAATCTGAGAATTTATTTTTGCTAATTTACCCTTCTAATGAAATATTCTGATTCAGACAAAGTAAACTTTATTATTTTTAGTCATTCATGCGTTGGTAAAAAAAATTATTATCAATTTCAACCTTTTTCCCTATACCGCAGAAAAAATATGAACATAATGATAAGTAAACCAACAAAAAAAATTAAATACATTTTACAATTTATAAAAATTAATTTTTATACAAAAAAAAATCAACTTAACTGTATCATATATAAGTATCTTCCATCAAAACAAACATGCTGAAATAATTTAAAATTTAATTATTCATAAAACAGGCAGCGTAAGAAAAAATAACATACAAGAGAAATTAAAATGTTAGTATCATATGATACTAAATTAATGCTATAACCTCATGTGATATTTTTTTTAAGAAAACATATAGATTAAGGTAGAAATTAACACGGGGTTGTTATGTAAAGGGAATATCTGAACGAATCTGACCAATTATTTAACATGAATGATTTAGCTATTTTAGGAACCATTCAGATATCAAATAATCAACCTAACAACCATAATGGCCGAGCGATTCAGATATACCCAATTCAGATGCATTAAGTTGTTTTCAAATGACACCAAAGTGGTTATAGAGCATGATACACCATTTAGTAAAGAAGAAAACTATGGAAGTACAATAAGTATCTTCGTTCTTAAGTGATCTAACTGAAAAGATTGCATCTAAAGGTTCAGCCCAACGCCAACAAAAGCATCAAAGGTTAGAAGCTCTACCTGAACATCAGCTTCTGCACCATCAATAGTTACTAAAGTTTCAAGCTGCACATAACCAGAAACAACCTTGTCAGAATAATGAACAAAGATCAAATCAGACCTGTGTTTATATAAAAAACCACCTCTTACACAGCAAAAGTTACTGCATATCAACTGTATCATATATTTTTTGAAACTCAAAAGAATGAGTTTAGAAAGAAAAATATTAGTCTAAGCTTATATTAAGTGTTCAAGAACAAGTTCAGGTTCCACATTACAGAACCAAAAAAGCGAAGCACTCCACCCATCTGTCGAGAACTGAAAATGCACAAGGAAAAGTAAAAAGTCTTAACCTTCTCTGAAACAAGCTGGTACTTGTCCAGTGCATCGCCTGTAGTTAACAATGGTTCTGAGACGCTGCTTCCAGGTCGTTCAGTTGTGGATGTAGAAGGTAATGACTGCACAGATACTCCAGATTCCTAATAAGAAAATAATTCACATTCTTGTTAGTTGGGAAGTTGCATATATAACCGTGTATGATTGTGTGTGCATCACACGCTCTACAAGTGTTGGTATGTTGTACTAACTTTTGAAGCAATTGTTTGTTCTGCAGACTGCAACTCAGACGTTGAAGCAGAAGAAAAAGAAATAGGGATGGCATCACTTTCAAAATTTTGTTGAACTACACCTTCAGCCAACCCAGAAGGCACTGTGGAAACACTGAAATATAGAACAAGGAAAATATCAACAATATAAAATTAGTAACAACCTAAGTAAAATTAATACAAGTGCAAGGCTAATTAGTTAAAACTAGAAAGAATACCTAAGTTGTTTTAGTGGACCAGCATCCATTTCTTCAGGTCCAAGATCAAGGGAATGTGCAACAGCACCCATTCCTGTGTTCCCAAGGGCAGAGTACGGACCAGAATTCAGTTGACCAGATGCTGAACTATATGCCTGGGAAACGCCACTACTAACAGATGTTGAAGGACCAACTGGAGAAAGATTTGAGGCTTGGCTAGACTGATTTTGCCAGGGTAGCCGGACAAAATCCTGCAAGATACACAGTCATATCACTGATCTAAATATCTAATGGTCATACCTCGTTCAGGATGGTAAGCAAGGGTTTATACCTCGTAGACTCTCTGTTGTGAGTGCGACAGACGCCCAGGTTTGGGTCGGAGGGACTCAGGTAAAACCCCCATGTGACCTTGAGTATACAGGCTTGTATCAAAAAATGCTGGACCAACACCCTCTCTCTGCTTCCTTCTTATAGAGAGTTGTTGAGCTATTTCCCCATCAATAGTCTGTATAGCCTGCACGATGAGAATTCAAAGTCAGCTGAAGTGGAATCAAGAACCATATTATTGCAACATCTTTTTACATTCTTTGAGTAACAATCACAAGTAATAATATGTGTACAGCAAAACAAAATTTAGATCCAATCAAGATCATAATTTTGAGAACTAGCTTCAGTTTCATTATCCAAACTCGACCAGGAAAACCTTTGCCTAACCTTCTCCGTTGCTGCTTGTTCAATGTGAGCGCATCCCAGATCAAGGTTATCATTAGCAACAAGCTGGACAGCTTGTTCAAGGAGATCGTTTGCAAGTGTCAAACCCTGGACTGAGCTTCTCAAGTGACTTGTAATTGAAGCACGGAGAGGTTCCTAACAGAAGAAAATTGCATTTGTAAGTGCCTCAATTAAAGAAATCCAAGTAACAACATAAACTGTTTTGAAACCTATAGAACTTCACGATCTTGACAACTGATGTGATATGATATTAATGACAAGGTATCCATACCTTGCATGTCACATGGGCGAGGCTTCCGGCCAAACTTGCCACCATTAAGTGTGCAGCATTACGAATTCGAGTCTCATCTGATTCCATAGCGTAGTCCTGCGCATGAATGTAGTTACAGAGAAACCATTAGAATATAGGAGTTGGTTCACTAATCACTAAGTCTACTGATAGGATAAAATAAATATCAATACCTTTAGCACTAGTTCTTTTGTTGTTTGAGTTGCAATAGAAACACTGCGCTGCACAATACTAGATACAATTTCTTTGATAGACCGATCCATAACTGCAGGAAGTACACTGCAACCAAAACAAAATGATAATGCTTCCTCGACAAAATCAGCTAACTTTCAGCAGCAGAAAAGAAGAAGTAACGACCGCAAACCTCTGGAAATGTCGCTGCAGTCCCAGACTATGCAACTTGGGATTGACCACCACTTGCTGTTCAATATTAGACGCTGGTGTAGGAAGCTGAAAAAGCAACACACGTATGTCAAAAACTTTAGGGGCTGTTTACTTGTAGAAAATTTTTCCATTTTTCTATTTTCTGTTTTTCTAAAATTTTCTAAAATTTTCATTTCTAAGAAAACAGTTGAAACTGGGAGAATGTGTTCCAAATGCCAAAATAATATATGATCAGTTTTTTGTTTTCTTAAAAATATTAAATAAATGACGATATAATTTGAGTAAAAATATAGAAGAGCATCCAATTAATAATTATATACAATTTTTTTTAATAATATTTTATGAAATAACTCATAATTAATAATATTAATAATTGTTAAATTAAACTATTTTGAAATTTTTTATTACAAATATGCATTATACTTTTTAATTTAAAAATATGTATTATAGTGTTGAAAATTTATAAGTTTCATAAGTTAAGTTAGAAATATATTAGTTGTTTCCTCACTACTTTTTTTTAACTTTCTAAGTGAACTTATAAAATTGTTAATGGGTCATATAAAGTTAAAAATAATAAAAATATAAAATGTTTTTGTATATGAGAGATCCAAGCGGGTTAGGTGTTTAACGTGTTTTTCACTTTTCTAGGTTTAGAAAACATCAAAATGTTGTTTTCCACAGTTTTCATATTTGTAGTTATAATTTGGAAAACACGGGAAAACCGTGTTTTCTATTTTTCCAATTTTTTATTTTGAAAATTTTGTATTTGAACATGTTTTTAGTTTTTCCAATTTTCTTAGAAAAATTTTCTGGAAAACAGTTGAAGTAAACAGACCCTTAATATCTAATTATCTCCATAGGGCAACTTAAAATTGGAGGGGGCACGAAACCTGGCTAATAGTAAACGGAGATTGCACTTGTAAAAGCCCTTGATTAGAAGGGAGCTGATCAGATAAGACAAAAGGAGTCACCTTCTCATCCTCCAATGTTGGCGCAGAAAGATGAACAGAAGGAGTATACTAACATAGCATTCATGAGAAAACTGTCAATACGAACACATTACGATGAATGCAGGCATCCACTATAATTAGAAAAGCATAGACAAACCTGGGATAATAAGTGAGAATGTGCTGGAGGATGGGCTGGACTAGGAACATCATGTGGTAGCTCAACTTGATTTAGAGTAGGCACTACAGACTTAACATCACCAACTATTGCTGCCTGCGGTGCAACATCTTTGTTGGAAAAATCTGGATTTCCTTCTGTTTCCCTTGGTCTGTCCTTGAGAAGAGAACTAGGAGTGACATCTTTCATATCCACAGCAAGATTTTTAAATAGAACCTAGAAGCCAAGAGAATAAATACATACAATAATGGACATTAAATACATAATACACAGTTTGCAAATGTGAAACATAGACTTAGACAAGTAAAGATGTACCTCAATGTCAAACTTAAGGTTCATTTTTAAATTTGGCATTGCATAAATCTCAGTTAGTAATGCAAGGATACCCATAGTCCAAGGATTGGGTGGTTGATACGCTAGACTGTTGTGACAAGGTTCCAATATCTGCACACATAAATTTAGTATGACTGCTACAAACCACATCAAACAATATGCACAAAATCAACCAGAAACATACCTTTGAAGTAAATGGAATCAATGCAATCATCAAACCCTTCTCATAAGCCTGCAAAAATCACAAGGAAGATCAATCTGCGTTTCAGTTCATATTTTTCTTTTTTTTAGTCAAGTGAAGAAAGACATTAAGTGCATTTTCTTAAGTAAACCTATTAAGACAGGAAGAAAACCAAAGAGAATCGTTCAGACAATAAACCAAACCTCAATAATTAAAGACTTGGGATCAATCTCTCGAGCTCGCAACACTTGATTCCTGCCTATCGTTATCTTCCCAAGCCAGCTACCCAGGTTCTTTAACAATGAACGTTCCTCAGAACTTGATTTTATAAGTTCAGATCCCAACAAAACCTAAAATATTTATTTACATACAGAAATCAGAATGTCGAATAAATAACAGTATTTACATGCAAAGACACACACACACAGACACATATATATATGGCATAAACCTTGCAGTTCTCATAAGTAGCTTGCACAATCTCTTTGTTCAAAGGCTTTGAATTAACTTTGTCCAAGAACTTTAAGTACAGGTCATGAAAATTTGGTTCGATGCTTGCTCTGACAAGATATCATGTTCAATTCAATATGAGATCAAGCTTCCATATAGGAGCAACGATATTTCAAAAAGTTAATTAAATGATCAAGAATGCATACATAAGAGAATGTTGGAAATTATACCTTTTCATTACCAAATACTGCGCAAACCAAGGATAATATTGCTCTTGGAAGAACTCGGAAAATTCTCTTGCTTTAGCTTCCGCATTAGCTGGAGATAAGTTGTTTATGATAAATGATATTTTATCCTGAATTTCGGATGCCGGGGCCTGTAAGGAGTATTTTTAAGATATTAGGTGCAATAACGCAAAAGTTTCAATTAAAAAGCTCCATTACTCAAACAGGATCTTTAGCAAAATAAAGTTTTCAGAATTAACTATGTAAAAGTATACAACTCAAAACTGTAAATTAATTATATATAATAATGTAATTGTAATAACTAAATATTCCAACAATAGCCTAGAATTTTGATTTATCAGGTCCATCTAACTGCAAGGGTAAGTTAACCAAGATCCAACCTTGCTTATATACAAACTTTTGATATAAATAACCTCACAGAATAAATCAGCCAGGACTGCAGGAGTTAAAAATTCATACCTGTATTGGAGTTTCCCTTCGTTCTGCAGCAGCAACAAGTGTTTCAATATTTAAAGCAGAGCCAAACCCTGTTTCAGACAAGTTAGAAAATATAGAAAAGGTCCGACGAAAAACAATTGTGTGCTATTGCACGTACATAACATAGCAGGAACACATAAATGTAGCTGATACTTACGTGCTGAGGTAGTCGAGCGGGTGGGACGAACAAAACCAGTGGTCGAAGATAATGCAGGATTAGCTGTACTCTGTAACCACATTGTGAATGAGCATAGATAAAAAAACAATAATAAAAAACCACAAGCGAATGCTATCCAGAGAATCTATATTCAATAATATTCAGCTAAAATAGAATTCATCGACTTGCCTTCAGAGTGCTGGATGTATCAGCGGAGGATATTGATGCATTCGTTGCAGATGATAAAGCTGGTTTCATGTAGCTGGACAAAGGTGGGGAAGCTTTATGTCTGTCTTCTAAAGAACCCTGCTGCCTTTGTTGAAGCTGGACAGAAGAGGAAGCTATTGACATGCTACTAGATCCAACTGAAACGAATGACGACCCCTGCATCTAATTGAAAAGAGAAACTTGGTACTACAGCAATCTAGCAAGCATTAAACTTTGTTGAATACTAATAACAAAAGAACCATCCTTGACCAAATCTAAGTAGCGAATTTTAAATAATTTTTTATAATTATGCACCATATACTGTTTCTATCCTACCGTACAAACTACCGAGCTTGCAAAGCCTAAAGAGTGTGCATGCATCAGCACAATCTAAACACGGGGATAAAACAACCTAGAAGACCAATTTAAAACATATAAACAATTTAAAGGACGAAAGAGGTTTAGTAAGAATTGAATCTACCAATTGAAGATACACCATGAAGAAAAGTCAATATAATAGAAGTTATTTGACATGTAGCCAGAAGAGTAGCTATATTTCCAGTAAAAGAGGACACAACTTAATTATTATTCATCCATTTCACATATTCTACTGATGACAAAACAAAAGATCATTTTTATTCCATCTAAAAATTCTAATAGCTGACATTAAAATGAAGAAAGCAGATAAATGTGAATTATTAAGGGAATTTTGGAAAGTAAGAGAGTGACTTCTGAACAAACAAGCTTCAAACAGATGACAAAGAATATTATAAAACAACTGCTTGATGCTATACTCATCAACAAACCATTGTTTTCTATCATGGTATGTAGACTACATAGTACTAGTACATAACTAATGCCAACAATGTCTACCTAGACTACTAAGAAAATATGATACAGTCAAAATAACTTTTACTTGCCTAAGATGTGGATGTTGATTTGAAAAAATTTATGTTTCCGCAACTCGGATGAAGTGTCCAACATAAATATATTGATATAATTTATAACTTTGCATGTTCTTGGCCTTAAATGAAGTGTCAACCATGAAATATTGAGTGTCTACATGGGTAAGGAGATAAAAATGAGAAGTCGGCGTACAGAGGTGATGTGGATAAAAAAGTTGGAATTATATCCAGAGGTAAGTTTTCATTAAATTATATCCCGCAATATTTTTTTTGTAAGTAAACAATATTGCAGTACACTGTATCTCCACAATCCCAATAAATCATTAATCCAAAACTCTTGCAGCACTTGACAATATTTAAAAATTTATATTTGAACATTCACCTCTGCATGTGCTGCAGTAATTGAATTCTGGTGCTGATCCACAGCAGGAACGTGGCCCACATCTGACTCTGAATGGCTTGATGAAATTCTGGCAAGCGCTCGTTCAATAAAGGCAACAAGCTCTGAATGAGTACCACGTAAATGAGATATTTGCAAAATATGATTGCAATACTGTGGCCACTCAATCAGCCGGTCAACAAACTGTTCTAAAGCTTTGGTGCCAAAAACAAACATCTGCAGTTAAAAGTAATGTTAATGTTGTTAAAGACAACTAGCACTGGAAAGAAATAACTGTGTGAAGAAATAACACCTACTTTCGAATCTGCTGGTTTGCGCAGTGCATCCAAAACGGCACGCAAAGCAATGCCAAGTGTGAGATGAGTAACAAGTTGATGCTTAATGAGTGATCCTGTAAACAATTTTTTTAGACAGAAATTGTTAAATCATGACTGCCCAAGTACAACTGCTTCCGTTAAAAGCAAGGAGAGCATGAATATAGAATCTCTATAGAAATTTGAAGTATCTCAATATAGTAATAACTATCAAAGTTTAAAAGGCAAGTCAAACACATTAGCACAGCAAAAACTGAAAAAGCAAAAACCAAGAGCCAACTGCTGAGTCATGTGCTAAATAGACGCCAGAGAACTCACCAAAAAGAACTGCCGCAATCTTGAGCTGCCTTTCAGGGTACTTGGAAAAGAATTTATATTCTTCAAACAGATTTGCAATCATGCACTCAAATATAGATTGTTCCCTGCACATCCACAAAATGGTTAGCATAATCAAAATGAACAAGCACAGATACAGAAGCTTGTACTTTACTCTCTAAGTATATCCATAACAAACTTTAGTTGTAAATCTCAACACAAGAAAGAAAGTTGCAAAACACAAGATAGATAAAATTTAATTACTTCTGATTATCTGAAGAGTAAATGCAAAACATCACAATTTCACTTCAAAGGTTCAAGAAGATTCATGTTTCCATTGATTTCCATTTCTAACTCTCGACGAAAATGAACCAAATAAAGTAAGGTGTATCATTTAAATTTTCATCATCAAGCAAATGAACTCAGGATTAAATAGGATTATATGTGAGTAGAGTTAACTTTAAGTCAATTAATTCCACTTCCCTCATAAATAGACTAAATAAACATTCTAATAAGTGCTAAAGAACTAACAAAATTATAATGATACATATAAACAAAAACATTAAATTATGTCCAAGAGACTAAAACGATCACAAAGGATAAAAATTAGAGGACATGCCTCTTTTCAAATGACTCTTTGTACCGAGCAAGCATTTGAATCATGGTATCAACCGCCAACTGGCCAGAAAACATCTGATGAAAATAGGAGTTGATCTCTGTCTCAACATCTTCCGCATATCCATCAGCAGTTGAGGAATCAGCAGCGCTAGGATTTACAACCCTTATATTAGAATGCATAACAGTCACATTCAGCTTCTCTATTTCCTCGCAGAGACTGCGAGAAGAAATTGAGGCCGTATTAGCTTGCAGGACCTGCACAAAAGTTAAACAATGTCTTCAATAAAACTGGGAGACGAAAAACATCAAAGAAATACTTTTAAGAAAAAAACCTTTAAAAATGTAGAAATTGTTTCCGAATATATATTCCAAAGAGATCCAGACTGATCGAAACGGGTGGGTGGCATATCTTGAGTGCTGATTTGGACCTCTTTTACGAACTTGAGGCACTCCTGAAATAATCATATGTATTATCAGGATATTGTACAAAGCTCACAGCAGCTCTAGAAAAAAACTCATAGCATCTCTAGAAACAAGTATGAGCAATATGCGAATAGCCAAGAAATAGAAGTTTAAATAAACGTGAACCATAAGCAATAGTGTACCTCGAAAAGGGTATCTTTATATGTAATTAAGTTAATACTCAGCCATTTTTCCAGGTCTACAAGTTCTTTTCGAGAAGCAAGGGCAGCCATCCTGATACCAAAAGAAAAAGGAACCATCTCCAATACCAGTGAGAGAATCTGCAACATTGCAAATTACCAAATGTGATAAACAAGCAAATAAACATTGAACTCCTAATACTTATCAGCTTAAGAGCTTCCAAAATTCACTATTATATATAATATTCGGCTACTATTGTAGGAGAGGAGAGATGTAAATATTATAAGATTAATAATATGAATTTATATAGACAGGAAAAAGTGAAAGAGAGGAGCAAGAAAAGAGCGGAAAAAATTCAGATGTGCTTTGATAGGTTTAGGGATATTAAAGCTACTTACAAGCAGCTTGAACCCCCGTTCATTATGACTAAACTCGAGCACAAACACAGATCTTTCTCCTTTAACAATACAAGTTGAGCTGGAGTATGCCCCAAACTTGACTACTCTTTCAACATAAATTATTACTTGAAATTATTTCATAACTCTGATTAAATTATAGCATAATTAAATATTCAAATAATTTAAACTTAACGTAATCGATGTGCTCAAGTTATAGCTTGTTTAAACTCAGTCTGGGGTCAACTAGCTTGCAAGTAAAGTCTAACAAAAATTGGTTCTTGTGGCAGTAGAATCTGATCAGAGATTTAAGCTTACTTCGTTTTTCCGAGCTCAAACTTGTTAAACAGAAACTCTGAACTAAATATACAGCCCAAGATGGGTTGTACTGTACATTTACTTCATTTCAATACATTCAGCAGCATTTATACTCACTTAGCTAGAAGATTTAACTCTTTAAAACTACCAGGTTCGTGTATGTTTAGCCTCCTAATTGTTAAACAAAAGCAACATAGCTGACTTAATCAATATGCTCATTCAGCTTTACTTAGTTATACTGTTATATCAAATGAAGTTGCAGTTTTACTGTAATAGAGATACTAAAACACATCACAATTAAAATGTACATACCTTTAGCTCATGGCACAACTCCAAAACCTTAATCATATTACTCGTGTCCATGTTAAATGCATCTATAAATCCACGCAGCAGAAGGCTAGGGTTGACATGCCAAAGATGAAGGATCACACTAGCCCCAGTAGAACTTTTCAGCAACTCAGGAAAGACAATAGAATAAACTTCATACTGGAGAAGATTATATATCGTCTGAAATTTGAAATAAAGAAAGAAATTAAAGAACTGAAAAGAGAAAAAAAGAACATCATGAAGATTCATCACTATGAGAGAGCAGTACATTTATGCTCGCCATCCCCAGCAACAAAACTTCAGGGCAGTGCTTGAGAGGATACTCCAGCATTGGTCGAACAGAACCTGCATGACCCTTCTCTGCTAGCTGGCACAACACCTCAACAAGGTCAAGACATAGCCAAGCATGATTTGCATGTCCCAGATGGAACTTGTGATCATTGACGGCATCTATGTAAGCCTGCAATAAGGTTTTTATTTGATTATCATGAACATCATAAAAGCATAATGACAAATTTTAAAGTTGCTTCATACCAGCTGCCTCCCAGAATGTGCAAAGCTAAATACTTCAGGTGGTACTGAGACAGCATGTTTGAGAAAAGACAGCTGGCCTTCAGTATTCTTCCATACAGAGCCACAAACAGCATGGAGCGGGAATTGTTCCTAACAAAATATTTGGAGTGCATTATTGTTATTAGTCACTACACCGAGCTCATGTATTCTTTATTTCGTTCACATGGAAATATTCATGTCGCCCCGCATATAATTACTTGAAACTATAACTGACAAATATGTCATTTTAAATTAATTGTATTAAAGAATGACACAATAATTCAAATTCTATATCACAACTTTGATTGCTGCTATTCCTACTAGAGCTCCCATTCTTGAGTCAACATGAAACAAAGATAAACTATTGTGTACACATTTAGCAAACCAAACCCTCTTTTTTGTGGAAGGGAGGGCATTATCAATATATACCTGACATGCATATCTGTAAATAGACATGAAAAGAGCAAAAGAAGCCTCATTGGGAATGTAGAAGCCCTCATGATCAAGATTCTCAAACACCTTTATCCAGTTGATTCCTGGAGCCTGTACTTATGCTGATTTATTAGTAATGAAAACACTTGCAATTCCGTACAAAAATTAAAGATAATATTAAGATGAGAAATAAGGTTAAAGGTAAGGTCGAACTTACTACTTGCTTTATTGATTCGAGGAGAACATCAATGTTCCAAGAATCTACGAGAGGCAGATCCGACAGGCTACTGCCGGTGATAGCAGAACAAAATGTTAAGTAGGTATTCTGGTAGCTATCAAGTCCCGCACTGGTGCGGACGACTGTTCCGAATATCCTAGAAACAGTAACTTCAGTCAACGGTAGGAATAGAGATAGCATCTCCTTGCACTGTGAGACATTCACGGTACAACCATAACCAAATTCTGTAATCAGCTCAGACATACTTAATTCTTTCTCCATTTCAGTAAAGATAGTATCAAAGTCGTTCTCAGAGCCATCATTGAGCATGTCCAAATTCCTGCAACATAATTAAAGGAAAAAATTAATCGTACAATGTTTAACAACCTTAATTAAATCTGAACACGAACAGGGGTCAAGTGTTGTGTGTCAAAACAAACATAGGTGTTTGAGTAGGAAAACAAACAACACTTGACACCTATCGCAGAACCCTGGAATCTCTAGTACAAAGTTACCTGAAAAAGTTGGCTTCACGCAGTTCATCAGTAATTAAAGGAGATAAGATAAATTCAGAATCATCTTTCAAATGAACCAGAGATGGTATTTCCATAAATGAATCCACATGCTCTGAAAGTCCTTCAGTTTGATTAAGGAAAATAAGAATGTTTTGAATTTGCTCAGCAGATTCCAGCGACTCATGATTGGAACATAGTTGTGCAATCTGATTTATGCAGAAATTCTTCCCTGTAGAGCACACTCATATAAATTATTAATCGAATAAGCAAGACAGAGAAGAAGAGTATTAGCATTGTACACCATTTCAGGGTCATAATTTATACGAGAGTATATGCAACATACCACACATTCTGACGTCAGGGTTTTCAGAATCTGATAGAGCAAGACCTACTACAATTCTTTCAGGTGTTGCAAGTTGCAAGGCCTTAGAGAGACTATCCAAGAACTCTTCATTGACTGGCACACTTCTTAGTGACTGACACAATAGTGTACTGAAATTTGGTCTATTCAAAATGCTTCTAAAAATTGATACAAATATAGGCTCCAGTTGCATATTCTTATAGTCTTTCACATGCATATTCAATTGATCAAAGCAGGTTTGGAGTACCAATATGCTTTCCTCAGTTCCATATCCAATAAACTGCACACAAGAACAAAACATTAGCAAATAAAAGAAGACAAAAGGAAATCAAGAAGCTCTTGGACAACATATCAAAATGGCTATATCATCACTTCTTATCAAGCGAAAGTCTCATACTTAACCCAATAGAGGACTATGGAAGTCGCAAACAAAGGCTTTTTGACAGCCTATGTAGCAAAGGCCCTTAACATTAATTCAATTGAAACAGGGTAATATTCCACAACATAAAACATGGACACATAAATTCTAACTATTTATAAATATACATCACCAGACCCAGAAGCAACTATTAGTTCTTGCACATATTGAGACAGTCAATTAGAAATCTAGAAACTTATCAGATTTTAAATCCATACACGTGCAAATATATATATGTGCATAAATGTCAGCACGATAAAAAATGATCTCCCAACCCAAGTTTGGAGATGGGTTGCTTATGGTCTTTTGCAGCATTTCATTCCAAAGAAACTTAAAAAAATAGTTTTGAAAATAAAAAGGGACATTTAATGCGTTAATTTTTATACGTATCTTCCACTCAACTTCACGGAATATAGCCCAAGATCAAATAACTGAAACCAAAAAACAATAAAATGCGCCCATTTAATTCCTTAACTAAAAACCCAATTACTATTCCAAAAAACTCATATACAATCAACATTACAACCTCGACAAATTATACGACTTTCCTGTATCAAACTTAAATCTCAGTAGCAATCCACATAAAATTTGAATTAAAATCTGAAACCAAACACAATCACCATTCCCACCATTCAACAAACTCAACCTCCGGATCAACAAACTAATCAACCAATCACACACACCAACACCAAAACTCAATTGACAATCACAATCCCAACCCCGCATACAATCTACACTAAAGTTCACAACTTTAACTCTTTTACACATCGAAATTGACTTAACACTACTACACACGTTACAAAACACACCACAAATACACAAAAACACATACACATATACCTCACACAATTCTCGAAACACAGAGTCAAAGTTCGATTCATTGACGTTTTCGAGCAGATATCGAATCTGGGTCGATGCCGTAACTGAGAACGGAACCATTTTAAACAGTAAAGAAATGAACAAAGTAAATTAGGGTTTGCAATTTGGGGATTTTTAGAAAGAGAGACTGATATAATCGGATGGTAGTAGCAGTGTATCACAAAGATAGAAAAAAGGTATATATGATAGAAAAAGGTATATATGGGTTTGAATATTGGATAGTAAATATATTTTTATTCTTTTATTTTCTTTCATTATTTTAAAATTTTGCATATTAGATTAATTTTTACTTAAAAAAGTTATGTATAAATTTATTTATTATTTATAAAAAAATCAATGTACAATTGTTTGTTCATTTAGCATTAGTTTTGTATATCCAAACAAAACAATTATAGTATTATTTATGTAACTTAAAAATTATACACGATTTGTTTACTAAACTAAAAGTTGTTATTTAATACAAATTGTTTTCTTTATAAAATTATTTTTGTATTCATATTCTATTTTCCTAATATTTTAAAGTGGATGTCTTTCTTACTTTCTCTAAAAGCAACAAGATTGCTAAAGCTCATGAAATATTTTGTTTAAGAAAAGGATAGTGAAATAAACATATAAATGTACAAAACGATATTTTCCTTTTAAAATGATTTTTTTTATTACAATACTAATTCTTAAAATTAATTATAAGAGCTATGTTAAATTAAATAATAAAGATTAAAAAAATGTTCATCAAATACTAGTGTATTATTTTTTCTTAATAAAATTACTTTTAATTTTTTTAAACTTTGCGTAATCAACATTCAACAATAATATGATAGAAAAAGAAATCATCTATACTATACTATACTATAATAACCGGAATGGGGTATAATTTGATATGTTTTTTTTTGTTGGTTTGGTTATCCCCATTTATGACCGTTGGATCTTTTTAATCAAGTGATCAAGACCGTTAGATTCAAATAATAAAAATATATACACTACTCAAACTTCCAGGTTCGAACCCCATCAACAGCAAATATTTATACACTACTAAAACTCCCAGTTTCGAACCCCACCAACAACAAATATTTATATTATATTTATACACTACCCAATATTCAGGTTCGAATCCCGCCAACAACAGATATTTATATTATTATCTATAAATATACTAATAAGATAATGATCCAAAAAAAAATATTATAATTTTAAATAATATAAAAGTATTAATAAAAACACTTCAATCACCCAAAAATAATTTATTATTATTTTAAATAATATAAAAATATTAATGAAGACCCATGCATCGCACGGGTTGTAAGGCTAGTAATATTGTAAACTCCAAATAGTACCACACCTATTTTCTCAGCTAAATTTGTAAACAAATTTATCTTGACATGTTCGTTTCTAAGATAAAAATTCAGAATACACATTTGTGGAAAATTATAGTGCTCAACCATACACAGCCAACTTTTGCAAGGAGGTTGAATTTGCATAGTAAATTTGTGAAAATTTATTTCACATTGATATAATTTGAATATTTTTTTGAAAATTGTAGTGCTCAAATGTAAGTCAACATATACATTTATTTGTTATTTAGGTATTATTCATCAATCATACAGAGGAAACGTCATTCAAAAAAATCTGTACCGGGAATTTAGTGCAACCACTGGACCAGGTTTGTATATCAATTTGGAAAATTTGTGAAATGGATTGTGTTTCGCTTGAGTACACACTGAAAAATCCGAAATTGTAGTAAGCAATCCAACCGGGAACTCTCCTTCTGAGCGAAGACTTCATACGGTAAACTTAGGAGGTATATACACTATCATTTATTTACATATAAATATAAATATATTATTCCAATTTACAGAAATCTAAAAAGTCATGTGTAATTTATGAATATGAAATGTTTATCCAGGGATACATGTCTCTAGAGCAAATGATGGTGCATCAAGTAACACAACGCCATTGCATACCAGTCAAATGTCCTGGAATCTGCCACCATCTACCATAAATACACAATTCAAAGGTAGTACAAGGTCTTTTTTATTAAGCAACTATAAAATACAGAAATTTACTTACTTATCCGCAATTTTTTTTGTAATGCTAATACCTAAAACACACTGGATCTACGTCTGGAGAAACATCCACATCTGAACCAAAAAAAATATTCCAATTCAGAAACTCGCAACTTGCTGGAATTTTTGACAATGTAGATTTGAATGAATTTGAGGACGATGAAGATTGTACGTGTTATATTAATAAAATTGTCATATACATATATATATATATATATATTTCTGATTCCATAAATTTACAGTAACACTCAATAATGTATTTTGCACAGCTATTCCTTCTGAATATGGAAGTGATGGTGACGGAGAAGATTATAATGAACCAAATAATGGTAAACTCCTAAATTTAATGATCATTCAGAGTACTTTTGTATTTGATTAGTAGGAGTAAGAATGAATAGCAGTTCCAAATCTAATATGTGTTTTTCAAGGCCAAGCAAATATGTGGAAAGGTTATATGGATCTGGGAAGGCCCGATAAGGTCTGTGCTTACTGCAAGTCATTAATGTGGAATCAGGAACGGAATAATAAATCAAACAAACATGCAGTGCCTACCTTTTCCATTTGTTGTCGTAATGGGCAAGTGCAGCTTCCTCTGAAAAATCATCCACCTCCACAACTTGCAGAGTTATTGAATGGAAGCAAGAAATCTGTCCAATTTAAGAAAAAAATCAGGGTGTACAACTCTCTTTTTGCATTCACTTCAGTCGGTGGTAAAATTGACAATAGCATAAACCGAGGAAGTGCTCATTACATATTCAAATTAGGCGGTCAGAATTATCATTTAATTGGGAGTATATGCCCGGTTAAGGGAGAGATGCCTAAATATTGTCAGTTGTATGTGTATGATACTGAAAATGAAATAGAGAACAGGAAAAAGGCAGTTCCCGGTAGTGATTCGACTGATCCTGACATTGTTCATGGTTTGCTTCTAATGCTTGATGAAAATAATAGTTTAGTACAAACTTTCAGAATGGCAAGGGACCATTTTCGTAATAATGAGCCCGAGGAAGTAAAATTGGAATTGGTTTCTACAAGATCAGCATCAGGACGCCCAAATACGACGGGGCCATCTAACGAAGTGGGTGCATTAATTGTTGGAGACATGGAAGATTCTTGCGGCGCAAGAGATATTGTGGTCCAGAAATCAAATAAATAGCTCCAGCGTGTATTTGAAACCAATGCAAATTTCATGCCATTGTAATATCCTTTGCTTTTTCCACATGGAAATCCCGGTTTTCATAAAAAAGTCCTTTAATGGGTAAACACGGTGGACCACCGCCCAAATTTATTGATGACAATGAGGATGATGAAGAATCAAAACAGAGGTGTTATGTGTCAATGCGCGAATTTTATGCTTTCAAGCTCATGATCAGGGCAATGGAAGGTAATGAAATTTTAATATCGCTTTTCTAAAAAATGTAGCCATGTGCCTGCTAATTGACATAAAACCTCATATCAATTTTGATTGCTACTTACTATGTGTGCTTTATAATAAACATCAAACAATTATATTATTAAAGACTTGCTTATTTATTTAGTAACTTTTTAATCACGCCAATAATGGATTACCTTTGCTTACAACTGCAATGCAATAATTATTAGTCTTTAATCAAATATTTCTACTACATGTTTAACACCACATTTATGTGGTCGATTATGGCAACAGTACATTGTAGATGCCTTTACATATGTGGAACAATATAGGCTGAACTGGGTCAAGAAGAACCAAAAAAACAATTAGAGCAGATTTGTATAATTCGATTCGTGACTCAATTAGGAAAGGTGATGCAAATCCAACATCTCTAGGAAAGAACATAATTCTGCCAGCTACATTCACGGGTTCGCGGTGATATATGTCGCAATACTTTAAAGATTCACTGGCTATTTGTAGAAGTATTGGACATCCTTCTTTTTTTCTCATAATGACATACAATACTAAATGGCCTGAAATTCAAAGTATGCTCGATCACCTACCTGGAGTAGGTGTAGAAGACGCACCAGATGTTGTTGCAAGGGTTTTTAAAATAAAATTAGATCAGTTGGTTGATCTAATTAAGAATAAGAATTATTTTGGAAAATGCATTAGAGGTATACTGTTATAGCTTTTTTTATTTTTTTCGTTATTTTAAATCTAACAAAATGCTATATTAATCTTTTTATAAATTTGTGTACAGTTATGTATGTCATCGAGTTTCAAAAACTGGGATTACCTCATGTACATATGTTGATTTGGTTGCACCCAAAAGATCGTCCAAACAACATTGAGCATATTGATAATTTGGTTTCTGCAGAAATTCCAGACCAAGATACAGATCTTGTTGCCTACAATGCTGTTAAGAACTATATGATACACGGTCCATGTGGAAAGGATTTTCCCCACTCTCCGTGTATGTCGAATGGAAAATGTGGTCGTCATTTTCCGAAAAGGTAACTCTATTAATATCCTATAAACACAATTACAAAATGATCAAAACTATCACACTAAAGTTATTTGAGAATTCATTTAAATAAATTTCTCGTATTATCTCAGTTTATTAATATGCTAGCCACTCATTCATATTGGTGATAATCAAACTCCTAAAACTATCATGAATGAAACCAAAATTCTTATAATCATGGTCGTCCATTCATTAAGCCGTCTTTCTTAAAGTTGGAGTCTAATTTATCTGTGAAAGATTGGAACATTTAATATAGAATTGCTAATGTAGAGAGAGAAGGACATCATTATAATACTGATGCGACAATGTTTGCAATTGCAGGAAGTTAAACACAATAATCATATACGATTATGACATAGACAATCACAATTTCCACTGTTTATCACGACTAAACTTTCACGGTTTATTTAATTAAAAGATTGTCAAGTCTAAGGCGTGTCTAATAGTTATTAGGTAAATCCGTATTTAAAGATTGACCAAATGTATGAAATTGTTCCTGACTTATGTCATATCTTTGAAATATTGCTGAGTGGCGTGTTCGTAAAATTCATCTATTCAGACTGCACAATCTCTATTCAATTCAGCCGGAGAATCTCAATATAATATAATCAATTTATATTAAGGACAAATTATAAATATATGACATAAAATCCTTAATTATTTGTAAAGCATCATTTTTATTTTTTTAGACATAGTAGACTTGCAAAATTGATATTCTTCATTCTTCATCACATTATCATCATTTAATTTAGCAGTAGATTTATTTTATATTTTTTAATCAGGTATAATGGTCATACATTTTTTGATGATTGCGGCTTCCCTGTTTATCGTCGAAGGAAAATGAACAGGACTGTGCTCAAAAGTAAACAATAGTTGGAAAATCAATTTGTTGTTCCGTATAATCGAGATCTGTTGCTTTGATTTCAGTGTCACATGAACCTTGAGGTCTGCAATAATTTAAGATCCCTAAAATATTTGTTTAAATATTGTTTGAAGGGTCATGATAATGCTACAATGTTGATTCGAAGAAAAAAAGGTAATGCAACTGCTGCAAGAACCCCTCAAAATATTGATGAGATTAGACATTATCTTGATGGAAGGTATGTATGTGCTTCAGAAGCAGCATGGAGGATTTTAGGTTTCGATATTCACTATCGATATCCTTCTGTTGAATGTTTACCTGTTCATGATGAAGGTAGAAAAAAATGTAATTTTCAATATTACAGATAATATTGAAGAAATTGCTAGCAAGGCATCTAATAGAAAGAGTAAATTGGAGGCTTGGTTTGTTGCAAACAAGAACATTCCATATGCTCGAGAATTTACTTATCAAGAATTCCCAAGAGGCTTTACGTGGCAGCCTGGACAATGTAGTTGGAAACAAAGGGAGAGAGGCATGGTCATTGGTCGATTGTCAGAGGTGCATGCATCACAAGGAGATTCTTTTTATCTTCGGATGCTTTTACAACGTAGTAAAGGTGCAACATCATTCAAGGATCTTAGAACAGTTGATCGTCGCGTCTATGGTACTTATAAAGAAGTGTGTGATGTTCTTGGCCTGCTTAAAGATGATAACCAGTGGCATTATGCCCTTAGAGAAAATGCAGAGTCATCAATGCCACAGCAGCTTCGCTCAATGTTTGTGTTTATATTGAATAACTGTCCAGTAGCAAATCCAGCGAAATTATGGAGTGAAAACTGAAAACCTTTGTCTGAAGATATTTTGTATCTGATACGAAATAAATCTGGAAACCAAGATTTGAATCTCAATGATGTTGATCTGGAGAATTATGCGCTTGCAGGTATACCACAGTCATTCTAAACTAATAAAAAAGTGACACGTACAATTTGTCACTGGACATATGAAATTCTATATATTTCTGAATGTATTTCCTTAATCACACAATGCTCAGTATATATTTAAACTCTGTATTTTTATTTCATAATCACTAAATACAAGACCATCTCATTTTGACAATTTCTAATATACTTAGTACAAATTTTATCATTTTTTTACAGAGGTTGAAAAGCTACTTAATGGAATAGGAAAATCTTTGAAAAACTATCTAGATATGCCATTTCCAGAGGAAAGTTACATGCAATATTCTACTAACCGTTTGATCGAGGAAGAAACTGGGTATGACAAAAATCTTATGAAGGAAGAGCATGACAAATACTTTTCATGTTTAAATGCAGAGCAATTAGAAATCTATAATGATGTGCTACAATCAATAAATACGAGTAACAGACGCCTTTTTTTGTCTACGGTAGTAGTGGATGTGGTAAAACCTTTCTTTGGAACACACTATGTTGTCGCTTGCGCAGTGAAGGTAAAATAGTATTGCCCATTGCATCGTCTGGAATTGCTGCTACACTATTACCAGGAGGAAGAACATCACATTCCAGATTCCACATTCCTCTCAAATTAGATCGTTGTTCAGTAGCTGGCATTAAACATGGATCATATATTGCTGAATTAATAAAGAATACAAGTTTGGTCATATGGGATGAGGCACCAATGCAATATCACCATGCTTTTGAATGTGTAGATCGTTCCTTTCATGATATTATGGTTGCGGTTAATCCTCAGAAAAAATTTCAGCCATTTGGTGGTGTAACCATTTTATTTGGTGGTGATTTTCGCCAAATCTTACCAGTGATTCCTAAAGCTTCAATGGCTGAAGTAGTCAATGCGTCACTCAACCAATCTAAATTATGGATTTTTTGCAAAATTTTCTTGTTGCGGACTAATATGCGGCTTGGTCGTGGAAAAATAGAAGCAGAAAATCAGAGAATTGCTGAATTCAGTAAATGGGTTCTTAATGTAGGAGATGGCAAAATTGACAATATTCATCCAGAGAATATATTTTCAGATCCTGAGATATCGATTCCAAGCCAATTTCTTATTCATAATTTTACAGATTCTGTGAAGAGCATCGTTGATGTTACTTATCCGGATTTTGTAAATAAGTTCTCTTCAGAGTCTTATTTGAAGGAATGAGCAATTCTCACACCAACAAATGCAATTGTCGATCAAGTTAATTCTCAGGTGCTTTCTCTTATTCCAGGAACAACGTATACTTATCTTAGCCAAGATTCAATTGACGATGAATGTGATGGTATGGATAATGACTATGAATCTTCTTTCCCGGTAGAATATTTAAATTCTATTAATTTGCCATCTATTCCAAAGCATGAATTGAAATTAAAAGTTGGTGCAGTCGTGATGTTGATGTGAAATCTTAATCAAATTATGGGTCTGTGCAATGGTACACGAATGGTACTTACAAGATGCTTGAAAAATAGTGTAGAATGTACAATTTTAACTGGATCTCATGCTGGTACAAAACACCTCATCCCGAGAATTGAGATGGAGCCTACAGATACAGATTTCCCATTTGTATTCAAAAGAATTCAATTTCCTCTGCAGATTTGTTTTGCAATGACCATTAACAAAAGTCAAGGTCAGTCCTTAGATAAGGTTGGTTTATTTCTCCCAAGTCCTCCATTCTCACATGGCCATCTATATGTTGCAGTTTCTCGGGTTACGTCTCCAGAAGGATTACATGTGTTGATTGAAGGAGAAACTGGAAAATCCAGTCAATTTACTGCTAATGTTGTTTTTGACGAGGTCTTTTATAATCTCCCTGTTATTGACAATTAAACTTGAGTACTTTGGTAGTTTGTTCAATTTGAAACAATAATACCGTTACAAGTATCATTTTATTTTAAAGGTAATTTTTTAATTATCACTTAATATATAAGTACATGTTAGTCATTTAATTTACTAAAAATGAAAGCATATCGGTACATCCAAATTGCAGACTACATAATAATCACAAGTTAAGAAAAATTTCAAAACAAGAAAAAATGTTAAAATTACAAAGATCATGTTTATTAGTACTCACAATGTAATTTAAATATAAATTCAAACAAAATACAGTTACAAGTATTATTTTATTTTTAAAGTATTTTTTAATTATCAGTTAATGGCTTAGTATATGTTCGCCATTTAATTTACCAAGAAATGAAAAACAAATAGGTAAATTTGGATTAAAAATTAATTGATAATCACAATTTAAGAATCTTACTTAATAGTACTCGCCATTTAATTAACTTTAATTTGAGGCATACATAACTATTATTACCAACATCCAAGAGTAGTTTATATTCATCAATGAGATTATATAAGTAGCCAACTCAACCCTCTCATTTGATTTTTAACAAGGTGTATAAATAGCCAACTCAAACATCTCATTTGATTTTTGATGAGGTGTTTTATAATCTCCATGTTATTGACAATTAAACATCAGTACTTTGATGGTTTCTCTTAATTTCAAATAAAATGCAATTACATGTATTATTTTAAATTTAAAGGTATATTTATTATCAGTCAATAGCTTAGTACATCTTACTCATTTAATTTATAAAAAAATAATAACAATTTGGTAAATCCAAATTATAGATTAAATAATAATCACAAGTTAAGAAAAAGTTGAAAACAAGAGCAAATGTTAAAATTACAAAAAATCTTGTTTATTAGTACTCACTATTTAGTTTATATTGATTTGAAACCTGCACGCCAATTATTAACAACACCTGAGAGTAGATTATATTCATCAATAAGATCATATAAACAGAGCCAACTCATATGATTATATATGCTAATAATGTGGGCTATTGATCAGACCATTAATTAACCAATGTGGTATGCGGTAAAAATTGTACATATTACATGATATATTGACTAAATCATTTCATGTTATCTTATATATATATAACCATTGTATAACACGCTATGAGTAGAAAAAGTCTTAAACCGCCTACAATGCTCTGAGCCGTGCTCTGACTTAATGAATGGAGATATCTTATGAATCATATATCCAAAAATTGTGCAAATCAGTTGCAAGTTACCAGAATAACAAAATGAACCTATAATAAGAATGATGTAGCCGGCTTAGAGGGAATCTGTATAAGTATATAAAGAAGTACAAGTTGTACTTATCTCCACATTTTACAGAGCTAAAATATTAACTTAAATTGAACTATCTCTGTAACAACGTTCTGTCAACACATGGGTGAGGGAGTGAACTGAAATACTCGGTCCTTCAATTATATCATATTGATACTGAATATGAATACTCATTTGTGAGTTTCTATCATTTGTATTTGTAATATTAACATTTTGTAATCTTTTTAAACAGATGTTTTCCATCCTCTACGCGCACTTGATACATCAGACACTCTCTGGTAAATCAGAGTTCGCGTTTCTCGCATGTGGCATTCACTTGGTGATGGAGGAAATACTTTCATTGGTATGAATATGATATTCCTTGATAATGAGGTAAATATGACACATAATTACATAAAGAAAGCTACTTTAAAATGGGCTAAATGGACGTATTTTAAGAACTTTTATTTTAATTATTACTCTATGCAGGATTACCGTGTTCATGCTTTTGCACAAACATCAGTTTGGCATTGGTGGGAGAATACCATTCACGAGGGACACTGTTACGAGTTTATGAATTTCATGGCAGTGGAGGCGACAGGATCTTTTAGACCTGTATCCTCCGCTATCAGAA
The DNA here is from genome assembly GCF_009905375.1 of Apium graveolens. Lineage (NCBI taxonomy): Eukaryota > Viridiplantae > Streptophyta > Magnoliopsida > Apiales > Apiaceae > Apium > Apium graveolens. The sequence continues at coordinate 77,753,485 of NC_133656.1, forward strand.
TTGTGTTTACCCACATAACAACGGGCCATCAAATTGTCCAGCCTCCTGTGTTTATACCATTACACAAGTTTGAACTGAAGAGTGTTTCAGAATTATACGATTATGGGTATTCCATGGATCCCAACCAGACACCTGCATTCTCTCAAGGTTTGTGAATATTCGAGTATATATATTTATTTTGGTACTAATTAAGTTATGTTTTATAACATTTACTTATAATTCCATGTAGATGTCATTGGAATTGTGTCAAATATTGAGCCGATAAGAAACATCCAGACAAAGTACGGGCTAAAATCATGCCTTCGTTTCATGCTTGATGATTTAAGGTAACAATAGTACAATGTCTCCGTACAGTTTATACGTGACTATTTATTAGAACAGTAAAACAGGTGTAGCCCAAATTCAAGTAATATATTTTTAACAACATCATATTTTATACACAGGTGTTCTGTAAAGGTCTCTGTATGGGATGCTCAGATTGCTATTATACATCCACTAATAGGAGGCGGTTGATGAACCTACCATCTTGATTTTTGCAAGCTGCAAGTTATCTGTGTTTCATAGTAAAGTCCTTTAATCTAATAATCCATTTATTGTCTTAAATAAAATAGTGAAGTAATATAAGATACCATATACTCTACAATTTTTAATTTCATATGTTCCTCTTTATATTAAAAACAAATTTGATTTTAATTTCATATGTTCCTCTTTATATTAAAAACAAATTTGACACATTTTTTTCAGATACAGTTTCGATATCCTCTATTTCGTCTTCTAAGTTCTATATTAATCTTGCACATGATGCTGTTAACATTTTGAGAGAAAGGTATAGTTTCAATATCTATAACTTTTATAAACTCTGTTCTATATCAATTTTTACATTTTGATACAAGCTTGCTGCATTTTTTTTACAGAATTATCAACAATGAAGCATAGGACCTTTAAATTTGAGAAGAAAAGTCAAGTATTGGATTATTTGATTGAAGATTTTAATTTAAATAATTAAATTCATCTTTTTAAAAATATAATGTTAATATACTGTAATAATTCTGTATGAAAATTTTCGAATAAAAGTTTAAATCTTCAGTCAAACTATTGCAATTTATACAGAGGAACTTCATATTTGAGAATAAAATTATCAAGTATTGCACATCACATACATTGAAAAAAATGAATCTCATTCGTATTTTATCAGTACTGATATGTTAAAATGCTTTATTATCTCAATTAATTTTTATATTTTCTTAAACTTTAAAATTTATCATAATTTTTTGATTTTTTTATCTAGATATATTATTTAATTACGTATTAATAAAAATACGCATTCAGAAATTTTACTCATAAAAGAAGTTGCAGAAAATATATGTATAATTCATATCAAATTTGGACATGCACTGATCGTGGGAGCTCCATTTTATTTATATTTCAAACATTAAATCTTAATCGTATTTTATCAGTTTTAATAGAAAAAATGCTTTATTGTGTCAATTGTATAAGTATTTCTTTAAACATACATTTAAATATAATAAGATATATAATGTGATTAAGTGTAATTTTTGCCCAAATATTGGAAAAACTTAATAGATGTCCAAATATTTTTAAAATTAAAATGTATATCATTTTAAACAGTTCAAACTGATAGATATGTGTCACGTGCATTAAAGATGAATATTGGAAAAACTTAATTGATGTCCAAATATTTTCAAAATTAAAATGTATATCATTTTAAACAGTTGAAACTGATAGATATGTGTCACGTACATTAAAGATGATATCACCTCCATCATTCAAGGTACGTGCTTTCAGTTCTCTATCATATATGCAAGTCCTCAGAAGAACGGTTAAACTGTATTGAAGCAAAACTGGTTTTTAAATATGTAAGTCTCCTTAATGTTCTTTCAGTCTTAATCATCATCATCATCATTTATTCAATTCATAACAACATGTCTAAGTTGACAGTATAGCCTAACTTGAACACGTTTTTAATATTCATTGATTTTATTACAGATTACATTGAGAAAATGTTTGATCCACTGTCTTCACTTGATACGTCACGTACATCTTGGAGAATAAAGGTTCGGATAACAAGAATGTCGCATCACTATCAACATCAGCAGATTCCAAAGAACCGCTTAAGGGTTATAATCTAATATTATTGGATGAAGATGTAAGTACATTTACTCCATTCTCAGGATATCATCAATAACTTAAGTCATTGCCCTTATATTTCTTTTCAATACATTTATAAGTGTATTTTTTGCTATAACTTATTTACATTTTAAGTTATAAACTAATGACATAAAGGCTTTACACAGAATTGTCACATACATGCATTTGTTTACACGAGCAAGTGGAATTCTATATCGAAAGACATGGTGGAAGGAGGTCTTTACATATTTTCCAATTTCTACACTAAGGAGGCTATGGGTACTTTAAGGCCTAAAAGTTCTGAGTATATTATAAATTTCTCAAACTCGACTACAGTTCAGAAAATTGATCAAGATGACTTCATGATACCAAATCATAAGTTCGAGTTTGTTGATCTAAGTGAATTGTTTGCTCTGGTGTCTGGATATGAAAATGTTAAAAAACCAAAATTATCCATAGGTTAGATATTTATGTATAAATACTCCATTATTTGAAGAAGTGTAACAATTTTTATACGAAGATAAGATTAATATATATGTTTTATTCTATGCACAGACATAATTGGTGTACTAGAGGATTTCGAAAATGTCAAAACCATTGAGACCAAGTTTGGGAATAGGCAGATCACAAAGTTCAGAATTACAGATGGAAGGTACTCTCTTGCATTTCCCGCATGTAACCACTTTATTTTAATTATGTACAATTTTTTATTACGTTACTTATTACATTTTGACATCACATGAAAAGGTACTCTAATAAGGTTAGTGTATGGGGAGATCTTGCTGCGACCACTGACGAAATGTATGCGAAAATTAAGGATCGTCCTATTATTACAATTGTTACGAGTACAAAGTTGCAGATCTGGGAGAGTATGTGGGATTATAGATTTATAGTCTAATAGAGTGCATTACTTTGTCATATTTTTTTGCTATTTGTTTGAATACTAATGGCTTTATTGTTTTTGAAAACATTCTTAAGGCTCTGTTCAGATAAGTACTCTTCCATCTTCCAAAATTTATCTAAATCTGGAAAATGATTTTGTGAAAGAGATGAGGAACCGGTAATATAATTTATCTATTATATGGTAATCTATTATATAAGTTAGTATTTACGATTTACTAACTTCACTAATTAACGTCTTTTAAGAATTGAGGAAGAAGGATACAAAAGTACTCCCGAAAATATCATTCCTTCTCTTGTTGAAACTTCATGCACCCCTATCATTATACAAACTATAACACTGAAGGAACTTATCGAGAAGAATACTGCAGCTGATTTGAAGGTGTTACAAGTTAACCTTGACAAATGATAATAGTAATATATGCAATAAATTAGATCAATAATTTTAATAACTCTAATGTTTTGGTTTGGTATGCAGAAAACCTTTCTTTGTCGAGTAAAAGTGTCAAGTGTGGAAGAGGAACAGAATTGGTGGTACCTTGGTTGCACCAAATGCTACGGAGAAGCTATAAAACCTGAAGGAAAATACAAGTGTTCGAATTGTGCACATGTTATGCCAGTTCCTGAAAAAAAAAGTAATCTCCTATCCTGCAATCTAAGGTTTGGATAATGTGACTCAAACTACAGACTCATAGGTGTTAGGGTAAAAACACGCGCTAATAACACATGCAAGTATACGCGTTCGGAAGTAATATAGAATACTTTCTAGTTCGTTCCCACAGAGACTCAGACTATATATGTTCAATTAAACTCACTCACCAATGTATGATTACTTCTCAATGTTAAGACAATAACACTTAGATTTGATTAACTAATTATTAACTACAATTAACTATGAGAATTAAACACTTAATTAACACTTCAATTAACAATATTAAAACACTCATGAGATCATAACTTCATTACTACTTCCTTTAATAGCTATTGTTCTTACCCTTAGCATGCAACAGTGATGATATTAATCGAATAACACGAAACTGATAAAAGCCAACTTTCATTGTACTAATACCATTCTACAAAGCATCCACAATTAAGATAGAAGTTGAATAGGCATCAATTATGTTGAGTCCCTATATGTCTATAGAAATTGACAACATAACGATTTAAGCACAAGTTATTCCTTTTGATTACACAGGGCGAATAAAACGGTTAGAGTTACTCACTAACCATGCGTACTCTTACATGAACCTATACTAGCATGGTAAGTTCTAAATCTCAAGATCCATCGTCGCTTCACAAGAGATTAACACCCTATCTTATATATTTGCGACGCACATAAGATGAATACGCACAACCAATACTAGATATCATACAATCATCACACACTAAGGTATTAAACAACTAACTAAAGAATTCCATAGTAATTCCGTTACGACCCCATGATCACGATTAGCCCATGATATTACTCATCGTCATCATGGGTTCATATGAAAACATGATAATAACATACGAGAATAATAACTAAAACTACTTATATTAAACCAGAGTATGTCACAAGAGTAAATAGGTTCAAAGTAAAGAAAACTAGCATCCAACGATACAACAAAAATAAAGAATCACAAGAAAATATGTTTCATCTTCGTTGCAGTGTGCTAAAACGGTCTTCTTCCTTATCTCCTTGCTCTTCGATTAATACTACGATCTAACCTTTGTGAAACGTCTCTGAAATCTACTTATATAGGAGTCCCATAAAGCCCAGCTAACTCAGAAGTTGGAAGTCAAACAGAAATAGGAGTCTAAAATATTAATTCTAAAATCTGTCACTGTGCGGCCGCTCAGCATTCCTGAGCGGGCGCTCAGCTTCCTGAGCGGTCGCTCAGCAGAGCTGAGCGGACGCTCAGCCCCCTACTGGAAACTGATATGTTTTTCTCCTGTTTCTTCGCTGTAATCTGCTCCTATCTTCCCACTTGCAATGCTAAACACATGCCAAGGCTTATTATTGATGAAATCTCTCCCGAAATGCAACCAATACCCTGAAATGCACAAATACTAGAAAAATGCATCAAATACACAAAATACTTGATTTCAAGACACCAATTTAAGCTATTATAAGACGTTCTAAGTGGTATAAAATGCCACTTATCACACCCCCCAAACTTAAATCGATGATTGGCCTCAAGCGTCACAGACTCAAAAACAAAATGAAAACATGCATGAATGCAATCTATATGAAATGCAACGATCCCCCTTACTACGACCAAACCAACCAACTTACGACATCTCAACAAATGCAATTAGGTGAATAAAGATCAATCAAATCATGCAAACTAACATACAACCAAAAACGTGGTGTGTGCAGATGCTTAACAGATATGCTTCGAAACTAGATCAATTATCATAACTCAACTATCCTCAAGGCAATCGCATGATTATACGAAGAATAAAATTCCAGGCATAAAATGACTTATAACACTTCAAGATTTCTGGAGCTTATTACGGAATCATGCTTTTTATTTATAACAACAAATGCTTATTTGACCGTGCAATGAGTGAGGTCCACAAAAGACTTATGCAATGGCATCCATGTAGCGAGCGTTAGGTTAGCGGATCCCAGACTATAAAAGCCTTAGGTCACTAGGCACAAAGTCCCCTAAGAAATTAATAACTCGAATACCAAAGAGCCCACTCGTGATCAATTATGCATTAACTCTCTTTTTTTTTCTTTTTCTTTTCTTTTTTCTATTCTATTTTTTTTTCAAAATTTCTGAGCAAGTGCGTTTCGCTCCCTCTTGCTCAACCCTAGACTACTCGCATAAAAATACAAGCTGGCTACTAGCCATTTGACGCCTAGCCACAATTAGCAATGAATTCCATTTTTCACTCCATTCTTTTTCTTTTCATGCCTTTTATCACTAAGAACCTATTATAAAATTTTAAGCATAATCAATAGATTAACCTTGAAAACCATCAAACCATAACAACAATCTAGTCCTTAAGTATTCTCTAAGACTTAGTGAAATTACAAATGTTTCTAGCATGCATATCAACCTACACAACTCAACATCACTTTAACGCTATCACTACACTCGCATCAATCATCACAAATTAATTGATAAATCAGCGCAAAAGGGATCATGGTATATGCATGAGCTACATGACATGATAAATAAAGCTATAAATAAAAAAAACTATATGACAAAAAATATGCAACTATATGAACTAAACTATCATGAATATGCAACTATATGACACACACAAAATATTCCTTAACTACCACCCCCAAACTTAAAATCTTCACTGTCCCCAATGAAGGTAGTAGAAAGGAACACAGGGTATACCTACTCGGAGAGATCATCATCATCATCACCCTCGGAGGGTGGTGTATCAAGAGGCGGATATGCAGAGTCCTCACCAAAAACTGGCCACTGGATGTCAGCTCCAAGGCCTCGAAAAGCAGTCCCAAGTGCAAGGGTGAGCTCCTGAGCAAACCTACACTATGTCTCGTACATAGCATCCATCCTCCTCGACAGCCTCCTATACTGGGCATCAGCCATCCCAGCACCCTCTTGAGCTCTAGAAGAACCAGCCTCATCTTGCCTTGGCCTCGCCATGGTAGCACCTCGTGCTGGATGCCCTCCTGGAAGACGATAACCCAGCCCATGCTCCTCAGGCTCACCACCGGTCCACTCCTGCATCGCATGTAGAGTCCCGAAGTCAATAGGAGCGGCCGGCAACTGCAACTGCTCATGAGACGACCACTGAACTCCCACTGCTCGGCAAAGCTTTGTAACCGTGGATGCATAAGGGATGTTCATGTGCTTAGCTCCCCTCAAAAACTTCAGAATTCCTTGGTAGATGAACTCACCAAGGTCCATATAGTACTCCTCAATCAAAATTCCCCATAACAACTGTGCTCTCTCAACTGTGACCTCATGTGCATGTGAAGTAGGCAGAATATTAGCGCAAATAAAAGCATTCCATGCACGGGCATACCTGTTCATCGCAATCGCCGGAAAATGGCGATACTCGTTAGTCCCAGTCTTGAAAGTCCAAACTGTGCCCGACCTACAGAGAGTAGCACAAATCAAATTCAAGTCAAAATCTTCAGCAGTCTTCTCGTTCCAATTCTCCTCCGTGGGCTTCCTCTGTCGCTGCCCAATCACACGGTGAATCGCCGCAGGGTGATAATCCACCGTCATCCCCCGAACAACAGAATATCCATTCTTCTCAGCCTTCGCGTTCGCATAGAACTCGCGAACCACGCTCATCGGAACTGCATCAGGAGACTCATAGAAAGCAATCCAACTCTTCTCAGCAATCATAGGCAACAACTCACCATCCCTCCACGATGGTAAGAACCTCCTCTCCTTCAAAATCGGCTTACCCAGAAGCCTAGTATACTCCTCCTCAGCAACCCTATCATTCAAACGAGGCCTCGCAGCAGTACCCCTCGAAGAATCAACAGTAGGGATAGTGCTGCTACTATCAATAGTCCTGGATCTCTTGGGTGCCATCGAAATTGAGAAAAAGTGTTCAAGATTTGTGTTTTTGGGTTTGAGAGAGAGTTTAAGGTTTGAAAGTGTATGGGGAGTATATGGAATAGGTGTATGGGTAGGGATTAGGGTAAAATTTGATTTGGAGTGAGTTTGAGGGTTAAAAACATGGGATAATGGGGAAATAGGTCGTGGGTAATGGGCTGTGATTTGTTTTTTTATTTTTCAGATTTTTTTGGATTTTTATTGGGCTTAAAAAAATTTCTCCCAGTCGGCCCTGAGCGGTCGCTCAGCAAAGCTGAGCGGGCGCTCAACAGAGCGGAGCGGGCGCTCTGGGGTCTTCTGGAATTTTTTTTTCTTTGCCCTATTTTTCTGATTTTTTTGTGGTTTTGGATAGGTTATTATCTTCTAAGGGTTCTTGTAACAACAAATCATGGGTTGCCTCCCAAAAAGCGCTTCTTTTTCGTCATTAGCTTGACGTAGCGTACCTTATTCAAGTTGACAATAAAACGACACTAACCACTTCCCGGTTTGCTGTGTCCCCATAGTAGTGCTTCAAACGCTGACCATTAACCTTGAATGCTTGGTCCAGATCATTCTCAAAAATCTCCACCGCTCCATGTGGAAACACAGTTTTGACAATAAAAGGTCCAGACCACCTTGATTTCAACTTCCCAAGAAAAAGTCGGAGACGAGAGTTGAATAAAAGAACTTGCTGCCCCGGCACAAATAACTTAGGATGAAGCTTCCTGTCGTGCCACCTTTTCACTTTTTCCTTGTATATTTTGTTGTTCTCGTACGCTTGGAGTCGAAATTCATCAAGTTCATTAAGCTGAAGCATTCGCTTCTTTCCAGCTGCATCTAGATCCAGGTTCAACTTCTTCAACGCCCAATAGGCCTTATGCTCAAGCTCCGCAGGTAAATGACATCACTTACCATACATAAGTTGAAACGGGGACATCCCAAGTGGAGTCTTATATGCTGTTCTATAAGCTCAAACAGCTTCATCGAGCTTTAACGACCAATCCTTCCTTGACGGACAAACAACCTTCTCTAAAATGCGCTTGATCTCTCTGTTAGACACTTCCGCTTGACCATTTGTTTGCGGATGATAGGCAGTAGCAACACGATGATTCACATTGCAGCGCTGCATCATTGAAGTAAACTTACGGTACCCTTCATCACTTATGATTACTCGTGGCATTCCAAACCTTGTGAAAATCTGCTTATGAAGAAAATTCAACACTGCCTTTGCATCATTCGTCAGTAGAGCTTTGACTTCTACCCATTTGGAGACATAATCGACTGCCAGCAAGATGTACTGATTATTGCAGGACGAGACAAAAGGCCCCATGAAATTGATTCCCCAAACATCAAAGACCTCAACTTTAAGCATCACATTTAACAACATCTCATCCTTTCTCGTAAGATTTTCCACTCTTTGGCAATGATCACACCTTAAAACGAACTGATGAGCATCCTTAAACAAAGTAGGCCAGAAAAAACATGCTTGCAGAATACGAGCTGCCGTTTTCTCACCACCATAATGTCCACCATAAACTGTGGAGTGGCAGTCTCGTAATATCCCTTCCGTCTCATAGAATGGGATACATCTCTTGATGATCTGGTCAGCTCCCTGTCTAAACAAATATGGTTCATCCCACATATACCACTTCACCTCATGCAGAAACTTCTTCTTTTGAGCTGTGGTCAAATTAGGAGGCATTATATTGCTGACAAGATAATTCACAATATCCGCGAACCATGGATCTTCCTCCTGAACTGCGAACAACTGCTCATCCGGAAAAGATTCATTGATCAATGTCTTATCATGTGAAGTAGACTCGGGATTCTCCAATCTAGAGAGATGGTCAGCTACTTGATTCTCAGTACCTTTTCGATCCTTGATCTTTAACTCAAATTCTTTTAGCAAGAGCACCCAACGAATAAGTCTAGGCTTCGAATCCTTCTTGGAAACCAAATAGAGAATGGCCGCATGATCAGTGAACACTCTCACCTTTGTCCCAAACAAATAAGATCGAAATTTTTCGAAACCAAATACTATAGCCAAGAGCTCTTTCTCAGTAGTGGTGTAGTTCATTTGGGCCCCATTTAAGGTCTTGCTAGCATAGTAGACCACATGAAAGAGATTATTCTTGCGCTGCCCAAGAACTGCGCCCACCGCATAATCACTCGCATCACACATCATCTCAAAAGGCTCTGTCCAATCAGGTGCTGTAATAACTGGTGCAGTTATCAAACTCTTCTTGAGAGTCTCGAATGCCGTCAAGCAGTCATCATCAAATTTAAAAGGCACGTCCTTCTCAAGCAAGTTGCACAACGACTTAGATATCTTCAAAAAGTCCTTTATGAAATGCCGATAAAAACCCGCATGACCAAGAAAACTACGGATTCCTTTCACAGAAATAGGTGGTGAAAGATTTTCAATGACTCCCACCTTGGCTTTGTCCACCTCAATACCCTTGCTAGAGACCTTATGCCCAAGAATAATGCCTTCACGCACCATAAAATGACATTTTTCCCAATTGAGCACCAAATTAGTTTCTACACACCTTTTGAGTACTGCACGAAGATTATTCAAACATTCATCATACGAATGTCCAAAGATGGAGAAGTCGTCCATGAACACCTCGACATTATTTCCAATCATGTCAGAGAATATAGCCATCATACATCTCTGAAAAGTGGCCTGTGCGCCACATAACCCAAACGAAACTTTATGAAAAGCAAATGTGCCAAATGGACAAGTCAAGGTAGTCTTTTATTGATCCTCTGGTGTAATACAGATCTGATTATACCCCGAATAGCCATCCAGAAGACAATAATACTCATGCCCAGCCAACCTGTCAAGCATCTGATCAATAAACGGAAGAGGGAAGTGATCCTTCCTCGTGGCCTTGTTCAACTTTCTGTAATCCATGCATACCCTCCATCCTGTGACTGTTCTCGTGGGGATGAGCTCGTTCTTCTCATTTGCTACCACAGTGATACCTCCTTTCTTAGGTACACATTGCACGGGGCTCAACCAAGAACTGTCAGAAATAGGATAAATGATTCCTGCATCCAGCCACTTCAGAATTTCTTTCTTCACCACTTCTTTCATGATAGGATTAAGTCTGCGCTGTTGCTCAACAGTCGGCTTACTACCCTCTTCTAGCGGAATCTTATGCATGCAGTATGAAGGGCTGATCCCTTTGATGTATGCTATAGTCCATCCGATAGCCGATTTGAATTCGCTCAAGATCCTTAAGAGCTTGTCCTCCTCACTACCTGAAAGGTCAGATGCAATAATAATAGGTAAAGTAGATGCATCACCTAAAAAAGCATACCTCAAGTGTTCAGGCAATGGTTTAAGCTCCAAGGTAGGTGCTTCCTCAATAGATGGTTTGAGCTTTCCTTCAGCATTTTTGAGGTCAGAAGTACCAAGAGATTCAAATGACATGTCTAGCTTTCACCTCCAGGGAGAAGCATTTAGATATTGTAGTTGCTCATTGCCATCCTCATCATCACTGTCAAAATCCCCCACTAAGGCTTTCTCTAATGCATCAGTCATTAGCATATGATCAAGTTCTGACGTAACCGCAGAATCAATCAAATCCACTTTTAAGCACTCCTCATCTTCTGTAGGGAATTTCATTGCTTTGAATACATTGAATGTCACATCCTGATCCTGCACCCGCATAGTAAGTTCACCTTTCTGCACATCTATCAAGGTACGACCTGTAGCCAAGAAAGGTCTTCCTAAGATTATAGGAATCTTCTTATTTTCCTCGAAATCCAGAATAACAAAGTCTGCAGGAAAGAAGAGCTTATCCACCTTTACTAGCACATCCTCCACTATGCCTCGTGGGTAAGTAATAGAACGATCAGCCAATTGCAGAGACATGTAGGTGGGCTTTGGATCAGGCAAATTCAACTTTTTAAAGATCGACAACGGCATCAGATTGATGCTTGCTCCCAAATCACAAAGGCACTTGTCAAAAGACAACTTGCCAATGGTACAAGGAATGGTGAAGCTACCTGGATCTTTAAGCTTTGTAGGTAACTTTTATTGCAGCACATCACTGCATTCTTCCATTAGAGAAATGGTCTCAAGGTCATCCAGTTTCACCTTCCTTGAAAGAATACTCTTCATAAATTTTGCATAACTAGGCATTTGCTCCAGAGCCTCAGCGAAAGTTATATTGATGTGAAGTTTCTTGAACACCTCCAGAAACTTACCGAACTGCTTATCCAGCTTTTGTTGTTATAACCTCTTAGGGAAAGGTGGTGGATGATAGAGCTGTTTCTCCCCCTGTATTACCCTCAGGCATAGTGTGTTCAACAGTAGTCTTCCTTGGTTCCGCCGCTTTCTCCTTTTGCTTAGCTTCTTCATCACCAACTTCAGCTTCTCCTTCTTTTGCTTTTTCAGCATCAACAACTTTTCCAGACCTTAAGGTAATAACCTTGACTTGCTCTTTAGCTTCCTTCCTACCTGGCACTTCAGTATCACTGGGAAGTGTGCCAGGTTGACAATTGAGCACTGCATTGGCTATTTGACCGATTTAATTTTCCAAGGTCTTGATAAAAACCGCCTAACTCTTGCACAACAGCTTAAGTTCCTCAAAATTAGCACTAGAGGGTGGAGCTGCACCTCCTTGTTGAGGATATGATTGCCTTTGAGCATAATGCTGTGGTTGCTGGAATCCAGGTGGATTGAACCGTTTACTTACGCCTTGCTGATATGGTTGCTGAATAGCATTCTGATTATTACTCCAGCTGAAATTTGGATGATTTCTGTTGTTAGGATGATACGTAGCTGGCACAGGCTGCTGCTGTCAATGATAATTGTTCACATACTGCACAGATTCATTAACAAGAGAACACTGATCCGTATCATGAGAACCTGAACAAAGCTCACATACCATAGCTATCTGATTGACCCCATAGGTGGCTAGAGAGTCGACCTTCATAGACAGCGCTTGGAGCTGCGCTGTAATAGCTGTAGTTGCATCGACTTCCAGAATACCTGCTACCTTCACATGCATCATCCTTTAAGTTGGGTTTTGATGCTCATTTGTAGCCATAGTCTCAATAAGATTATAAGCCTCAGTATAGCTTTTGGCCCACAAGGCGCCTCCAGCTGCTGCATCGAGCACGGACCGAGATTGGGCCCCCAAACCATTATAGAAACCAATGATCACCATCCAATCAGGCATTCCATGATGTGGACACTTTCTCAACATTTCCTTGTAGCGCTCCCAAGCTTCGCACATAGATTCTGTAAGTTGCTGCGCAAATTGAGTAAGAGCACTCCTCATAGCAGCAGTCTTCGCCATTGGATAAAACTTCACCAGAAACTTTTGCGCAAGATCTTATAGACCCAGCTGGTTCAGAATGTAACCAGTCCTTAGCTGTATCCCTCAGTGAGAATGGGAAAAGCCTCAGCTTGATAGCCTCATCAGTCACACCATTATATTTGAAAGTACTACATATCTCGGCAAAATTCCTTATGTGCATGTTGGGGTCTTCAGTCGCAGCACCTCCGAAAGAAACAGAATTTTGCACCATCTGAATAGTGCCCGGCTTGATTTCAAAGTTATTGGCCTCAATAGCCGGGTGCATGATGCTAGACTGAATGTCATCAATTTTGGGTCGAGAAAAGTCCATAAGAGCTGGATCTGCCGGAACTAAACGATCACCCATGGTTAATGGTTCTTTCTGCTCACTTCCTGAATCCGAATCTTCAAAATCTATCTTCTCCGGAATATCAAGAACTTCGTCTGTCTCCTCAGCCATATCTAAAGTCCTTTTGCGAGTGCGAGAACGAGTTTACATAAACGCTCGCTAAAGTACCTGAAACACAACCAGAAACAATAACACGTCTTAATCACTGAGTCCTAATGACCAATGATGGTAAGTACATAAACTAAACAAATACGCCGAGTCCCCGGCAGCGGCGCCAAAAACTTGTTAAGGCGAAAATATGCGCTAATAACACACGCAAGTATATGCGTTCGCAAGTAATATAGAATACTTTCTAGTTCATTCCTACAGAGACTCAGACTAATTATGTTCAATTAAACTCACTCACCAATGTATGATTACTTCTCAATGTAAGACAATAACACTTAAATTTGATTAACTAATTATTAACTACACTTAACTATGAGAATTAAACACTTAATTAACACATAAATTAACAATATTAAAACACTCATGAGATCACAACTTCATTACTACTTCCTTCAATAGCTATTGTTCTTACCCTTAGCATGCAACAGTGGTGATATTAATCGAATAACACGAAACTGATAAAAGTCAACTTTCATTGTACTAATACCATTCTACCAAGCATCCACAATTAAGATAGAAGTTGAATATGCATCAATTATTTTGAGTCCCTATATGTCTACAGAAATTGACAACATAACGATTTAAGCACAAGTTATTCCTTTTGATTACACAGGGCGAATAAAACGGTTAGAGTTACTCACTAACCATGCATACTCTTACATGAACCTATGCTAGCATAGCAAGTTCTAAATCTCAAGATCCACCGTCGCTTCACAAGAGATTAACACCCTATCTTATATGTTCGCGACACACATAAGACGAATACGCACAACCAATACTAGATATCATACAATCATCACACACTAAGGTATTAAACAACTAACTAAAGAATTCCATAGTAATTCCGTTACGACCCCATGATCATGATTAGCCCATGATAGCACTCATCGTCATCATGGGTTCATATGAAAACATGATAATAACACACGAGAATAATAACTAAAACTACTTATATTAAACCAAAGTATGTCACAAGAGTAAATAGGTTCAAAGTAAAGAAAACTAGCATCCAACGATATAACAAAAATAAAGAATCACAAGAAAATATGCTTCCTCTTCGTTGCGGTGTGCTAAAACGGTCTTCTTCCTTATCTCCTTGCTCTTCGATTAATTCTACGATCCAACCTTTGTGAAACGTCTCTGAAATCTACTTATATAGGAGTCCCATAAAGCCCAACTAACTCAGAAGTTGGAAGTCAAACAGAAATAGGAGTCTAAAATATTAATTCTGAAAATCCGTCCCTGCGCGGCCGCTCAGCATTCCTGAGCGGGCGCTCAGCAGAGCTGAGCGGGCGCTCAGCCCCCTACTGGAAACTGATCTGTTTTTCTCCCGTTTCTTTGCTGCAATCTGCTCCTATCTTCCCACTTGCAATGCTAAACACATGCCAAGGCTTATTATTTATTAAATCTCTCCCGAAATGCACAAACACTTGAAAAATGCATCAAATACACAAAATACTTGATTTCAAGACACCAATTCAAGCTATTATAAGACGTTCTAAGTGGTATAAAATGTCACTTATCAATAGGACCTACACATTTCATTTATTCTTGAATGATGACACAGATTCAAGTTAGTAGTACTTGTCGGCGATGACACTGAAGCATTGAACTTTATTTTTCTTGACAAATGTGTCAAGAGGATTGTTGGTCAGACAGCCACTAAGATGATTGTTGATCATCCAAAGGTATATATGGGTTTAATAAATTTAAATAGTATTTTAATGACACGGTTTATACTTACAATAAATTATATTATTTTGTAGGTTGATACTCAAACTGGATATCCTAAAAAGCTAAAGGATATTGCAGGAATGGAGCTTACATTGAGTATACTGATAAACGATGATAATGTATCGTTGAAGAGTCAAATTTTTGAAGCAGTTGATGTATGTTACAAGATTTCCGAATTATCATCACCATCAGGAGCCAAACATCCTGCATCTTCTGTTTCAACCTTCACATAAGTAAAAATCTAATATATCTTTAGTTTTTCGCAATACTATTTTCAGAAAATATAAGTTATAAATTTATTATTCTTACTTAGAGTTAGTTTAGGGATTACCTCTAATTGGTTTACTACATGACAGAGTGTCCTAGATTTATCAAGTTGTGGAGAAACTCCAGGAACTGGAAAATCAAGCACCAAAGGAAAATCAAACAGCAAGAAAATTAAAACGGTACAATATATTCATAAAAAACAGTTAGCCTTAAATTGTTTTAATTTTCTTTTTTAAGTTTTAATTTTAAATTAAATGTAGGTTATTATTCTTATGTATATGTATATATAATCATATTTGTATGTTTGTTCATCTATATACTTGATTTTGAATTTAGTTGTTAATTTTTAAAAATTTCAGGAAAAATGAATCAAGGTATGCAAGTGAGCTCAGGAACTCCTTTGAAGATTTTTTAATGCTCACAATTGCTTGCTATTTGAATAGATCATTTTACAGTCTTTTATGTTCTTAAGCAACTTTTAAATTCAGTTTCAGACTCCTTCTTCTGTTATATTTAAACTCCTATTTGAACTCCTAATGGTCACAATATGTGATTTGGTTTCAATTATGTTAGTATCTTTTAGTTACTTCAATGTCGTATATTACATCTATATTTATTTTTCGGAACATGTCACTGAATTGGACATTCCCAGTAACCTGCATTCATAACATAAAGTAAGGTCCAATAAATACATATTGATCATCTAGCAATATATCTTATACATACCAATATATACAATAAAAGAGGAGGTGAGACTGAGGCTTGTGTGTTTTGTGCGGGGACTTATTGTAATAGTACGTGAATCCTTTCAGAGGAGGTGTGGCAGGGGTACTCTTTCATTTCTGCTACTCTACCAGAGGAGGTTGGTCCTTTTAGTGCGAGGAAAGCTGAGAGTGAATCCTGATTCAAAGTTCATATATCTTGATATTGTCCGGACAAATGTGATATTTTGTTTAGTTTAAAACATGAACCCTTGTCTAATATGATTCAATTATATTTGTGCAAGACACACTTTCTATACAGCTTTACTGATCAAGGCACTCTGATCTCACAACTCTTTCCTCTACTTTTTCCTTTTTTATGCCTTCGTCGTTAACACCAAGCGGCACTTTCCCTCCTGCTATATTACTAGAGGCAGAACTTTCACTCTCCTGTAACCATTTACAGCAATTCAAATGCATAAAGTTGCCCGACATCCAGTGATTTCTTTAAAAACTACTCTTCTACAAGCAATATACAGAACAGGTCAATGGGCAATTACCATTACTTAATAATTAAATAATTAAATAATACAAACTATAGTGTAAACTTACCCTTATAGATCTCGGAGCTCTAGGTATAACAGGGATCTGGTACCCATAAAACCCATATTCTTGTCTCACAACCATGTATTAAGCATGCATACTACTAAGAAACTTCCAAATGCAATGGTGCGGTGTTCCAAAACTACAAACATATCAATCAACTAATCAGTTACATTCATGTTATTTACTATAAATTTTGTATATTTTTGGGAGTATATGCCCAATTAAGGTAGAGATGCCTAAATATTGTCAGTTGTATATGTATGATACTGAAAACGAAATGATACTGAAACTGTAATATAATATCATTCATTTGATTTCCGAAAAATCCATCCTTTTACTGAATCCTCTTTGTCAATGTCATAACTAATTATATATGATTTGTAAGTATATATTGTTAAAGAAAAAGATGTAAAATATATAAAAAAAAAATCCGTGTGCGTAGCACGGGAAAATTACTAGTCTATATTTGAATATTGGATAGTAAATATATTTTTATTCTTTTATTTTCTTTCATTATTTTTAAATTTTGCATATTAGATTAATTTTTACTTAAAAAAGTTATGTATAAATTTATTTATTATTTATAAAAAAATCAGTGTACAATTGTTTGTTCATTTAGCATTAGTTTTGTATATCCAAACAAAACAATTATAGTATTATTTATGTTACTTAAAAATTATACATGATTTGTTTACTAAACTAAAAGTTGCTATTTAATACAAATTGTTTTCTTTATAAAATTATTTTTGTATTCATATTCTATTTTCCTAATATTTTAAAGTGGATGTCTTTCTTACTTTCTCTAAAAGCAACAAGATTGCTAAAGCTCATGAAATATTTTGTTTAAGAAAAGGATAGTGAAATAAACATATAAATGTACAAACGATATTTTCCTTTTAAAATGATTTTTTTTATTACAATACTAATTCTTAAAATTAATTATAAGAGCTATGTTAAATTAAATAATAAAGATTGAAAAAATGTTCATCAAATACTAGTGTATTATTTTTTTTAATAAAATTATTGTTAATTTTTTTAAACTTCGCGTAATCAACATTCAACAATAATATGATAAAAAAAGAAATCATCTATACTATACTATACTATAATAACCGGAATGGGGTATAATTTGGTATGCTTTTTTTTGGTTGGTTTGGTTATCCCCATTTATGACCGTTGGATCTTTTTAATCAAGTGATCAAGAACGTTAGATTCAAATAATAAAAATATATACACTACTCAAACTCCCAGGTTCGAACCCCGTCAACATCAAATATTTATACACTACTAAAACTCCCAGTTTCGAACCCCACCAACAACAAATATTTATATTGTATTTATACACTACCCAATATTCAGGTTCGAACCCCGCCAACAACAGATATTTATATTATTATCTATAAATACACTACTAAGATAATGATCCAAAACAAATTATAATTTTAAATAATATAAAAGTATTAATAAAAACCCTTCAATTGCACCCAAAAATAATTTATTATCATTTTAAATAATATAAAAATATTAATGAAGACCCATGCATCGCACGGGTTGTAAGGCTAGTAATATTGTAATGCATCGTATGAGTAAACACACTTCACTATTGTCACAAACACACTTTATTATCTTACTTTAATAACTTTTAAACCCAACTAATAATAGTTGTCTCAAAATATGAGATTTTTCATCATTCTCGGTAATTCTTCAACTAACAATTTAAAACCATATTCAAAAATATTTTTTAAAACATCTTCAGTATTTAGTCCACAATAATGTTTCATTTTAATTGAACTTCTTTTCTTTAAGTTACGAAACTCCAATATTTGTGAAATTTTCAGTAGTTATGTTACACCTAACTTCACTAAAACTGTCACATATAAAACACCATGTACTAATAATGCATGAAGCTAAATGCATGATCGATATTTTTAGGTTACATACTATGTTTACTCTCCTCTTCCTTGCCTGTTTCCGGTAAGTTAAGAGATTCTTATTTCATACAAAAAGCAAACATGCTAAATTGATCACATATCCACTTGTTCCCCCGATTTGTTTTATAAGTTCCAATAAAATCATCTTCTAGGTAGTCTTTTAAATGCTTCTTAATTAATTCGAGCACGGTATCATTTAGTTCTAACATAATAAACTCGTGTAATCAAAGAGACTTCCGTACTTTTTGTGAAAAATTATACCTAAAAAGAACATAAAACGCATCTTTTGGACACAACTAACCCCGAGATCAACTAGGATTGATTCTCACATTTTTAACCACTAACGCAACAGCTATAGGTAAACAATCCTTATTTGTATGTAGTAAAAAAATTGCAACCATACCTGGTAATTTGAGATTCCCTAATCTTTCCAGAATATTAATTCTACAATGTAATGGACTCACGTGTTTTAACACTCATATTAATAAATAAAAATATGAAAAACGCTTGAGACACCAAACTAAGTTCGAAAAAATATACAAAATGTCACATGTTGTATGTGTTGATTGACTATATAACAATAGTCCGTCAGCATTCACACATATTCGAATAATAAAAAAAATATCGTAATAATTTTTGGTACATTTAGCATTACCTAACAACATTTTATAATGTTATATCAGTATTAGCATGTTATTTTGCAAAATTTGTTAATTAAAAAATTGATATTACAGTTACTAAATGGAAATTTAGTAAATGGAATTTTCAATTTGTACTTTTTTTGCCAAATTTAAACAGAGTTTATTATTAATTTGAAATAGATTCAATCGAGATAAACCTTAACTGATCTTGCAATATATTGAAAAATAAATAAATGAGCTAAATAATTAGCCATTTTGTTTTCAGATTGCTTAACTAACTGAATTTAACCATTCTAAAAATTCAAAAAGAAGATTATGGTTTCTCGGGAAATCCAGCCTGCATCTCCCCTGAAAGTAGTAGTTTCGCAATTGACCCTGAAAATAGTAGGAGAATAAACTTTGTGTGTGCTTTGGAAGTCTTGTCTCCGTATTTAACGGGTTGTACCCATTGAGAGATTTTTGGGGGTTATCTCGCACTTTGCACTTGTACGCGTGGGATCACTCGTCCTATAGTAAGGTGGGTTATTCTCATCGAGGGGCAGGATACACTTTAGCATTTATAGAAGTCATGGCTATATCTGCGATAACGATAAGTTATTTCATTCTGCCCCTCCCAAGCGTAGGGAAAACCTTGTGTGCTCAGATGAATAAATTTGCAATTAAAACTTGTACGAGTTGATGCTTAAGGGAGAAATTTCTATTAAAACTTTATAAATCAATGCAACGCCGGACATAAAAAAGAATAAAATGCATGATGATAAAGTCTAGCTTTAACGTAATGACATAATGTGTATTTGAAGAATTATAAACAACCCATATAAACGAAATGTACCCATATAAAATGTATGTAGTTGGATATCTAAATGGAATACCTTGGCAAAAAATATCATCCAAAGCATGACATGAATTTAAAAAAAAAATTATATATGAGTGTAATTCAGATCTAATTTAAAAAATGTCAAGTGCAGTTCAATAAAAACATGGGTAATTGGACATGTGATAGTGAATTGCACTATTTTAAAATTGTCTTTATTAAGACCATATGGATCTTCTTGTACCATATGGCACGGGCATTCAATTTAATTACATATTTAATTTTTCCAAGGGCTATGTCCGGTTGGCCACCATCCAAAAAACGTGATATATGCCCCTCGTAATGATATTCAATTTTCTTTATGTGATAGGTTACTTAACATTTTATCACGTATTGAAATTTTATCATATTTTGAATCATCTGAAGGAGGTTCCGACATAGTTTAAACACAACAAAAATAATATCTCAGTTCAATTTCTCATTTATGGTTAAAACAATATAAGCAACTATTTACTGAAACACACACCACCACCAAAAGTGCAGGTGAAAGATGAAATTACATACCCAATTGACTAAATTTACGACGCTGAAGAGATTCGATATTTGAAAGAGATTGAGGAGGGTAAAGAAAAGTTTAGACTCTAGGATTTTGTGAGAGTTAAACAAAGACATACCCGTCAAAATAATACCCAAGATCCGTTTATCAATGGTCTATTAATTTTACTTCAAAATTAATAACACATAAATAATTATTCATCTTTTTTCATTTTTTGTTGATATTTTCTAAAATTTAATTTATTTTAAAATTTTATCTTAATTAATTACTGTTTCATTTATGCTTCATGATTTTCTTAAACAATGTTATATTATTAAGACTACAAAATAAACGATAAATTATATTAAAGGCCTTATGAATATATGATTTTTTTTCATTTCTATTGAAAAAGGTCTTGCTATTGTAGTGCATTTCGTATTAATTTAATCAAGATTATAATCCGTTAGCTTCTGCAATTTTCTAGTCAAAATATGGTATGAGTATATGAATCAATTATGTTAGGTCCTTAATACAACTATAAAGGGGATGAATACAGTTTATGCAGACAAATCGAATTAAGTACTCAACAGGATAACAGTTTTGTATTGATTAATAAAAACTGATTACAAAACTAATATCTCAAATGATGAACAAATATCCTTGAGAGTTGCTAGGTTACATAAAAAGATGTATTAATTCGTGACACATAAAGTGTAAATCTAATTTGTGCTCATATACTGCACAACCACACAATTAATAAGGAATACTATCCTATTACAATAAGAAATTCTAAAACATATATGTGTATTGATTTCTACAAGAAGTAAAGTCCTATATTGATATGTATTCTGCAAATCTTTTCCTTCTTTGATATCTCCCGACTTTCAGCTAAAGTGACCAAATGCTGATGTCAAATACTGATCAGCAAATGCTGATGATAAATGATGATAATGTCACCTCTGCTAAATACTAATAAAATACTGATAAATAAACTCTGATAGTTTATATGCTGATATCATCAATTTTTTCTAACAATCTCCCCTAACTTGTGCATTATGAAAATATGTACATGTTCTAAATTGATGATGTCAAAACTATATAAATGCAGAAATACAAATAAATAGTCTATCTTACGATCAGTGTTTTCAGACTTTATCTTCAGTCTTGAACTCTAGTACTATCAGTAGCTTTATCAAGGAATTTCTTAAGTAGAATATCTTCAAGAACATTTACATACATTTCCATTCTCTGTTTGATATCCTTGAGCTCCTCTGTTGATTCATCATTCTGATAAACAGCAGCTCTGAGGTCATGTGCATTAGATTCTCCAAGTGATAAGTCATCCAGTTCCATAAATCCAACTATCTTTCCACCAGGACTGAAAGTAAGAACTTATCTTCCTAAAGACTTAACCACCTTGGCTCCTCCAATAGGCATATCAACGGTATGACCAGATTCATGAACGTACTTTGGAATGTAATTAGACTTGTATGTCATTCCTCTCTGCTTCATGTATACCAGATTCTTCAAAAATTCTGACCATCTAGCAGTAGTAGAGTTGGTTACCTTGAATAAAGTAGTGACAAATTACAACTTTTGTCATGGTTTACTCTTCAATTGCTCTTGAGTAAGCCTCAACCTTCTCTCAGAATCCAGAAAATAATTCAGTTTTTCTCCAACTAGATCATTCACAATTTGTACCGATAAAATTTTCTGCAAATCTTCAAGCTTTGTATTATTTCTAATTGCTTTCAGATTTCCAGGTTCCCTTAGAATTAAAGCATCAGCAACATAAGTATTAGCATTTGGAAGTCACAAGCCACTTCTTCTACCAGCTCTTCTAGATTGAGAGTTTCCACTATAGATCTTGTTTATAGTCTCAGAAGAATCTCTTACCGGTGCAGGTGTCTTGATTCCCCATAGTAGTTTCTTATTTTCTTCTAAAGTCAATTCTGGCATATCAGAATTTAAATTCTCTGAATCAAGATTTGTTAAATCAGCTTGTGTTTTACTTGAACTATCAACAACTTGAGTAGTATCAGGGGTTGTGACTGGTTGAGCTTCAACAATTGCTCTTCATCAACTTGAGCATTGTCAGAGGTTGTTACTAGCTTTAATTTCTCAGCCCAATCAGCTCCAGGAATCATCTTTCTTCTCTTGTGGAACTGGTTGGTTTCTTCTTCTTGAATCTTTTATTCATCAGCATCATCACGAGCTACAAATACTGAATAGATTGGATCTATCAGTGTTTGAGATTTTGAAACTTTAAATGCTGATTTCTTCTTGGATTTTTCTTTAGGCTTTGGCTTTGATTTCTCACCAATTTTCTCCTTCCCCTTATAAATCCTGTCAGCATTTAAAATTGCTTGAGACCTTAAAGGTCCTTCAGCATCAGTTTGACTGATCTCCTTGATCACTACTCCTTTTGTAGGTCTACTTCCAGGAATATCATCATAAGGCAAGATAACATCAGTATTTGCTGATCTCATTGATTTGAATTCTTCCTCCATAAGCCTAAACTATTACATATCAACTCCAGGATTTTCTCTCTTAAATATTCTTCTACTCACCTCAGAATCAAAAGCTTGAATTTTTGGATCCTTGTAGAACATAGTTGTTTTATTCCCTTTCACCTTCAGTGTTTGTAGATACTGACTAGCTTCAGCACTAGCTTCTATCTCCAGAATGCATTGGTTATCATCAGCATTTGTGACTTTCAGAGTTTGTTGAGATTTAGTCACAGCCAACTCTTTACTTTGCTCAGTCTTTGAGACTTTCCTTTCAAATCTCCCGATCTCCCCACCTTGTATAAATTGACTAGTGGTTTTAGATGTACCACTACCACTAGTACCAATTAGATCTCCATATTTCCTTCCATAAATCTCCTTTATACCTCTTTTACTTCGTCCATCATGACCATTATCTTTGTCATCAATATCTTTCAATTGGAGTTGTTTGCATTTAGATTTCAAAACTTTCTCCCTTTTTTGGAATCATCACCAAGTAGAAGGGAAATAATGAACTCCAAAGACTGTTGTACATCATCCAATTGACCAGACATCTTTGCTTGATTAGCTTCCAACTTAGCTTGGTTGTCTTTCGATTTTTCTTGTCTAGTAAGGATAGGTCTCAATTGCTTGGTCATCTCATAGGAAACAGTAAGCTTAGTTTTCAGAAAAGATTCCTTGAGTTTGTTAATCTGAGAATTAGCCTAAGACTGAGTATTGTGAACTATTTTGATCAACAGTGTAGAAGCTTTGAGATGAGTCGGGATATCAGGATTTGTAATACTCTTCTCTGATGTTTCCAAATATCTGAAAGCATTAGCAACAGAGATAAGATGTGAAGCATCCTTCCATTTAGAAGTCCATTATGCATCAAAAAACTCTTTACTGTTCTTAGCATCAAGCTCAGCTATTCTCAATTGTTTATCCCTTTCTGACATGCCTTCAGGAAAGATAATCTCATCAAGATATTCATCAGGATCTAATGCTACATTAATATCTTCTCCATCATTAGACTCACTTTCATGAACAGATTCTTCATCAGCAACCGGGTCCTGAACAAACTATGCTACTTCATCTTCAACATCAACATTTAACGGATCATCAGAAATTGGTGCAGTATGTGATCCAGCTATTTTAGAAACTGCCATACCATCAGCATTTAACTCCATATCTTGAAAAATAGTTGCCATATGAAGTGAAGCTTCAATAATTATCTCCAAAACTTCAGTACCTGTAGAGTACTGTGGTGATTCAGGAATTATGGAGTCAATATGAGTGGACTATTCTACATCTTCATCAACAACAACAATAGGGAGGATAACAGAAGGTGGGAAGATAGATTGAGTGGACTGCAGGAAAGTATCAGTACTTAGACCTGCAGGGAGATTATCAACACTTGGTACATCAGAGTTTATCGAGGGTCTACAGACTATTGTTCAGCAGATGTTTCTTTAGTACTCTGTGCACCTACAAAATTATTTACAAAAATACTTAAAGCTCTATATTCTTTTAAAGTAGTCTCACTACTCCTCACACCACTCATCTCATGACTTTCAATAGTCAAAGTTTCCTCACAGAAATTAACTAAATCCTGACACTCATCTACCTCTCCTTTTGCCAGGTAAGGATCCTACATCTCTTTAATTCTATTTTTCTCTAGATCTTTTCTCTCATTCTCACATGAAAGGCTCAGATAATTTTGTCCTACAGAAATAAGAGGCGGTTGAGAAGAGTTGTCTGTGATCATATGACTAGAGGTATTCCTTTTTAAAGGTCTAATCAGATTCATGTCATCAGGATTTATACTATAAGTAAATGATGATAATACAAAATTAGTATTTAAATCAAATGCTGATAAAGATAAATCAGTATTTGTACCTTGTGTTTCTAAAGGATCGGCTTCTGTATAGACATCCAAAGATTGAACTGTGAGAAGTTCAGCTGATGTGGGTGTTGGATGAACCCTTCCTTCAGGATCAACAGTTAAGATACTTGGATCAGGAGTCAAGCCTTCACTACCACTTTGAGGTAGTGGTTCTTGAGGGGATGGAGATTCAGAAATTGCTGGATGACTTTGACATTTAGGTTCTTGTGGACTCCTCTCCTCAGATTCAGTGTCTGACTCCTGTGCAGCTCCAAGTTTGAAACAAGCTGTATACTTAGATGCAGCTCTCTTAATAGACTGGTAAAAAAAATTTAATTTTGGCAGCTTCAGCTGTTATCTTAGCAGTTGCTTCATTATGCCAATGGACTTTTCAGCAAGATGCTCCATTTCTTCAATGTGTGTTGTACTACTTTAAAGTGCACGTTCTTGTGGGACAAGATCATGATTTATAGTAGTTGTTGTATCCCTTTGAGATACGGTTCTTGTGTGCTTGATCCAGGAAACAATCCTTGTTTCTGTGACCTCTTGACAGACTGCTCTACTTGATCATGAGTGATCTCTCTCACTCTTGTCCTCTTCATTGGATATTCAGTAACCATCACAGGTGCATCAGCAATTGACTGTTGCTGAGCATCAGTATTGGCACCCTGTGACTCATCAGCAATTTCTTTCTTAATATTCCTCAGATTTTGAGCAATGTAGGATTTGACCAACTTCCTCTTCTTTGGTCTTGGGCTCAAACCAGTTTAAACAACATCACCAGGTTGAATAACATCACCAGTGGTTGTGCCCTTATCAGTTGATAGTACAACCAAACTTGAGGTATAATCAACTTTTAAATTCTTGAATTTTGATGATAAATGAGCATTGTCTTCATCAATTGATTCTACACCATCCAGTACAAGCTTTCTCTTAACAAATTCTGAAGGTTTAGAAGAATGAGAAGCTTGTACAAAATCCCTTTTCTGTGCAATATTAACATTTGCAGCACTTGACCTAGCAGACTGGACAATTATGTCCTATGGATTCTCAATTGAAACAATAACTCTAGTAGTCAACTCTGCTGGTTTCTTCCTATTTATAACATGTGTCTTTTGCGATACACCTGAGGTGGATTGTGTATGTGGAAGTGTTTTGGTTGCAGTGCTGGGATGAGCTACAGGTGGGTACCCAACTGTTATTTCCTGCACCATAGCACTTTGTTAGTTTTGCAGACCATAAGTCACAAGAAGCCTTACAATTAGCAAGTTTCTGGAAATCACTGGCAACCTCAAAGGTGCAAGATCAACCCTCTCTGAATCTTTAGAAATTAGATCAGAGAAAGCTCTCTCGGTGAGCTTAAACAGTGACACAAATTGATTAGTAGGGATTGGGGTTTCAGGAAAATAAACATTGAAAATTAACTGAAAAAATCTAGCATAATATATTATATTCCTATCAACTTTTAATCTATCCCCTATAAAACATTAAACACTCTACCAAAATCATAATTTGTACCATGAATTAGAGAGTACCCAATTTGTTGAGTCATGATTGGAAGGGCATCAAAGTTTGTTAGGTCCCAATTTGTTTGTAGAAGGGGGGTTGAATACAAACAGTACCAAATAATCGAATAAATGCGGAATAAAAAATGTGAAACAAAATTCAAGTTAAATAAAAATATTATTAAACTTGAAAGGTGTTACAACAACTGTATCGATTACAAGGTATTAATCTCAAATCAATTATCACAAATCTAGAATAAATTCGACATGAACTTTTTCTATTTTTGCAATAATTAGAATCAAATGCTAAACGCGATTTGAGATTAAGTTCTAGGGATTTTGATCCGCTAGATTGTTACGCAAGAACAAGATAAAGATTTCTAGTTGATTGGATTTAACTTTGCAATCTAGAAATTGATCTTTGAATTTCAGCAGAGAACAATGAAATATTTCTTAGGCGGCTGCTGTGTTCTTGTATTTTTTCAGTGTTTTAATGTCTTCTGCTTCTTTTTCTTTTTGTATGCAATCCAACAAAATTACTTGAACTGCAATGACAATCGGTAGGACAATCTCTTTGGCTCAGCAAGACTTTCAGTAGGACTTTCAATTGTACTAGCAAGACAATCTGATTGAACTACAATGACTATCGGTATGACAATCAGTTGAACTAGCAAGACAATCTCCTTTCTAGTGTAACTTTCGGTATGACAATTGAAATGACTTGGCATGACAATCGGTATGACAATCCAGATTGTCATGCTAGTTCATTTTCAATTGTCTTGCTGATTTAAGACTGTTTTTAAACCAATTAAACTTCTGAAAATTCCTAAAATTAATTCAGAATTAATTAATCAATTAATTCAATTAATAAATAAATTATTCTTCGCAGATATAATTTATTTTCTTAATTAAATTAGATGACTTAATTAATTAATAGAGAATTAATTCTAGTCTTGAGCAGCAACCATTCTTCTGCAAATCTTCTGAAAATCACTGAAAATTATGAATCAATTCCACCACTTCAACGTTGACACTCGATGTACTGTCTGGTTCATGAGTGACTAACTTCCGTGACGTTTCTTCATGTGTTGACTTTGATACTCTGATTTTCTTCAGATTAAATCCTTGTAATTAATGATACTCTGACGAGATCTCTGTCACTTGATTAAATCCACGATCTTGATTTATATCACTGAGGCATGATCAACTTCTTGAACTTCTTCCAGTGAATTAACTCCTCAAGTCTGTAGATGAACCTTGTTTCTGAATCCTTTGACAGATATTACTTTGCGAGATCTCTCTGACGGTAGATCCACTATTTACTTATTACATTCTTATTTGAGTTGAGTTGAATCCTCGAATATACAAATAGGCTATGACATATGACTTACAATCTCCCCCTATTTGTTTGTTAGACAATAACACACAAATACCTAGAGGATAACTCAACTAACAAATAAGAAAAAGATATAAACATACATGCAAAGTAAATAGTAGAAAAGTTCTGGACTAGATTTAACATTTTCCAGATTCCAAGTAGATGTTCCTCTAGACTGAACATATCTTCAAGTAGTTTCATCTTCATTTGTACAACCACATTTCCTGTTGAGAAGCCTATATCTCTTGCTTCTCCCCCTATGAGAATCAACTGATTAAAGAAGATCACCTTCGTTTACCACCTCTCCCGTACAATAGGATCCGCAGATAAAAACCAATGGTACTCCCTTAACAGCTTCTTCCCTTACTAGGAAATCACCTTGTGTTTACCACCTCTCCCGTACAATAGGATCCGTAGTTACAAACAACAATGGTGTGGTGTAGTGTACATTTTTAGGGTCTTTTTCTTCCTCCCTGCTATTTCTCCCCCTTAGTTGAGGAATCCTCCAAACTATTACTTAAGCTTTTATCTCCCCCTTAAAGATGGAATGTATGCCGTCGTCTGAAGGAGTTCTCATATTTCACTTGGTTGGAAAAGAAATAACAAGTGTTTCTCTTTCTTCCTCACTGTGAGTGTGTGATCCTGTTTTAGTGTACCTCACATGTGTTTCACTCTTCTCTCCACTCATGTTTACACTCATTCTCACAAGTGTATCACTCTTCTCTCATAGCTCCATAATCCAGCTGTACCTGCAAGGAAAATCACCTTAGCCATCCTTAAGGAGGTCACATGTGGTGCAATGGGAGTTCACAAATCCCCATCCTTGTTAAACTCGTCAGATGAATCTGAGTCATAATTTATAAGTTGCTAGTTTCCCTTTTAGGGTTCCAGATTTGAATTCTGGGAAGGTAAACAATGATCCAAAGAATTTAGCATAAGGATCAAAGTTCCCTTCTAATGTCTGTGAAGACATTTCCTTGTGACTTATCAGGTAATATCTGAATCATTGTCAACAAGTTGCCGATCTGCACCTATGTCAGATCCACTATCCGCAGATGCATCCAGGGGATTTAAGCCTGGGGAGGTAGACACTGACCACTGACATATGGCTTTTGGATCAGTATCCTCTCCTAACACCTGTAAAGGCAATTGGTCCACTAACGAACCTTGAACAATCGAATCTGACCTTAAAATGGTCGAAACTCTTGTTTCCGTCAACTCATCCTTTGTGTGTGTAACCTCTCCTTGTGCATCAAGAATTGATTATGTTTGAAGTGGTGACACTACATCGGATACCTTGGCCGACAGGCAAAATTCAATAGACGCACCCTGTTGAGAGAATGAATCTAGTAACTGTTTTTGTGCCTTTTCAGCCATTACATCTTTTTGAGAAGATGTATGGGGGCTAGCAGTTGTCTCGGTTTAAATACTACTCATCTATGTAGGAGACAGAGCTACTGGGTTGACTACAGAACCTTCCTTATGTGGTGCACTAAGGCACTATCTCCCTCACGCTCATTCATACTACATTTAGTGGTAAGAGAGTGTTGGTTGGTTCTGTTTCTGTGTTTATCTTTACAGTCTGGGATAGACGTTGTGGGTTTTCAACCTCATGACTGTCAATGAAAGAAAGTCATTGGAGACTGAACCTGTAACACAGAATATATGGTAATAGAGAGAAAATGATTTTCAATAGTGATTTCAAAAGATTTTACATGAAATAAGAAATCACTAATGTAGAAAGAAGTTTAATTTTGTTTTTCAATATGAATGAGTTTTTGATAAAACATTGATCACTTAGGGTAAAGTCTAAGTAATTCTCATTCATGTCAAAAGCTTACAAATATCTGCAACATAATGTTAACAAGATATCATTGACCGATACTTGTCAAGTACTTTAGATACTAATTGTTATGTTGCATAATCAATATACCACTGCACATATAAAATA
The DNA here is from genome assembly GCF_009905375.1 of Apium graveolens. Taxonomy (NCBI): domain Eukaryota; kingdom Viridiplantae; phylum Streptophyta; class Magnoliopsida; order Apiales; family Apiaceae; genus Apium; species Apium graveolens. The sequence continues at coordinate 77,783,316 of NC_133656.1, forward strand.
ATATGTTTGTGCCTAGTGATAAGAGAGTTATAAATATGACGACTCTACTTATTTATATAAAACTGTAACTGCAGTTAGAGTGCCATACCATGTCCTTGACGATTGCTTGAGCAGTATACTAGTTCATACCAACCTGAAGTGAGATTGTGAAGAAGAGATTGCATAGTCCAATAGATCTGCAGCTGCAAAGTCCATGAACTGTGGTGCACTGACTTCCTCTTTTAACTCACCAACCAGGAGTACACTTGTACACATCTTACTAGAGTACAATTCCAAGTGTAATGTGCAGCAAGTGCCTGATATGTCGTAATATTCTCAAGTCTCGTCACTGGTGCTATATGTTAGATACTGCTTCCTGATAATAACCTAGCACACTTATACAAAATTTCAGTGATAACATTCCCATTTTGCAAACAGCCATATCCCTCGGATAAACCTTTGCTGTTATCTCCAAAGGTAACCATGGGGCCAGCTTTCTCAACCACATTTGATAGCAGGGCTCTATCTCCGGTCATATGTCTTGATGATCCACTGTCAAGAATCCACACTACCGGTTATACTTGTTTAATGCCCTGCACTACAAATGGATTAGACCTTCTTCGGAACCCAAACTTGGTTGGGCCCGGCATACTTGTAGAACTGTCCTTTGTCAGGCAAAACAACATTTTTAATTTTAATTGTCTCAACTTTCTCACTGACTGAACATTTGACCTTGTAAACAGCCTTAACAAATTTCTGTTTAAGCTTAGGCACAAATGTCTCCTTTCTAGCCTTAGAAGGACTGGCAGTCTTAGACCTATCATGCTTCTTGTTATTCACATGCTGACGAGGAGTAGTCTTATTATTAGACACATGCTTACCATTAAAATAAGCATACATCATATTAAAAGCACAAGACATACAATTAGAAACACCACATGCTTTATGAGAGTGATTAACAGCAGGCAATTTATGTATGGTAGACATGGCATTTTTGTTATCCAACTCATGTGTGTCTGAGTTAGTCTCAGTTGCTTTCACAACTTTGACTGGAACTTTCGACACACTTGACTTGGAAACAACCTTCTCATTAGCAAGATCTTCAGCACGTATTTCTTCTTGAATAACAGAAGAGGTCGCATCAAATGGTTCAGCAACTGATGCTTTATAGAGGGGTTCATCAACACCCTTAAGCACATGTGGTACTTCCCTCCCTTTAGCACAGACATGAGGAGGGGAGTTTATGCCTAATTCTCCAATAGCAGCATTGTAATCATAACCTATTCCAGATGTTTGATTAACAGTTTGCTTACTGTAGAACTCTTTAGCCTTCGAACAAGAATTGAAGTAGGCTCTAACCTTAGTCTCAAGACCGGTGATCTTGTCTTTGAGAATAGTTTCGAGTTTTCTATAACAGTCAACTCTATTCTCTAGAAAAGATACCTGTTCTTTTAATTTGTCTTGATTAATATGCACAAGTCTTAATTCATTGACCTCTTTCTCAAGGTCTGTGATCTTTAAACTTAACAGTTCATTATCACGACGTGCACAATCTAAGTTACCTCTTAGATGATAAACCATTTCAGCATCAGAAAGTTTTACCTCTATTCTTGACGATGAAGCTTTTCCATCAATAGCCATAAGAGCAAGATTTCCTTCTTCTTCATCTTCACTGTCAGTATCATCGCAGCTTCTTCCCTTTGCCAGATAAGCCCTTTCAGAGTTCTTTCTTACTTGCTTTGGCTTCCTACATTCTGTGGCAAAGTGTCCCAACTCATTGCAGTTATAGCATCTAATGGTGCTTCGATCAACCATCCCTATTTTGTACCCACCACTGCTGGTGTTAGAGGATGAAGATCCACCTTTCTGGAATTTGTTGTAGTTGGACTTGTACTTAAGCTTGGGATTCCTCCTGAATCTGACATTAGAGAATCTCTTGACAATTTGGGCCATTGATTCATCTTCCAATTGCTCCAGCTCTTCCAAGGAATAAAAATCATCACTTGATTGATTTGTAGTAGGAGGATCATATTCTGCTACTAACTCATTTTCCTCACCCTTGGAAAACTGTACCATTCTTTCTAACTGTTGAGATTGTTGTTGTTGTTGACCTTCAGCTACAAGTGCAGTAGATGTGCTGACCATTCTATCCTTCCCGTAGACTTCCTTCTGTTGAATCTGCTCCAATTCATAGGTTTTTAACACTCCATAGAGCCTGTCCAAAGAAATCTCACTCAGATCTCTAGCTTCTCTAATGGCAGTGATTCTATGTTCAAGATGAGCTGGCAGTGTTAAAAGGAACTTTTTGTTGACCTCGCATTGTACCTCTCAAACACTTCAGTAATTCCTTCTCCTGGATTTGATTTGAAATGTTCATATTCAGAGGTTAGGATTTCCAACTTGTTCTCCCTAACTTCCTCTGTGCCTTCATTAATTACCTCAATAGTTTCCCACATGTGTTTAGAATTTTTACAGTTCATCACATGTCTGTTCATCAAAGGATCAAGGGAATCAATTAATATTAATTGAAGGCTGACATCCAAGGAGGCTTCTTCCTTCTCAGCAGGAGTAAAATCTTCGGGCTCTTTTGGATAGGTTCTAGCTTTAGTAGTCACCACACCATCTATTATTACCTCCGGTTCAATAACCATCGGAGTTTTTATACCCTTCTTTAACAAGTTTGAATATTTGGGATTTGCAACTTGTAAAAATAATAGCATCTTCTTCTTCCACATGATATAATTCTCTTTATCAAATTGTGGAATTTTAACGGTTCCAACTTTATGTGAAGTCATTATGAATTTTTGAATAAATAAAAATTCAAGGAGTTGAAAAATCACAAAAGTCTAGGATCTTGATTTGTTCGTTAATCAGAAGGCTCTGATACCAATTGTTAGGTCCCAATTTGTTTGTAGAAGGGGGGGGGGTTGAATACAAACAGTACCAAATAATCGAATAAATGCGGAATAAAAAATGTGAAACAAAATTCAAGTTAAATAAAAATATTATTAAACTTGAAAGGTGTTATAACAACTGTATCGATTACAAGGTATTAATCTCAAATCAATTATCACAAATCTAGAATAAATTCGACATGAACTTTTTCTATTTTTGCAATAATTAGAATCAAATGCTAAACGCGATTTGAGATTAAGTTCTAGGGATTTTGATCCGCTAGATTGTTACGCAAGAACAAGATAAAGATTTCTAGTTGATTGGATTTAACTTTGCAATCTAGAAATTGATCTTTGAATTTCAGCAGAGAACAATGAAATATTTCTTAGGCGGCTGCTGTGTTCTTGTATTTTTTCAGTGTTTTAATGTCTTCTGCTTCTTTTTCTTTTTGTATGCAATCCAACAAAATTACTTGAACTGCAATGACAATCGGTAGGACAATCTCTTTGGCTCAGCAAGACTTTCAGTAGGACTTTCAATTGTACTAGCAAGACAATCTGATTGAACTACAATGACTATCGGTATGACAATCAGTTGAACTAGCAAGACAATCTCCTTCCTATTGTAACTTTCGGTATGACAATTGAAATGACTTGGCATGACAATCGGTATGACAATCCAGATTGTCATGCTAGTTCATTTTCAATTGTCTTGCTGATTTAAGACTGTTTTTAAACCAATTAAACTTCTGAAAATTCCTAAAATTAATTCAGAATTAATTAATCAATTAATTCAATTAATAAATAAATTATTCTTCGCAGATATAATTTATTTTCTTAATTAAATTAGATGACTTAATTAATTAATAGAGAATTAATTCTAGTCTTGAGCAGCAACCATTCTTCTGCAAATCTTCTGAAAATCACTGAAAATTATGAATCAATTCCACCACTTCAACGTTGACACTCGATGTACTGTCTGGTTCATGAGTGACTAACTTCCGTGACGTTTCTTCATGTGTTGACTTTGATACTCTGATTTTCTTCAGATTAAATCCTTGTAATTAATGATACTCTGACGAGATCTCTGTCACTTGATTAAATCCACGATCTTGATTTATATCACTGAGGCATGATCAACTTCTTGAACTTCTTCCAGTGAATTAACTCCTCAAGTCTGTAGATGAACCTTGTTTCTGAATCCTTTGATAGATATTACTTTGCGAGATCTCTCTGACGGTAGATCCACTATTTACTTATTACATTCTTATTTGAGTTGAGTTGAATCCTCGAATATACAAATAGGCTATGACATATGACTTACAAAGTTTGTGCATTTGTTGTTGAAAGCCCTTGTGATACAATCAAAGAAGAAGTTCCACTCCTTCCTCAGCCCAATCCTCTTCAGTTGGCCTATATTCTTCATGTCTTTGTCATAGCCAATTTCAGTGAAGAATCTTCTCATTTCAGCATCTCCCATAAATATTGCATAAAAGTTGTGAGCAGAAAGATTAAGAGTTTCTCCTACTTTCTTGGGTTTAGTTTGAGATAGGAAAGAATGTTAGAGACATTCATTTTGAGTGGCTTTCCTTGTTTTAACACCACAATCAGGATTTCCAATGATTAAGTCAGGTGTATGTGACTTAGTCCATTTTCTTGCAGAAGGAAGTTGACTTCTTGAAGTAGAACCTCCCCTTGGTCCATGAAGTCTCTTGTTTCATTTTTCCTTGTACCACTGTTATTTCCTAATGCTCCCCCTGAATCAGTATTTCCAGCATCATCAGTAGTTGTGGAATCAGAGTCTGATGGAGTGTCTACCGATGTTTCTTGATTTGAATCACTTGACCCTTGATGTGAATCATGTTGCTCCCTTCAACCTATGCTTAAGTATTTGTAGAGTTTCCACTAACATGCGGCTCATCAAAGTTTAGAGTGATTTCAGGATTTGCTGTATCAGGGTTTGTTAGATTATTAGGATCTGACTAACTGTCAGGATTTAACTATTCAGCATATGGTACTTCATTTTGAAATCTCAATTTTCCATGGTCATCTGCATCCTTTAGACATGTAATCTTCTTATCATCAAAATACACATAAATAGATTCCATAACACTCCTTGTTCTCAGATTATAAACTCTGAAAGCTTTTATTGACAGTGGATATCCAATAAAAATGCCTTCATCAGCTTTTAGATCAAATTTTGTAAGCTGTTCAGGATGAGTTTTGAGAACAAAACATTTGCAGCCAAATATGTGAAAGTACTTTGTTAGATATATTTGAGATGTCATGTCTAATATGATTCATGTTTAGTTTTCAGATCTTAACAAACATGACATATCAGGACTTATTGAAATCAGGACTTACTGGAAGTCAGAACTTAATATCAGAACTTAAGGTCATGTCAGAACTTAAGTGCGGGAAGACTTTCATATAAGGAAGGAAGCTGATTTACAGTAGAAGATAAAGACTAAAACAACAAAAGATATGCATGGAAAGAGTTAAATAACTGGAAGACTTATAGAAGATATCTGATTGATATATTTTAGGAGACAGAATTATACTCCATATCAATTAGAAGTTATCTCGTAACTGTGTACTATATAAACACAGATTTAGGGTGTACACTATATGTGTTATCATTATTGAGAAGATTATACATTGTAACTTCGCAGCTCTTAGTGATATTTGTTCATCACTGAGAGACAATAACAGTTCTTATTGTAACAGAGTTTATTCAATATACTTAATCTTTGTTACATACTTGTGTTAAATCGATTTGATTGTATTAACACTGTATTCAACCCCCTTCTACAGTGTTGTGTGACCTAACAATTGGTATCAGAGCTTATCTATTAACACACATACAGTAAAGATCCAAATAATCATGTTTGAAGAAGTACGAACTCCAACCAAGCCCACCAAAACTGAAGAAACTCAAAAGACTCAAACCCACAGTCGATATGAGACTATTAGGGTTCCCATACTGAGACCTTCTGAGTATCCCATATGGAAAGTGAAGATGGCTATGTTTCTGGAAGCTACAGATCCAGAATACCTTGATAGAAGTAATGAAGGACCATATAAGCCAACCAAGCTCTCTGTTGTAGTTGCTGATCAACCAGCAAAGACCATACCAAAGGAGAAAGGTGAGTACACAGCTGAAGACATCTCATCTATTGCCAAGGATGCAAAGGTAAGGCATTTGCTGCATAGTGCCAATGATAATGTCATGTCAAATAGGGTAATTCATTGCAAGACTGCAAAGGAGATATGGGATACTTTGGAGACAAGATGTCAGGGAACTGATGCAATCAAGAAGAACAGGAGGACTATACTCACTCAAGAGTATGAGCACTTTGACTCAAAAGCTGATGAGTCTTTAACTGACTTATATGACAGGTTTGTCAAACTCTTGAATGATCTGTCACTGGTAGACAAGGAATATGATCTTGAAGATTCAAATCTAAATTTCTTTTTTTAGCTCTTCCTGAAAATTGGGATTTAAAGTCTACTATCATAAGAGACAACTATGACCTTACTGAAACTACTCTTGATGAAATTTATGGTATGCTCAAGACTTATGAACTTGAGATGGATCAAAGGAGCAAGAGGCATGGAAGAAAGTCAAGGACAGTTGCTCTTAAAGCTGAGGAGGAATCTCCTAAAGTTGTTGCCTCAAAAAGGGGCAAAGGAAAGGCTCTCATCATAAAGTCTGATTCAGAGTCATCATATTCTGATGATGATGATTTAGAAACTGAAAGTTTACCTGAGATGGATGTTGATAAAGAAATGATGAAATTGTGTGCTCTTATGGTGAATGGTATCACAAAGATAGCTTACAGGAAATTCAGAAAAGGCAAGAAGTTTTCCAGGAAAAGTGGAAATTCTGATAAGAAAGGGTTCAGAAGGTCTGAAGGTAAAGGAAAGTCTGACAGAGGAGACAACTCAAATGTCAAATGCTACAATTGTGGTGAAAGAGGCCACATATCTCCTGACTGCAAGAAAGGAAAAAGTGACAAAGGCAAGGCACTTGTCACAAAGAAATAAAGCTGGACACACACTTCAGATTCTGAACATGAGGTGAACTATTCCCTGATGGCAATGCTGACAGCAGCCCTGAAACTGCTGAATTGAAGGTACCTCAAACAACTTATGCATTTCATACTGATGATATTACTGAGTTGAGATTATATCTTAAAACCATGTTTATTAGTTATAGAGATCAAACTTTAACATGTGAAAGATTAACATCTAAAAATCTTGCTTATAAAAAGAGAAATGATTATTTAGAAAAGGAGTTAGTTGTTCTTCATCAAACTGAGAAAGAAAAAGATGATGCTTTATATGTTGGAGATGAAGTGTTAAAATTGAATGAATATCTAAATGCTGACTTATAAAAGGAAAGAGAGATTATCAGAACTGTTAGTGTAGGTGCCCTAGAGGCAATACATTATTCTTTTATCTTTATGTCAGTTGATCATTCAATAAATGTATTTATTATGACCTTAATTACTGCGATATTTTGTTAGCATAATAAATGTCCTTAGAATCATGATACAAATTGTATAGTTTAAGTACATGACTTGAACTTGAGATTATATAATATATCATATTCTTAAAGGTCCCTAGTCGAGTATTATTATATAGGACAATAATAATACATAGATAGACTAGTATGTTGTTTGACAAGATAACCACATCTCATTGGTTATAAGTATGGGGATACTGAAGTCAATACATAGGTACATGTGAGAGTACATGGTACTGGACAGACCCACAGTGAGATTCTTCATGTTTAATAAAGTCATAAGAAAGACTCACAGTGATAATGGTGTAACGATCCTTTGACTTGAAATCATTATATTTCTATACGAGGATTAATATACTTTGACTACATTAAAAGTTACTTTTGATCGGGTGATGATAAAAGTGGACATCGGGTATATCATGAGTCGTATGAGAAATATGAATGATAGATAAAGGATTTAACCCTCCTATAATTAGGAGAGATATTATTGGCCTCTTGATTGAGTGAGATTATAAAAGCATGGCCATGCTCAAATAATGATTTGTTTCAATAATCTACTCATGCATCAAGTAAACCCAGATTAAATGTTGAAGAGGATGACTAAATACATGCCTCGAGTTTAATCTATAATATGTATGGTTAAAGGGATTATATTACACGAAAAAACATTAATCACGAAAGGTTTTATCTAATCACGATTTAATTATTGTTTAATTGGGTAACAATGATGTATTACTAGATACCGCTCATTGTTTATAATTTTATTAGAGAATAAAATTATTGCCAATTAAATAATAGCCTATAGGGTCACACAAATAGAGCACTTAATGGAATAGTTAATTTAAATTATGGATTTAAATTAATTGATGATTATTTGAATTTTATTATAATTAAGTAAGACTTAATTGAGATAATATAAATTCGAATTAAAAGGAATGTTTTTGCCCATAATAATTAAGTATGACTTAGTTATTAATTAAATAATAGAAATTCGTTTTTATTATTTAATCCAATACCTACTAGGGTTGGGCTTTGCTATTATGGGCCTTTTTAATCAGTCATTATAAATAGATAATGAGAGGTTAAAGAGGCTTGAACGTTTTTAAGAAAACCCTAGCAGCAAAGAGAGGCAGAGGCAATTCAGATCGTCAAGAAGGAGGCTAGTACATCCATTCCGTAGTCAAGTTCGTGAGACGTTCTTGAAGGTGCTCGTGTGGATACCATAGAGGTGTTTCTCCGAGAGGTAGACACAAAGCGTGATAGCTAGGATCTCCGTTGAGTTCGTAAAAGTTAATCTCTTGAAAGGTATGATTCGTTATCTCCATAATCTGCCCATAATTATACATGGATCCTGTTTTTGGGTTTCGAATTTTTTTGTTTTATTTACGTTTATCCGCTGCGTTTTATGCCTTCGGAACCCAACAATGGTATCAGAGCTACGTGTATAAGGGGCTGATTTGGTTACGTGTTTACTGTATTTTTACAAGTATGCATGTGTGATGAGTCTGCCATGATAACAGTTATGTTATATGAGTCTGCCATGATAACAGTTATATTATATGAATGATATGAAGAATCTGTTAATGATCTATATGATGATACTAGTATGTTTAAGATCTGCCATAACTCATATGTATGCGATCTCTTAAAATATGTATACTGATACACGTTTTTGGTAACTGGGATATGGATCGTGTGTATACTGATACATGCTTCTGGAATAGTATTCTGATACATGTTTTTCTAGTATTCTGATACTTGACATATGCTTATGACATATGCTTTACTTATTTATTATTCTTGATTGGATCATGATAAGTGATAAATAGTATGTCATCTTTATATGATCTATCTTGTTCTTTAATGGTTACTGAGCATGGTGCATAGTTATGGCCTTAAGACCTTAGTTGTAATGGTTTATTCTTTTGGTTTGTAATAAATACGACTTGCATGTCGTTTTCTATTTGTAGTTGTTTTATCTCGAATGTAACTCGAGTTCTTTTATAAGTTCATTAGTATAATTCTTAATGTAACATCCTAGAAGGACAAGGGAAAGAGGAGGCATCCTATGGAGGCCAAGGAGACAATGGAAGCAATAGAGAAGACATATGTAATAGTTATTTTTACACCATAGATTGACCTTGATCTTTTCATTAGCCTGAAAAGATCACATAGGATTGGGCCATAACTATTGCACGTTTACTTTACGTACTTTTCATATGATGTATAAATAGTATGTGTAGAGTAGAAAAATGCATGTTTTAATTAGATTAATGATGTATGTATGTATTAGATACATCACCCATGCCATGCCTTTAAACAAGATAAAATCTGTAACGACTCAAGATTTAAAATTAACAAACGATCATGAGATTCTCGTGTTTATGAAACACGGAATAAAATACGAATTTTCTTTATTTCTGACATGGGGCGATTTTGTCAACAACGGGTTCATAGAACTTGTAAGGCTGTGGGTTTTAAGCGAGACCGATGTGACTCCTCCACTACCTGGAAATCAAACCATTGACGAGTATTGATTTGAAGTATTTTATTCAAGGAAAAATTGGGAATCTCTTTATGATGGGATCATGATCGTTCTAAATTAAAATCCCTAAGTAAAAATATTAAGTTTTAATCAGATGCTTTCCAATGAATGAACACTCATTAAATCCTAGATCGATAAGGGGAAGGGCTGTCAGTGGCAGGGGACTCCTATCTATCATGGTGAAATGCGACGAATATAAACGGTTATATTCGGACGTTGTATCATTGGGTCTAACTTAACTGAGTCATCATAATAAGGTGAATATAAACGGTTATATTCAACTATTATGAACTTAGAAGCATAGAGTTTGGTTAAAAATCTATTAGATAGATAAGATCAATTGTTGTTCACCAAATTATCCAAGAATTATATATGATATAATTGACAACTGTTGTCTACCTAAATAATCATGTTTTAAGGATACCAGTGGTTGACTTAGAACATGACGAAATATGGATCTTGGCTCACTAGAAAGATTTATGGGATATACTTTCCGAATTAATAGTTAGGGCTATTAATTTGATAAAAAAAAATAGTGGGAGATATATTACGAATATATCATAATCATATGAACATAAAATTTTAACTCAGACAATCTAATGTTTATTTTGCGCTTTTATTATTGTAGATACTGAGTAATGGCAAACAACACAAACACACTATCCGTACGTTCAGTCCTTGAGAAGGACAAGCTGACAGGAGGAAACAACTTCCTAGACTGGCAGAGGAATTTGAGGATTGTCCTCAGGCAGGAGCGCAAGCTTCATGTCATTGATATTCCTCCTCCAGGCCCCCTTCCTGAGGGTGCTACTGCTGATGAACGAGCAGCACGCACAAAGGATGAGAATGATGCAAATGATGTTGCATGTCTTATGTTGGCAACTATGAGTGCTGAGCTTCAAAGACAACATGTGCATATGGATGCATATACTATCAATGAGCACTTGCAAAGCATGTTTGCAAGCCAAACTCGTCAAGAAAGGTTCAACACGAGTAAGTCACTTTTTAATTGCAAACAAGGGGCGAGTGAACCAGTTGGCCCACATGTTCTGAAGATGATTGGTTACATTGAGTACCTTGAAACTTTGGGTTTCCCGATTGGTCCGGAAACTGGTATTGACCTAATCATGAATTCTTTGAACAACAAATTCACTCAGTTTGTTGTGAAATACAATATGAATGAATTTGACAAAACACCTACTGAATTGTTGCATATGTTGAGAACATATGAGACCAACATGAAGACAGCTGAACCTGCTCCCATACTGATGGTGGGAAATAAAGGTAAGGCCAAAGGGAAGGGAAAATGGAAGGGTAAGAAGAAGATTGGATCTGATTCTACAACCAAGCCAAAGTCAGGTCCCAAACAGGCTTTAAAGCCTAAAGGTGGTGTGGCCAAGGGTGAATGTCACTACTGTAAGAAAGATGGTCACTGGAAGAGAAACTGTCCAATTTACTTGGAGGATCTGAAGAAAAAGAAAGCAGTTCAGATTTCTGGATCAGGTATTTATGTTATAGAAGTCAATTTGTCTATTTCTACATCCTGGGTATTTGATACTGGATGTGCTTCTCACATTTGTATAAATGTGCAGGGCCTGCAGAGAAGTAGAACTCTGGCTAAGGGAGAAGTGGACCTAAGAGTAGGCAATGGAGCAAAAGTTGCTGCTTTAGCTGTAGGGACTTATTATTTATCTATGCCCTCTGGGCTTGTTTTAGAACTAGAAGACTGTTTTTACGTGCCTGCGATTCGCAGAAACATTATTTCTGTTTCTTGTTTGGACAAGAAAGGTTTTTCGTTTACAATAAAGAACAACAGTTGCTCTTTTGCTTTGAATGATTTAACCTATGGTGTTGCGCGTTTATTTAATGGTTTATATGTTCTTGATTTAGATAACCCTGTCTGTAATATAGAAAACAAACGACTTAAAATAAATGACTCAAATCAAACATACCTCTGGCATTGTCGTCTAGGCCACATAAATGAGAAACGCATATCCAAATTACATAAGGATGGATACTTGGATAAGTTTGATTTTGAATCATACCAAGAATGCGAATCTTGTTTGCTTGGTAAGATGACTAAAGCCCCTTTCACTGGTAAGGGTCAAAGGGCCACTAAACGTCTGGAGCTAATACATAGTGATGTATGTGGCCCAATGCGTGTAATGGCTAGAGGAGGCTACTACTACTTCATAACATTTACTGATGATTTCAGTAGATATGGATATGTATATCTTATGAAGAACAAATCCGATTCTTTTGAAAAATTTAAAGAATACAAGGTTGAAGTAGAGAAGCAAATTGGCGGAGATGCAAGTATTAAGATCTTACGATCCGATCGTGGGGGTGAATACTTAAGCACCGAATTTAGAGAGTATTTGAAAGAGTGTGGTATTGTATCGCAACTCACTCCGCCAGGAACACCTCAATGGAATGGAGTTTCAGAGAGGAGAAATCGCACCTTGTTGGACATGGTGCGATCGATGATGAGTCATGCAGATCTTCCAATTAGTTTCTGGGGTTACGCTCTAGAAACAGCGGCTTTCACACTTAACCGTGTTCCTACTAAGAAGGTTCAAAAGACTCCATATGAGATATGGAAAGAGAAACGGTCAGGCATGAACTTTATGAAAGTTTGGGGATGTAAGGCATTTGTGAAACGTCAAGAATCTGACAAGCTTGGACCTAAATCCGAAGAGTGCATTTTTGTAGGATACCCTAATGAAACAAAGGCGTATTATTTTTATAGTCCTTCTGAGCAGAAAGTGTTTATTGCTCGAGATGCTGTCTTCATGGAAAGAGATTTTGTTTCCAAAAGAAACAGTGGGAGAACTATAGATCTCGATGAAGATCGAGAACCGCAAAATAGCATTGAACCTGAAGTGGAACAAGAGCAGAATAATGATAATGCTCAACAAACACAGGTTGTTCGTAGATCTGGTAGATTTCGCCATGAGCCAGAGAGATATGGATTTCTCATGACTCAGTGTGGTGATTTAATGCTCATAGATGAAGATGAGCCTCTCACATACCAAGATGCTATGAACAGTCCAGACTCTAAGAGATGGCTTGAAGCCATGAAATCCGAGATAGATTCCATGTACGAAAACCAAGTATGGACTTTGGTTGATCCACCTGAAGGGGTAAAACCCATAGGGTGCAAATGGGTTTTTAAGAAGAAAAAGGGCATGGATGGAAATGTTCAGACCTATAAAGCTAGGCTGGTTGCAAAAGGTTTCAAACAAATTCATGGTATTGACTATGATGAAACTTTCTCACCAGTGGCTATGGTCAAGTCTATAAGGATTTTACTTGCCATTGCAGCATTCCATGATTATGAAATCTGGCAAATGGATGTCAAAACAGCCTTCCTTAATGGAAGCCTTGAAGAGGATGTGTACATGACACAACCTGAGGGTTTTGTCGATCCAAGGAATGCTGACAAGGTATGTAAATTGCGTCGATCCATTTATGGATTGAAGCAATCCTCTAGGAGATGGAATATCCGTTTTGATGAAATAGTCATAGAGTATGGCTTTGTTCAAAACGAAGATGAACCGTGTGTTTACAAGAAGGTTAATGGGAGCTATGTGGCATTCATAGTACTATATGTTGATGATATACTACTAATGGGGAATGACATACCTTCTCTAAAGGCTGTTAAGACGTGGTTAGGGAGCAATTTCTCCATTAAAGACTTAGGAGAGGCATCCTACATTCTAGGAATGAGGATCTATAGAGAAAGATCTAGAAGGATGATCGGTCTAAGTCAGAGCACATACATTGATAAGGTTTTGCATCGTTTTGGAATGCAAAATGCAAAAAGGGGATATGTCCCTGTGTCTCAAGGGATAACGATCTCTAAGGACCAATGTCCGAAATCATTGGATGAGAAGGACCACATGAATAAAGTTCCATATGCTTCAGCAATTGGATCTATCATGTATGCAATGGTATGTACTCGCCCAGATGTCTCGTATGCTTTGAGCATGACGAGCAGATACCAGTCTAATCCGGGTGAAGGTCACTGGACGGTAGTTAAGAATATTTTTAAGTACCTGAAAAGAACTAAAGATTCATTCTTGGTGTATGGAGGAGAAGAGAAACTCGTTGTAAAAGGTTACACCGATGCAAGTTTCCAAACAGACAGAGATGATACTGTATCACAGTCTGGTTTTGTGTTTTGTCTAAACGGAGGTGCTGTAAGCTGGAAGAGTTCAAAGCAAGAAACAGTAGCTGATTCTACAATGGAGGCTGAGTACATTGCAGCTTGTGAAGCAGCTAAGGAGGCCGTTTGGATTCGAAAGTTCATTTCTGTTTTGGGAGTGGTTCCATCGATCGCAGATCCCATTGATCTATACTGCGATAATAATGGAGCCATTGCACAGGCTAAAGAACCTAGATCACACTCCCGGGCTAAACATATACTCAGGAGATTTCACCTTATTCGAGAGATTAATGAAAGGGGTGATATACACATATGTAAAGTGCACACAAATGATAACATTGCAGACCCACTGACCAAAGGCTTGTCGCAGCAGAAGCACAATGGTCACACTAGTTCCATGGGTATTAGATATATGGGTGATTGGCTCTAGTGCAAATGGGAGATTGTTAGTGTAGGTGCCCTAGAGGCAATACATTATTCTTTTATCTTTATGTCAGTTGATCATTCAATAAATGTATTTATTATGACCTTAATTACTGCGATATTTTGTTAGCATAATAAATGTCCTTAGAATCATGATACAAATTGTATAGTTTAAGTACATGACTTGAACTTGAGATTATATAATATATCATATTCTTAAAGGTCCCTAGTCGAGTATTATTATATAGGACAATAATAATACATAGATAGACTAGTATGTTGTTTGACAAGATAACCACATCTCATTGGTTATAAGTATGGGGATACTGAAGTCAATACATAGGTACATGTGAGAGTACATGGTACTGGACAGACCCACAGTGAGATTCTTCATGTTTAATAAAGTCATAAGAAAGACTCACAGTGATAATGGTGTAACGATCCTTTGACTTGAAATCATTATATTTCTATACGAGGATTAATATACTTTGACTACATTAAAAGTTACTTTTGATCGGGTGATGATAAAAGTGGACATCGGGTATATCATGAGTCGTATGAGAAATATGAATGATAGATAAAGGATTTAACCCTCCTATAATTAGGAGAGATATTATTGGCCTCTTGATTGAGTGAGATTATAAAAGCATGGCCATGCTCAAATAATGATTTGTTTCAATAATCTACTCATGCATCAAGTAAACCCAGATTAAATGTTGAAGAGGATGACTAAATACATGCCTCGAGTTTAATCTATAATATGTATGGTTAAAGGGATTATATTACACGAAAAAACATTAATCACGAAAGGTTTTATCTAATCACGATTTAATTATTGTTTAATTGGGTAACAATGATGTATTACTAGATACCGCTCATTGTTTATAATTTTATTAGAGAATAAAATTATTGCCAATTAAATAATAGCCTATAGGGTCACACAAATAGAGCACTTAATGGAATAGTTAATTTAAATTATGGATTTAAATTAATTGATGATTATTTGAATTTTATTATAATTAAGTAAGACTTAATTGAGATAATATAAATTCGAATTAAAAGGAATGTTTTTGCCCATAATAATTAAGTATGACTTAGTTATTAATTAAATAATAGAAATTCGTTTTTATTATTTAATCCAATACCTACTAGGGTTGGGCTTTGCTATTATGGGCCTTTTTAATCAGTCATTATAAATAGATAATGAGAGGTTAAAGAGGCTTGAACGTTTTTAAGAAAACCCTAGCAGCAAAGAGAGGCAGAGGCAATTCAGATCGTCAAGAAGGAGGCTAGTACATCCATTCCGTAGTCAAGTTCGTGAGACGTTCTTGAAGGTGCTCGTGTGGATACCATAGAGGTGTTTCTCCGAGAGGTAGACACAAAGCGTGATAGCTAGGATCTCCGTTGAGTTCGTAAAAGTTAATCTCTTGAAAGGTATGATTCGTTATCTCCATAATCTGCCCATAATTATACATGGATCCTGTTTTTGGGTTTCGAATTTTTTGTTTTATTTACGTTTATCCGCTGCGTTTTATGCCTTCGGAACCCAACAAGAACTTGGACTAACTCTGGCAGAACAACTCAGAATTTATTAAGTAGTGGAAACTGGAAAGAGGGCTTTGGTTATGGAGATGATAAAAGTGAAAAAGAAAATGAACAAATTGGGCCAATTGTTGTTAAACAGACTGCTAAGCCAAAGGTAAATCCTGTTAAGTTTGTAGCAAAAACTGTAAAGTCTGATTCTGAAAAGATGAAAGAGTCGGTGACAAAAGTCAAAGATAAGTCAACTTCTGACAAATTAGAACAGGATAAACCAGCCGAAGTCAACATAGGCTTAATGACAAAGAAGCAGCTTAATCAGAAGCTGAAAGAGATTAGGAATGTCAACAAGGTAAAGGAAGCTAGGAAAAATAAGAATGGAAAGGAAGGTGTGAACAAAAGCAATAATTATATGCCTGTTCCTAATGCTCTTAGAAAGAAATGTTATAACTGTGGAAACTCTAACCATCTTGCTTCTTTTTACAGGAAGAATAAAGATATAAACTTTTTACCTCCTAGATCAGGAGATAAAAGTCAGTATGTAAGGTTTAAACCACAAAATCCTTATTTTCATTGTGGTAGTTTATGGCATTCCATTTATACTTATAAGGAATATCATAGTCTGTACAATGATTATTATCAAATAAAACCTTCTTTAAAGAAAGTTAGTATTATTCCTTCTAGTGTAAAGTATGATGCAAAGTCTGATATAAACTCTGATAAACAGGATGTTAGCATAAACTCTGAAATTAAATCCGCTGCAAATGCTAACAAACTTAAAAAGGCCAAAGGATCCAAGCAAGTCTGGGTCCTTAAAACTAACCATTAGTGGTCTTTATGATTGCAGGGCAACATAAAAAATATCCTGGTGCTGGACAGTTCTGAACATATGACTAGAAATAAAGCCCTGCTATCAGACTTTGTGGAGAAAGCTGGCCTAGGAGTTTCTTATGGAGATAGAAACATGGGAAAAACTCTGGGATATGGCAATATCAATCTTGGGAATGCCATCATTGAAACAGTAGCTCTTGTCTCAGGACTTAAACACAATCTGCTAAGTGTAAGTCAAATATGTGACAGAGGTTATCATGTGGATTTCTTTGAAGAACACTGTGAAGTTGTAAGTAATTCTACAGGCAAAGTGTTTCTGAAAGGTTACAGACATGGTAACATTTATGAAGCCAGATTTTCAACAAATACTGATGGTTCTGCAATTTGTCTGTTGAGTTGAGCATCAATTGAAGAAAGCTGGAATTGCCACAAAAGACTCTCTCATTTAAATTTCAACAACATAAATGAGCTTGTAAAGAAAGATCTTGTGAGATGGACTGCAAAAATCAGTATTTGCTCCTTATGGCCTTTGTGATTCATGTCAAAAGGCAAAACAAATAAAATCTTCATTCAAGAGCAAAACTGAATCCTCAATTCTTGAGCCTTATCACCTACTGCATGTTGATCTATTTGGTCCAGTCAATGTCATGTCTATTGTAAAGAAGAAATATGCTATGGTTATAGTGGATGAGTTCACAAGATACACTTGGGTGTATTTCTTGCACAAGAAGAATGAAACTTCATCTACTCTAACTGATCATGTTAGACAGCTAGATAAGTTGGTCAAAGATTCTGTTAAAATTATAAGAAGTGATAATGGCACTGAGTTCAAGAATTCAATCATGGAAGAGTTCTACAAGGAGCATGAAATCAAACAAGAATTTTCTGTACCTGGAACTGCACAACAAAATGGAGTTGTAGAAAGAAAGAACATGACTCTCATTGAAACTGCACGAACAATGCTTGATGAAGCAAAGCTACCAACCTACTTTTGGGTTGAAGCTGTGCAGACTGCTTGATTTACACAGAATGCTACACTCATAAACAAGCATGGAAAAACACCATATAAGATGGTGAAGAAAAAGAAGCCAAATCTGAAATACTTTCATGTATTTGGATGTAAATGTTTTGTTCTTAAAACTCATCCTGAATAGCTGTCAAAATTTGATCTAAAAGCTGATGAAGGAATTTTTGTTGGATATCCACTTTCCACAAAAGCCTTCAAAGTCTACAATTTAAGAATTAGGGTTGTCATGGAATCTATCAATGTATCTTTTGATGATAAGAAGATTACTGGACTTGAAGATTTTAATGATCATGATCAACTGAGATTTGAAAATAAAGATTTAAATTCTGATTCTGTAAATTCTGATGACTTAAACTCTAATCCTGTAAGTTCTGACGGGTTAAGTTCTGATGTCATTAAAACTATGGTAACTACTCCAAGGGAAAATGCACCTGTCCAGGGGGAGCAAGCTGACAATCCTACCACAACTCAAGACACTCAAGAAGCATCAGAACCTGTCAGTGGCTCTTTAAGTTCTGATTCATCAAGTTCTGATGAGCCAAGTTCTGATAATTCTGGAAACTCTGATACTTCAAATTCTGATGGATCCAACTCAAATTCTGAAGTTTTAGAGAGCATAACTACAGGGGGTATAAGAAAATGCTGATGGAGACGACATGGATCATGGGGGAGGTCCAGTTCTAGAGAACAACTTCCATCTGCAAGGAAGTGGACTAAATCACATACACCTGACTTAATCAGAACTAGAACTGCAACATCAAATGAATGTCTCTATCATTCTTTTTTATCTCAGACTGAACCAAAGAAAGTGGAAGAAGCTCTTCAAGATGCTGGTTGGGTGCAAGCAATGCAGGAAGAGTTAAATGAATTTGAAAGAAATAAAGTCTAGACCCTAGTGCCAAGACCAAAGAACAGATCAGTTGTTGGCACAAAATGGGTGTTCAGAAACAAAACTGACAGTGATGGCATAATTACAAGGAACAAAGCAAGGCTGGTTGCTAAAGGCTACTCTCAACAGGAAGGTATTGATTATGATAAAACATTTACACCAGTTGCTAGATTGGAAGCCATAAGAATCTTTTTGGCTTATGCTGCTCACAAAAAGTTTAAAGTCTTTCAAATGGATGTAAAAAGTGCTTTTCTAAATGGAGAATTGGAGGAAGAGGTGTATGTTGAACAACCTCCAGGCTTTGTAGATTCAAAATTTCCAAATCATGTCTACAGGCTTGAAAAAGCACTTGCCTTAAGCAAGCTCCTAGAGCATGGTATGAGACTTTAGCTCAATTCCTTCTGGAAAGTGGATTTCACAGAGGTATAATTGATAAAACACTTTTCTACCTCAACCATGGAAAGTACTTACTTTTGGTACAGATATATGTTGATGATATCATATTTAGTTCTACAAATACCAAGCTCTGTGAAAGATTTGCAAAGCTAATGCAGTCAAGATATCAAATGAGTATGATGGGAGAACTTAGATATTTTCTGGGACTTCAAGTCAAGCAAAATGAAAAAGGTACTTTTATTAATCAATCCAAGTACACCAGAAATTTACTGAAGAAATTTAGAATGCAAGACTATTCAACTGCATCCACTCCCATGGCCACTGCAACTAAGTTAGATAAAGATACTGGTTCATCAGTAGATATTACTAACTACAGAGGTATGATTGACTCTTTACTCTATTTAACTGCAAGTAGACCTGATATCATGTATGTTACCTGTCTTTGTGAAAGATTTCAGGCTGATCCAAGAGAACCTCATCTAATAGCCGTGAAAAGAATTTTCAAGTACCTCAAGGGTACAGCTGATCTAGGATTGTGGTATCCTAGAGAGTCAGATTTTAAGTTAATAGGTTACTCAGATGCAGATTTTGCAGGATGCAAAATAGACAGGAAAAATACAAGTGGAAGCTACCAATTTCTTGGAGGAAGATTGGTTTCTTGGTTTAGCAAGAAATAAAAATCAATTTCCACATCTACTGCAGAAGCAGAATATATTGCTGCAGGAAGCTGTTGTGAACAGATTCTTTGGATGAAGAATCAGTTACTGGATTATGGGTTAGAATTTTCTAAAATACCTATTTACTGTGATAATCAAAGTACTATTGTTATGACAGGTAATCCAGTTCAACACATAATGATAAAGCACGTCAGCATTAGGTACCATTTTATAAGGGAACATGTGATGGAAGGTATAGTGGAATTGTATTTTGTTCCAAAAGATCAACAACTAACAGATATCTTCACAAAACTACTGTGTGAAGCTACTTTTACAAGACTGGTAAATGAACTTGGAATTGTTTCAGGTTCTTTCTCTAAATCTACTTAGTTTTTGTTCTCATGCATCAGACTTTATGATCATCAGTGTTTACAAATTGTCTTATCTTCATGTAATCTGTTCTTAAATTGAAATACATTAAATGCTGATTGTTATCTGATGTGGATCTATATACTCTAATAGTGATTTGAATGTTCTGTGACTATTCAATCCAATGAGGATTATTGTGCTGGATGCTGACCTCGTAGTCTTTAACATACTAGAAATATCATATCTGATTTAGTTATTTATGTGGAAATTCATTAACACAAGCAAATTCTGATTTTGAGATTAGTCCAATTTACTTTGTGTATCTTATTACTAAGTCACAAACTAGATTCTTGCTTCTAATCTATCAAATTCTGATGTCAGTAAATCTTAAGGATGAACCTAAATGCTGATAAGCCTCACTTATCAAAAAAAAGAAAAATAAAATTAAAGTCAGGTACTCCTTTGAGATCTAGAGTAAATATGTGGAAGGGAAGACCCAAGTGCATTGCTGGTATTAAGTAATATGCATTAGAAAAGCAAATAAGTTTTTCTTGGTGACTTTTCACATTCTCTGATTACTGGAAAATACTTTGATAATAGCATAAATTCTTATAGCAGTTGTGACTCATTTACACTGAGAAGCCACTGTGAAAAAGAATTCTAAAAGATGCATAAAATGAGCACAAACAGTTGAGGTGGACTCATGCATAAATTTATCCTATAGTAAACTTCATTATTAATGACAGATTTTAAGCACTTTTCTTAGTTATGCCTTATTTCTAAGATGTACTGAAGTATATCAGACTTTAATCTTTATCTGATATTTTTCTACTGCACACACTCTCAATCCATATGAATGATGAAAATTACTGTGGTGATTAAGTTGTTTTTGACATACAGTTAAGTGTCATTTGCATAAATTCTGAGGACAAGTTCTGATGATTAAACTCTGAAGGATCAAGTCAGTATTTGTATGAAGAAGCACAGACACAAACGTTCACTTTTTGAGTTGATAAGCCATATTCTGATGACTGTTAAAATCTGATAATAGTCAAGTTCTAATATTAAATCCTGATGGAATCTGTGATGCTTACATGACATTATTCTTTACTTGACTTATTTGTGGTAAATACTATAACGGTCATCTTAAATCAGAATATAATTAGGTGAGATAAAATAGTCATAATCATTTGGGTTAGTGGTAAATGTGTTTGTCTTGGAAAACTGCATGAGCACAGTAATTATTACTTATTTCCCGTGCCCATTAACTCCTGCTTTAACTATTGAATGTTCACATATTGCCTAAATTATTACACATCGGTCTAGGGAGATGCTCATTAAGTTAACTCTACACTTAGTCACTAATCAGTCCTCTAGTCCCTTGATATTCTATTGGCTATTTAACCGATATTTCATCTCAGACAAATCATCTTCAATTCTCACACAAAATCATTCTCTCTCTTTTAATTCTCACCATTTTCTTCCTTCATAAAAATGGTTCTTGTAAACATGTTTATGAACTATGGAAACTTCAACGTCGAGTTCAGTTGTGGTGACTGGGAACAGGAATGGCATGTCACTGCCATTCCTGATGAGATATGGAACTTGGTTCCACAAGAGGTTCGGATGAATCTCTTGTTCTTTGAGATGGACTATCAACTCCATCTTGATCGCTTGGAAGAAGAACAGAGATAGGCTCTTCTTCAGCAAGAACGGATCATCCGTCTTGCAGTACTATTTGTCAGCAGCAAGAGGAACTAATCGATAGCTTTCCTTCTGAGACCAAGGTTGTTAATGTTCACCATCTTAGACTAGGATTATCTTGTAATCTTTTGCATGTAATCTACAAATTTCATAAAATGTACTCTTTTGATATTTTAATGAAATTTCTTTTGATTACAAGATTTAGTCTTTGTTTATCTCGTATTATGTGCCTATGAATGTTCTCATTGAAGCCTGTTAATCTTTACTTCATCTACTTGAACTGTATTTCTTGATGAATGTTTTGATTAAAATTGTGGTTACTAATAATTTGTGATGATTTGACAAATAAATGTTAAATTTGAATCGACATATCCTGAGTTACACTTGAGAAAGTAGAAGCAATTGAGAAAGCTCAAGAGAAGCAACATTCCCAAATCTCTGAGGTTCTGGAAAATCAAGCTTCTCAACATGCTCAATTGAATGATATTCAATCTTCAGTAGAACTTCTTCTCTCACTCCTACTATCCGATGATGCCAAAAAGGGGGAGAAGATAGTTAAGTCCAAATGCTCTAATGATCAAATACTGAAGAAGAAAGATGATGACCAGGGAAACCCTAGCAAGGGCAGATGTCAAGTTCAAAGTAAAGGCCAGAGCAGCAAGGTTTCTTCAAGGAAACTAATTACTGATGCAAGAAAATCTTCTATTCAAAAGAAGACAAGTTCTGAAGCTGCTCAAACTCAAAATCTGATAGCAAGTACTGAAACTTAAAATCTGATATCAAGTTCTGATGAGCAAAGTCTGATGATAAAGCCTGATGTTCTGATACAAGGTGGAAGTCAAGATTCTCAAAAGTTCATGCAAACTCTGAAGCTCAAGGGAAAGCAGAATACTGTCTACTACAAGGATCCCGAGATTCAGACACTTGATGAGGAAAATTGCTAGAAGATTATTTCTGAAGCATAATCCAGGAATGGATTTGGAAAATCTCAAGGAGGAAGAAGCTAAATTTAAAGCTGAAAAGAAAAATCTAAAGCCAAAAGCTTCTGTTGCAAAGAAACCTCCAAAGCCTAAGGAAAAAGGCATTGTGATCAAGGAGAAGTCACATACTGAGGTATCAAAGCCCAAGATTAGATCACAGACTGAGATTGATCCCAAAGACAAAGGGAAAGGAAAAGTTGATGAAACAATCAAGCCACTGGAGATGAAAATTCCTCAAATTCTGATAAAGCCAGTGTGTAAAATGGTTCAAGTTACTGATGATAATCTTGCTGAAGATAAAGATATTCAAACTCTGCAAAGAAAGAAGATTACTGAAGAATTCAAGACAACCTTTGACAAGGTTCAAGTTGTTCAGAGTGAAGAACAGCAAGCTATAAACTGAAACAGCAAGTTCTGATAAAGTCATCAAGTCAACCTCTGACAGTGCTCAAGTTGATTTAGACAAAATGGAAGTACCTGATAAAAAGAAACTTCTGTGGAAAAATGTCAAACCATCAGATCCAAAGAAAAGCCAAGTACTTTCTACCTTCATGACTATTGGGTTAAATGATAGAGAACCAAGAGACAGGGCTGGACTAGGTTCTGATGAAGCAAAGATCAAAACAGGAGTTGAAGTTGCTACCAGAGATCCATTTCTATTGACTGACAGACCTCTTGAAGATGTTACACAGAATGTAACACCCCCAAATCCGGGGTC
Organism: Apium graveolens; assembly: GCF_009905375.1. Classification (NCBI taxonomy): domain Eukaryota; kingdom Viridiplantae; phylum Streptophyta; class Magnoliopsida; order Apiales; family Apiaceae; genus Apium; species Apium graveolens. Next base: position 77,806,962 of record NC_133656.1, read on the forward strand.
AGAGGATTTGGTCGTCACTATGAAACCTCAATCCAAATAAACATGTTAAATCAATAAATAAATGCCAGCGGAAGATATTTAGCATAATGACCCCAAACTAATCCAAGATCTTTTAAGGTTACAGTTCTAGAAACAAGAATTCCAAATTCCACCAATAAATTTTCACTTTCTTTTTCTTTTAAAACTCTTTTCAACAAATTCCCAAACTCAAAACTAAACCCGCTAGTATAACTCCGAAAAGAAGTATACTAGTCCCAAATATAAAATAACATAATTATAATATAATATAATATAATATAAATAACTTTACACAACGGAACTTAAATACCCCACAAACCCTGGACCAACCACATTCCAAGAACTTCTTCTTTGCTTCCTCAAATTACGCGGCTAAACAGCGCAAGCTAATCCTCACTGGAGGTTAAATTTGAAAACAGGAAAGTATGAGCGAAAAAAATGCTCAGCAAGATCATTGTAACATATATAGGGTCTTTTTGATATAAAACCCACGTCTGTAATAGAGCATAACCTTTAAAAATCATAATTTCCGAATCATAAAATTTTAGTTGAGGAACCCCATAATTGGTTCCTTAATGGTATTTAAAACCATTTTGATATTTTTGAGCGAAATGCTTCAGCAATACTTTGAATCTTGACGAGAATAAAACTCGTAAAACAATGTTTACGGAAAAATCGTAAACAAAAATAACATGAAACAATGATTATGGAGTGGATCATAAACTTTATTCAAAACCGAACTCTTGAAATTAATACTTATTTTGTTGTCCTATCAAATTAGATATCAATACGAACTTTGATGCTCACAGCATCCCATACTGAAGTCAACATCAATCATCTATAGTAAAACCACCTTTGATATTTAACAACAACCTAAATATCCACATCAAGCAGAAACTGAATCAAAACTGCATTTCACCTTTAATCCAAAACAGATACAGTTGATAAACCATTTAATTTATGATTATCAAAACAATATCATAATTTAGATTGGAATCCTCGAATGACGGTGTGTTGCCGCCGGTGATCAGCCGCGGAGCAACACCGGTATGCCGAAGCATATATAACTAAACAAAGGGGTACCCGAGGCACATATCGACCTAGCAAGGTGTTATATCCTGTATAACACATAGCTCACACTGGACCGCCGCCACGGCCTCTCATGCAACCATCCAATCTTAAAAACATTTTATTGAAAGGGGTCAAAATACTCGACACCCTTATAAACTTTTATTCCCCCATTTACTTGGGCAGGAATACTCGCAAAACCAACTCATTTTTCTCAAAACCCAAAACATTTATAAATCCATTCATTTGATAAGTAAAATCACTTAGCTATTCTGAACATATAATAGCAGAAGAGTATTTGCATAAACAGAATCATTTATTTCAGTGATACGTAAAACATTTATCTATTCAGAACTGAAAATAGGGAAAACAATACTTGCATAATAAAATTCAAAATATATATCACTTGAACAATAAGTGATGATATGGATACTTGTCTTTGAGATTTAGTAGTTAGTCACACTCACAAAGACACATCTATTATGACATTTTGTCTCAAAATATCTCCATCTTTCTTTTCAACACTTTATTGATATGCTGCTCCTGCGATTGCTAGAAGCCAGATACCCAATACCGTTCCATCTTACTCTTTATCCAACTTCTTGTCCTGATCAACTCGAATGATCTGCACCTATAACTAAAAGATATAACTTTAATCGTCTAAACGATAATTACTAGACGAACTGCGCATCAAAACCCTATCGTCTACCCATACGATAGCCCACACATAAAGAAAACAGTCAAATACAAGACTCTTGACTCACGTACACACGTAATTCACATAGCATATAAACACATAAGCCACATATCAAATAATTCATATCACATATGACTCAATTCGTCAAAACATTCGACTCAGTATGTTTAAACTTAAAATCGGGTCAAAATATGATTTTTCGATCAATAATCGACTCGGAATGACTCGTAAATCAAATGACCCTTTTGAAACAAAAGAGTTTGGGTCTCGAAAGTATTTTTAATGAAAGCAGAATATTTTTATGAGTCTAGAGGCGTTCGTTTCGTATTAAACGGACGAACGATTTATTTATTATGAATAAAATAAGAATAAATCAAAACATATTATAAATAATTGAATCAAATTATGATTTTCGAAAATAATAAAAGATAATAATTTGAAATCGAAATAAATATTTTAGAATTTTTTTTGAAATAACGTCTTTGTAAAACGGACTTTTTCCGGGGTCATAACCCCTCAAAATCAATCCCAAACAACACAATCCAACTATGCTTTAATAAAGTCTAAATTTAAAACACACAGTAATTTATATTTGCACGTATAAACACGCCAGAAACGAAAAACGGCCAAAAGCAACTTCTACAAAAACTTCTAAAAATTATTAAATAAATATATAAACACTAACATGCTATAATATACACATGTACGAAGGCGAAATTTCGGAATCGTTACCCAAAATAAATTCTGATCACCCCGAATAGAATATCTGATGTCCGAAAAATATCTCCAGAAAAATCCGAAATTAATAGCGATAGATATATACATGCTAAGATGCCATGTGGAGTAATCACCGCCTCCAAACTCTTTTTCTACGTCCCGAAAATAAATTAAAACGGAAAATATGCTCCACAAATTTTCTTCTCAAAACCTCGAAATATATATACCTATGCGTAGGTATCGAAGTGCGGATCGATTATATATATAACAATTGAAATTTGGATAAACGTTTTGTAAGATATGAATTTTTGAAAATTAAAAATATATAAATATACGATAGAGAGGAGAGACAGAGGGAAGGGGGAGTGGGGAGGCAAAAGGATGCGTACAATAAAAAGAAAGTAAAGGAAGGGGGATTAAAGGGGGGGGGGGGGCGTGGCGCGCGTGGGGTGGGGTAGTTAGGATTTTTCTTTTTTCTTTCTTTTTTTTCTTTTTCTTTTAACTAAAAATCAATACAACATAATCAAAATTAGCTCGAAATTAATAATTAGCGGGGAATAATATTTAATCAACTAAATATAAAATTTATATCAAAATTCCTAAAATATTATGAATATTCTAAAAATATAAAAATATAATATATTTGAAAGTCCCACGATTTTATAAAAAATGAAAATACAATTTTTGTGGGGTTTTACATCCCGATAGGGGTCCGGTCCGATAATTTTAATGAAACCGAAATACTTCTAAAATTGTGAGAATATTTAAAAATTAATAAAATAAAATTTTCATAATTTTTAAAACATTTATAAATCTTACGTTATATCCGCATTATATGATTTAGCGAACAAACGTGCGGGTAAATATAACCCAGAAAATTTCCGAAATAATTTTAAAATTCTCAAAATATTCAAATACAAATAAAATATAAGTTTCATGATTTTGAAACATTCTGGAATTTAATACTGAATTTACACTTATACATCGGATCCAAAAACAGATTACTTAGCCGCTAAGTAACTATAAAAATGATACAATTTAATACCAAATTTGGATAATTATCAAAACCGAACTTCTTATAAAACATCCTATGAGAAAATAATATAAAAATATCCCGTCTCTCGAGAATACGGGTTTTATTGATCTACCGAAATGATTATCGTATCGAAAATATTGCATCGGGACGCGCACGGGTCAAACCGTAATCCGGATTGAAAAAGTTAAAACACGAAAAATGTCTGGAATTACCAGATTAAGTTAGGAAGGAGTTTTCCGAAGAGTTTCGGGTTGTAAAAATGCAAAAAACGGTTGAAGTTGGACGATTCCCGGCTTTACAAAATAGTTTTATAATCACTCAGAAAATAATTATTAAATTTATAAATCCTTATAAAATCATATAACAATCCAAAAATTACCAGAAAAATACCATAATTATCTATACTTTATTATTGACATATTAAAAATCAAAACACTTATACTTTATCACATATAAACACCCAAATATAAATATCAATCATTAGATAATTCACCAAAATTCCCATAATAATCACATAATAATTATTTATTGATAAAAATAATTGCACGATATTTCCCGGATATTACAAAACAATTTCAATTTACCGATATCAATAAGATCGCTTTCAAATAACTTTTTAAAAATAATACCTTTAAGTAAATATTTTCAGAAATTAACAAGGATCGATATAACACTTAACAATTAGCACCTTACCATTTAATAACACCAGCTTGTCAAACAAGAATAAAATATCCACCATTTTATTCCTTCTAAATCATAAAAGCACACACACACACACACACACACACACACACACACACATATATATATATATATATTCAAATAATAATTCTAAATATACGAGATATTACACAGAAATACCTTGATAAGGTTATCTCTGTTCAAGTGGTAATGGATGCTCATGACAAGCACAATGTAAAGGAAAATCTGATTCTATTTATTGAAGATGGAAGGACATATCAGATGTCAGAATCAGATGTGCTAAACAAATCACTGAAAGAACCTCAATTCTTTCATTATCTTTTAGAGGTAAAGTCTGATATTACCAGGAGATGGTCAAACTTTATATTGAAGATCATCAGAGATACAGCAAGAATTTCTGGTTCAAGAGTTACAGAATTCATTCCTAGTATTGTTGAAGATGATGGAAGTGAAATTCCAATGAAGAAGGATTCTTCTAAGCTTAAAGTGTTACTGAATGAGAAATGTCTGTGCTACAATGAAGATTCTTCTCATCCTAGGGTAATAAGACTGAATGATGGTTCAGAAAGAAACTATATCTCTGCTTTAAGGATTGCAATCTATCAGATTGGAAGTCAGAATGAAGAGATGAAGCAAGTCAAGACTACAATGTCTCAAGTCCTGAGGATTAAAGAAGAAAAGCTGATATCAAACTTTGTCAAGAATCATTATGGATTCAGATTGACTCAGTGAGATTGGTAAAAGCTACAAGGACTGTAAGTTATAGTTAGTTATCTAGTTAAACTCTTATTGCATTTGTACTTAAATGTTTTTGACATCATCAAATCTATTAACTTGTATATTTTGCATAATTTATAAGTTGGGGGAGATTATTAGATATATTTGAGATGTCATGTCTAATATGATTCATGTTTAGTTTTCAGATCTTAACAAACATGACATATCAGGACTTACTGAAATCAGGACTTACTGGAAGTCAGAACTTAATATCAGAACTTAAGGTCATATCAGAACTTAAGTGCGTGAAGACTTTCATATAAGGAAGGAAACTGATTTACAGTAGAAGATCGAGACTAAAACAACAGAAGATATGCATGGAAAGAGTTAGAAGACTAGAAGACTTGTAGAAGATATCTGATTGATATATTTTAGGAGACAGAATTATATTCCATATCAATTAGAAGTTATCTTGTAACTGTGTACTATATAAACACAGATTTAGGGTTTACACTATATGTGTTATCATTATCGAGAAGATTATACATTGTGACCTCACAGCTCTTAGTGATATTTGTTCATCACTGAGAGAGAACAACAGTTCTTATTGTAACAGAGTTTATTCAATATACTTGATCTTTGTTACATACTTGTGTTAAATCGATTTGATTGTATTAACACTGTATTTAACCCCCTTCTAGAGTGTTGTGTGACCTAACATACTTCAAATTTGGCTTCTTTCCTTTTACCATCTCAAATGGTGTTTTTCCATGCTTGTTGATTAATGTTACATTTTATGTGAAGCAAGCAGTTTGTACAGCCTCAGTCTAGAAGTAGGTAGGAGATTTTACTTTCTCAAGCATGGTTCTTGCAGCTTCTATGAGAGTTTTATTCTTTCTTCCAATAACTCCATTTCGTTGTGGAGTTCTGTTAAGTGGCATTTATATCCACTTAGATTGCCCTATAAATGCTTGGATTGGTGTTTTATACTCAAGTTGTTTGTGTTTTTGATGTGTTTTTTAGTGTTTTGTATTTCAGGCATATAGTAGGGATCGAGGTGATTTAGCATGGCTTTGATGCTAAAATGGTGTTAGGAAGGAGTCGTGAAGATCGCTCATGCAAAAGCTATCGAGAATCGGCAAATAAAGAAGGCAATTTTAGTTTTTACAGAAGGACGGCGCGTTCGCGCTGTGCTAGCGCGTGCTCGCGCCAGAGAAGCAGAATGATAGCGTGCCCGCACGGCCGCGCCAAGTCGGGATTCTAGATTCCTGCTTCAATTAGAAGACTATTTTTTTGGACTTTTGGATTAATTGGGCTGCTATATAATGACAACTTAAAGACATTTTTCATAACATAGCTTAAGGAGAAGACAGCAAGAAGACCTATAGCATAAATTCAACCAAAGCGAAGAAGATCTAGTTTATTCTTGTGATTCTTTGTTTTAAGTTGTAATCTTGGATGCTCGTTTCTTGTTTTGTTGAACCTAATACTCTTGTTAACGTACTTTGTTTATTATTTGTTTATAAAGACCTAGTTTATTATACCATGCTTTCATCGAAACCCATGATGATGATGAGTTCGGTTATGGGCTAATCGTTATCGTGGGGTTCTAACGAATTTACTTATGGATTTCAATAGTTAATATGTTTTGATACCTTAGTGTGTGGTGATTGTATGATATCCTAGTATTAACAAAATTTCGATAGTATTTTAGAAAAAAGAAAACAGTTTACTTAATATAAAAATAGGAAATATAAACAGTTAACTGAAATAATTGTTCTCTTTTATCTCTCACTTTTTCTTTTTACAGAATTAAAAATACGAAAAGCTGTAAATCAACAAAGTAAAGGTAATTACGGAAAAACTGTAAAGACTGAATTTAAATAAAAGAAAATTTGAAAAGTTCATTTTATATATAACACCAGCTCTAGGTGTGAATGCTTGGTATATAAAAAGTCTTGTCCTGCTGGTCATGGTTACTGCTATTACTAGTCAGGCTAACTACTACACACATACACTACTCACTATACTAGCTGCATCTATGTACATCTGTCATATCCGCTACGGCAGTCCTCTGTAGTCAAAACCTCAAAACCCTGGCGGTATACGCCTCAACTCATCTCGGAGTACCTGAACCAACATTTGTGCTAAATGGAAAATCCTATAAAACTCCGTAAAAGAAGGCGGCCCATCATGTGTCAAAGCATCTAACTCCCATGTAGCACTCATCAAAGTGGACTGTAACCTCTGTCTCATCATATAATCTGGCTACAATGTGGCTAACGGTCCTCGGTCTCTCTGATCAAACAAGTGCATAATCTCTCTACACTGGGCTCTCCAATACTCAGCGTCATCTCTCATAACACTGTAGTCATGATATGGTACCATGTGTGGCTGTGAAACATGTCCTACTGACTCCTATGACTGAACCCTCTGCATCCCTACAGCACCCTACTGTGGGACTCCCAACTGTAACTCTATCTCATGCTCACCCATACCCTCTACTGGAACTATCTGGAATATTTCTGGATCTGGAGCCTGTACTGGAATAGGAGGTAACACTGGTGGTGGTGGAAGCTCTGGCTCAATCCCTGGTATAAACTGATGCTCTACTGGAAATGGAGGTGGAAGCATCGGCTCGAAGAACTCCAACGGATCAAACAACTCTATTGGATCATGAACTATCCCTGACACTAGTGGTGCTGCCTCCTGAGGCAATGGTGGAGGAGGTGGAAGAGGTGGAAACATATACTCAGACACTGGTGGAACCACTGGTACAATTGGTCCTGTCACAGTCCTCTCTGACGAACCTGAATATCTTGATGATGCCATCTGATAATATACCAAAGAAAGAAGAAAGGTCACTAAATCATTCCTAGAACTCATACCTTCCTATCCTAATCTTATCAAAATCCTAACACTACTCTTTCTAGTTGACTATTCCTATCCTATGTGATCTCCCTATCTTATCTTAACTCAAATGTTCTTGTTTTCAGGGACCAAACCTACAACTCTGATACCAAACCTGTAGCGCCCTCCAGACCCGAGGTATAAGTCTGGGGGTTACTAGCTAATCACCAAACATGTACAACCTGAATAACAATAATAAGAAAATGTATCTAAACCCCTTTAACACTAACCGGGATCTTTTTAGGTTGAAGTATGAAAACAAGAACCACTAACTACTTTATTACAAACCATATTTAAAATCTTACAAACTCTCTTTATTACAAACCATTGTCTAACCAGTTTTAAACTAATTTCATCTTTTATTCAAACACACACACACACAAACTAACTATCTACACTCCACCTGTTCGAGAAACTCAAAGCTTTCTTCCTGGATTGGGATCAACACCTTGGGTATGAGAGGATCCCGAGGCTTGACCCACTTCTTTACCACTCGACTCCTGATGGGTTTCATATTCCTTCTTAACTGAAAACAATAAGGTGAATAATAACAAAAAGGGGTGAGCCAATAATTGCTCAACAAGTCCGCAAAATATACACAGTGTTAAAGCAGTTTAAATGAATCGATAATCTGGGTACATCTGCAAAGATATAACCCCACGAGAATAGAAAGAAGGCCACTGCTGGAGAATACAAACGAACTAAACTGGACACAAGTTCGCATCTATACCCAGCTGATCAGCCAGGATACAGTGCAGATCTATATCCTACTATATAGATCCAGTCGGGCACCTAGGAACTACGGCCCATCTCAAGGATCCGGTTATGTCCCGGTCCTTAGGATTACGTAAAATTTAATCCCCAAAATATCACTATCCAGTCCATGGAATAGCAATCGAAACAATCGGTATGCTTTGATACATTCTAATCACCAGAATATACCAATATGTGTGAGTAACAACTGGAATATGAATAAAAAATTCAAAGAAAAGGAGAAATCAAGAATTGAAATAAAATGTGAACAAGAGAATAACAAGTGTGTATCAGTGTTTATGAATAAGAATTAAAAGAGTGCAAATGTGATATGAATCTGAAGTAATATCACTATTCTGAAATTAGAATAGGGGAAAAACTTGCCTTCTGCGCGACTCACTTCAAATATGTCACCTTCGCCTATCACCGACTCAATCTGCCTTGTTGGCTTAGCTTCTATTAGAGAAATAGACTAGTTTAGTCATTTCGTACTTCAATTGCGTCTTGAACCGACTTCGCATCGTTCCTATTGTCTACCCATACGCTTATGATTGACTCGTATATTATATATTAGCAAGTAAGACTCAATTAACCACATAATACACATAAGCACATAAGCCACATAATCATTGTTATAGTTAAAATAATTTTCAGAATCAAAATCGACTCGCTGATTGCTTAACTGATCATTATCTGACTCGTTTCCTATTTTTCGGAATTTATCGGACTCGTCTCAGCATGCGATTCGGCTTATAATCAAATAAATAACAAAGTCAACTAATTTCTAGAAGAAATTAGGTTTTAATATTATTTTTAATGAAAATAATTCATTTTTCTGAGTCAAAGGGCTTTCGTTTCACTCAAATCGGACTAACGGTCTAATTATTATCAATTAAACACATATAATTCAATTTATTATTCAATATAAATGATTATTACTAATTATTAAACCCTAAAATAATTTTTAAATAATTATTTAAGAAAAATCAGAACTAAAAATGATTTTTCTATAATTTTTGAAATTAAAATGAATTTATTATGATTTATTAAAAATTATTTGACTAATTATCAAAATAATTAATCATTTTTAAATAATTAATAAATAAATAAATAAATAGCAAATAATAAATAATTTAAGAAAATAATTGAAACTGATTTTTAGAAAATATTTCAGAATTATTTATAATATAAATCAATTAATTAAAAAATTAATTAATCAATTTATAAAACTGATTTTAAGTTTGTTAATATTTATAGCAGAAGACTTTGAATCAGAGTTTATGCTAACATTCTTAATATCAGAGTTTACACATGCATAATCTACTTTTGATTTATTCAAATAGGGTTTCAGTTCATAGTAGTCATAATTCAAACTGTGATACTCTTTACATGTGTAAATTGAATTTCAAATACTACCACAATGAAAACATGGATTATGTGGTTATATCTAACTGTTCTATTCCTAAACTTTGACCTAGGATGAACAATGTTTATCCCTTAATTCTTCCCGCAAGCAACATCAAGATGATTAGCACTACCACAGTTAAAACAGACCTTTCTAGGTGCATTAAGGATGGGTTTATATTGTTCTCCTTTTTAACACCTTTTCCAATCCTATTATTTCTAAGTTGTTTTTCCTTATTTTTCATTTTCACATCCTTCAGCTTTTGCTTAAGTTGTTTCGGAGTCATTAAACCAACATTTAATGATTTTTTATGAACTGGTTCATACTTATCAATTTTTAAATTTGACTTAGATGCTGATGTTGACCCTTTTTCATTAATTGATTTAACAACATCAACACCTAAGTTCAACTTAATAGGTCTTACCTGAGACTGGTTCAGTTTTACCTTAACATCAGAATTTATTGGTTTAACTTTTTCAGTTTCCTTTTTATTACTCTGATCAGAATTAGTCTTATCAGCATATCCTAATCCTGATCCCTGTGTTATTTTTCCTGAATTAGTACAAAGTTTAATCATTTCTCTTTCTTTGGCTAATTCTTTTTCTAGGTAAGAATGCTTTTTTAATAGTTTCTCTTTAACATACAAAGCACGTCTCTTTTCTTTTGAGTTTCTAGCATGAAAATCAACTCACCTTCTAAGTGATCATTCCTTTTCTTAATATCAAGGTTTTCACTCTTAATCCTAGCATTTTCAAGAGTTTGATCCCTAAAACTAACATGCAGAGATTTTAAGAACAATCTTAATTTACAAATATCATCAGTATAAAAAATAAGTATGGTTTGAGGTACCTTTAATTTAGCAGTGTCAGCCTTAATATCAACATTTGCCATAAAAGCATAGTTAACACCATCATCTGAATCTGATGTGTTATCCCAGTTCTTTTTCTTGGTGATTAAGGCTTGTTTCTTCTCAGCATTTGGCTTTCTGCAGTCAGCTGCAAAGTGTCCTACTCCATCACCATTGTAGCACTTTTTTTTTGACTTGTCAAATTTCAAGATTTTGACTCCTTATCATCAGATTTTCTCCTGTAGTTCCTTATATCAGAGTTTGTGGAACTGGACCCTTTTTTGGAAAATCTCTTGTTCTTGAAGTTCTTATAGGCCATATTCTTGAAGTTTTTAACCAACAGAGTAGCCATTTGCTCAATATCTTCATTTTTATCATGATCATCATCAAAGTCTGATCCATAGAGTTTGAGTTACCATCAGAGTTTGATAATTCAGTATCAGAATTTGCAATCATGACTTTGCCTTCAGAGTGACATTTACTTCTAGCTTTCTCCCTTGGTTTCTCTTCAACCTTCAGTGCACCTTTTCTTGCCTTTGGTCCTTTCCTCTTACTTCTTTGCTTCATCTCCAGTTCATGAGTCTTCAACATGACATAGATCTTGTGACGCCCTCCAAACCCGGGTCAAAAGTTTGGGGCTCACCACACACACACGTATACGATATATAAACCTGCATATAAAATATTATATGCATTGACCTTTCTTTACACAACCGTGGATCGCAACAGGTTAAAGTATGAAAACAAACCACAACCTTAACTTTTATTACATCGTACCAAATCCCAACTAAGTCAACTTACAACTTAAAGTGAAAACATTCTTACTAGCTTACATAACTCAAAACTAAATGTAAAGCTCCTGCTATCTTGATCCAATTTAACCTCGAATCCTAGCTCGCACATTGGTCTGGGAATTCTCGTTACCATCCATTTCCTTTTTAACTGTAGAATAACATAAACAGATTTGTAAAAGTAAGCTAACTAGCTCAACAAGTCATAATAGCAATAACTGAGGTTAAACAATGATCAATTGAAATGATTCAGAAGAATCAAGTTTCTGGATAAGCAATGATTAGAATTGAATATTCACTTTTTATTTTAAAAACCAAGGTTAGGCTGCTGATCAGTCACGGGTTAACCCCGAGTAAGGCTCCCAGCTTTGCTCTATATACTGGATCCAAGGCACACATTGGCCTATCATGACCACGGATCTGGTCCGAGCACAAATCTGGTTCACATTTATAAAACCATCCAATTATAAAATAATTCAATATGATAACCATTGTAATTCAATAAAATAGAATCATAATTAAAATTGATAAACCATTTATCTTAGAGTATAAAACATTTCATAGGTATCACCAGGGTATATCTAGGTGTAATATGAAGAATGGCTTCAAGCCTGATGAAGAATCAAATATCGGATGAACAATGGTTCAATGATAATACAGGGTATTATCATAGGGTATTCCAGGGTATATAAGTTTCTGTATGCTCAAGAAATTATGTTACAATACTTGGTTTATGGTGTGTATCTATTTGTGGAGTAGTATTGTATTTGTATGGTTTAGTATCTGGATAATCAACCGTTGGTGGTTTATAAGAAATAAAGCTTACAACACAAGTTCAATGATATGTGCAGGGTTCGAGGTTGAATAATTTAAAGCGCTTGCAATATAAAACATGGCTTATTTTTAAATACTAGCAACATGTTATGGGAAAGTTCGAAAATATTTATAATATATCTTGAAGAAAGGTTCAGAAGTACTTGCCTTATCACAGATGATTTCCAACTTTACTTGTACTCATCTAACAGTTCTACTCATCAATCACTTTTCTTCTTTTTCTATGCCTTGCTTTTATTCATCGATCATTTGACTTCTTTTTTCTACGCTTCAGTTCTATTTACAGATCACTGGCTTTCTTTTTTTATGCCTCGCTTACTCTGCTAGGCATCACAAGTATCTTTCAATATTCAATTTTATACTATTCTAATCGTCACATAGACGTCATAAACTTTTATCTACCCCTCATTTTCCCAAATCCGATTTACGGATTGAAAGCTATGACCTAAACGGTCAAACAATAACCATATAGGCATATAACGCATCAATCATATAGCACGTAGCACATAGCACGCAAGATATTCAATCAAAATAATTTTTCAAAGAAGATTTGGGGGTCAAAAATGATTTTCCAGGTATTTAGTAAGAATTTTTGAACATTTTCAGAATTAAAACGGGTCTCTGAATCATTTTATAATTAAATAATAGGGTTCGAACGTCCGAATCTGACTTTAAAATCATTTAATAAAAATCATCGAGCCTTGAAAATAATTTAAAATAATATTTTAAAGCTCGAAACTATTTTTCAGAAATTTTTAAATCAAAATAAATAATTAAATTTAATTAAATAATCAATTAAAATTAATTAATAACTAATTAAATTAATTAATCAATTAATATTTAAATTAATTGACTAATTAAATAATTAATTATCAACTAAAATTAATTAATAAAATAATTAAGATTTATTTTTGATTTAAAAAATAATTTTCAAAATTAAAAAAATTTATTTTTGGAATTTTACATAAATTAAAACCAATTTCTAAAAATAAAATTATCAGAAAATACAATTTTTATAAATTTTGGAAACATAAATATAATTTTTGTAAATTTCAGAAACAGAAATCTTATTTTTATAAACTTTTAAACTGCAGGGACTAAAATATGAGTTTTTGTAAAACAGGAGGGGCAAACGACAATTTTGCCATGTTCTCCGGCGAGTCAATAGTTAATATGTTTTGATACCTTAGTGTGTGGTGATTGATTGATATCCTAGTATTGGTTGTGCTTATTTGTCTTTTGAGCTTCGCGAACTTATAAGATAGCGTGTTAATCCCTAATGAAGCAACAGTGAATTTAGAGGTTTATAACTTGTCATGCTAGCATAGGTTCATGTAATTATTATGCATGCATGATTCGTAGGTAATTTTAACCATCTTACTTGCCCTATGTAATCACCATAGATAACTTGTTCTTTAAACCGGTATGTTGTCAAATTCTATAGATATATAGGGTCTCAATATAATTAATGTCTATTCAGTTTCTATCTCTTTTGTGGATGTCTGGTAGTAGGGTATTCGTACAACGAAAGTTGGCGTTTACTAGTTTTGTGTTATCTGATTAGTTGTCATCAACATTGCATGCTAAGGTTAAGAACAAAAAAGGCTATTGAATGAAGTAGTAATGAAGTTAGAATCCCATGTCTGTGTTATATAAGAAAATCAACTTTTTAATCTCTTAGTTAATTGCATGTTAGCTAGTAATCTTAGTTATAAGCAAAACCAATTTGTTATTCGTTTTAGCATTGAATAATAACCATACCATTGTTGCATAAGTGCATTGATTGAAATTAACCTAAACCAGTCTCTTTGGGAACGAACTAGAATTAATTCTATATTACTTGTATTCACGTATACTTACGTGAATATTAGCACGTGTTTTCATCCTAACAAGTTTTTGGCGCCGCTGCCAGGGACTCGGTGTAATTTTTAGTTTATATGTTTGTCATCAGTGGTTGTTAAAGTTCATTAACTTGGACATTGTTACTTACTTGTTTCCTTGTCGTGTTTCAGGTACTCTAGCGACCATGTATGCATACGCGTTCTCGGTCTCGTAAGAGAACATTGGATAAAGTGGAGGAAGTAGTTGAAGAAGTTCTTGTTGAAGAGAAGGTTGAAGAAGTTTTTGTTGAGGAGAAAGTTGAAGAAGAAGCTCTAGTCATAATGGGAGATCAAGCAGTGAATCCTAAGGCTTTGATGGACTATTCTAAGCCGAAGATCAACGATGTTACGTATTGATTCTCAATGATCAGAAGAAGCTCAGGTTCTGGATGTTCGGGTGTCATCAGTATTTGATGTATCGTCAGGATTTGACATATCATCAGCATTTGGATGTCGTGAGTATCTGGAGACAGTCAGCTTAGAAGATTTATTCTGTTCCTTGTATTGTGGAGTAGATATCTTTTACGTCTGAGTTATAGGACTTTATCTATTCAGTTGAAGATATGTATCAATTTCAGTTAGCTTTTGATAATGCATATCTTAGATTGTTTAGTTGTAGCTGTGTAGTATATAAACACAGTTTAGGTCATCACATAGTATATCGATCTCGAGCATCATACGACCTAGCAGCTCTCAAGAACATCAGTATTTCTTGAGAGAGTTTTGTAACACTTTTTATCAGAAATATAATAAGCTGTTATATTTTATTACTTGTTCGAAACATTTATACAATTTTATCTAACTCCCCTTAAACAATTATATCTTTACTGGGCAACAAACGATATTCAGTCTAGCATTATCAGGCCAGCTATCGCGGCTAACACCTTTGAAATCAAGTCGAGCATGATTCAGATGATACAGAACTCAGTTCAGTTTGGGGGTTCTCCTATAGAAGATCCCAACATGCACATCAGGGATTTCATCAAGATCTGCGACACTTTCAAGTTCAATGGAGTTACCGAAGATGCTATTAAGCCGAGGCTTTTCCCATTCTCTCTGAGAGATATGGATAAGTGTTGGTTGCATTCTCTACCACCAGGCTCCATTACTACTCGGGAGGAACTTGCTCAGAAGTTTCTCACTAAATTCTTCCCTATGGCGAAGACAGCTACAATCATAAGTGCTCTTACTCAATTTGCACAGCAAATGGGAGAATCTTTGTGTGAGGCTTGTGATCGCTATAAAAAGATGCTTAGAAAGTGTCCTCGTCATGGGATTCCTGACTGGATGATCATTAACTGCTTTTACAATGGGTTGGGTGCTACTTCTAGACCCATGCTTGATGCAGCATTAGGAGGAGCCTTATGGGCTAAAGCTATGATGAAGCTTATGAATTGATTAAACTGATTGCTGCTAATGAATATCAGAACCCGACTCAGAGAATGCCTCAAGGCAAAGTAGCTGGAATTCTGGAAGTAGACACAACTACTGCTACAGTTGCTCAGCTTCAGGCTTTGATGATGAAGGTGGATTCTTTTGCTAATTTTGGAGTTAATCAGATCACTAGTGTCTGTGAGCTTTATGCTGGTGCGCATGAGACGGTGCAATGTGCTATTTCTAGTGAATCAGCTCAGTTCGTGAGCAACTTTCAGAGATTGCAACAACCAGCTCTAGCCACTTATCATCCCAACAACCGAAATCATCCTAACTTCAGCTGGAGCAACACTCAGAATGCGATGCAACAACTTTATTAGCAATATGTAGCTAAGCAATTCAACCCTTCTGGTTTTCAACAACTGTAATATGCACCAAGACAACAACTCGAACTTCAGCAGCTACCGCAATCTAATGAAAAATATGAATGGGAGGAGTTGAGGTTCATGTGCAAGAGCCAAGCGGTGTCTATCAAAACCTTAGAGAATCAAATTGGGAAGATTGCTAATGCCTTGCTGAATCGAAAACCTGGTACACTCCCTAGTGACACTGAAGTGCCAGGCAAGAGAGAAGCTAAGGAGCAGGTTAAGGCAATTACATTAAGGTCTGGGAAGGTTGTGAATCCCGAAAAATCTCACGTTCCAGAATCTGAAGTTGTGGCTGAAGAAGATGTGCCGAAGGAAGCAGAAGTGGAACCAAGGAAGACAACTGTTGTCAATACTCCTCCTGAGGGTAATACAGGGGAAAAACATATCTATCCTCCACCTTCTAATTTTAAGAGGCTGCAAAAGCAAAAACTGGATAAGCAATTTGCTAAGTTCTTGAAATTTTTCAAGAAACTTCATATCAGCATACTTTTCGCTGACGCTCTTAAACAAATGCCTAGCTATGCGAAGTTTATGAAAGGTATTCTCTCTCAAAAAGTGAAGCTCGATGACTTAGAAATCGTAGCTCTCATGGAGGAATGCAGTGCTGTGCTGCAACAGAAGTTGCTTCCGAAGCTTAAAGATCCTGGAAGCTTCACTATTCCTTCCACTATTGGAAACTTGTCATTCGACAAGTGTTTATGTGATTTGAGGGCTAGCATCAATCTTATGCCTTTATCTATCTTCAAGAAGTTGGAATTACCTGATCGAAAGCCGACTTATATGTCCTTGCAGTTGGCCGATCGTTCTATTACATATCCACGAGGCATTGTGGAGGATGTTTTGGTCAAGGTGGACAAACTCATATTTCCTGCTGATTTTGTAATTCTTGATTTCGAGGAGGATAAAAAGATTCCCATAATCTTGGGAAGACCATTATTGGCTACTGGCCGAACCTTGATGGATGTGTAGAAGGGTGAGCTCACTATGAGAGTATTGGATCAGGATGTGATGTTCAATGTATTCAATGCCATGAATTCCCTACTAATAATGAGGAGTGCATAAAAGTGGAATTGGTTGATTCTGTGGTTACTTCAGAACTTGATCAAATGCTAAGGTCTGATGCCTTAGAGAAGGCCTTGTTGGGGAATTCAGATAGTGTAGATGATGAAGGTGATGAACAGTTGCAGTATTTGAATAATTCTCCTTGGAAGCGAAGACTGGATATGCCTTTTGAATCTCTTGGATTGGAGGAGCTGAACAAGTCTCCAAAGCACCTCAAGCCATCTATTGAGGAAGCTCCTACACTTGAGCTTAAACCATTGCCTGAACACTTGAGGAAAAGCTCTTAAGAATTCTGAGAGAGTTCAAGTCGACAATTGGATGGACTATAGCAAATATCAAGGAAATCAACCCTACTTATTGTATGCATAAAATTATGCTAGAGGAAGGTAGCAAGCCTACTGTTGAGCAACAAAGAAGGCTTAATCTGATCATGAAAGAAGTTGTGAAGAAGGAAATTCTCAAGTGGCTAGATGCAGGGATCATCTATCCCATTTCTGACAATTCTTGGGTGAGTCCAGTTCAGTGTGTGCCGAAGGAATGAGGCATCACCATGGTAGCTAATGAAAAGAGTGAGCTCATTCATACTCGAACAGTCACGGGTTGGAGAGTTTGCATGGATTACAGGAAGCTGAATAAGGCCATGAGGAAGGATCACTTCCCTCTTCCTTTTATTGATCAGATGCTTGACAGGTTGGCTGGGCATGAATACTATTGTCTTCTGGATGGCTATTCGGGTTATAATCAGATTTGCATTGCTCTAGAAGATCAGGAAAAGACTACTTTCACAAGTCTATTTGGTACTTTTGCCTTCAGAAAAGTGTCTTTGGGTTTGTATGGTGCACCTGCCACATTTTAGAGATGCATGATGGCCATCTTCTCCGATATGATTGGTTAGAATGTGGAGGTGTTTATGGACGATTTCTCTGTAATCGGTGATTCTTTTGACCAGTGCTTGCAAAATCTTGGCGCCGTTCTTAAAAGGCGTGTTGAGACCAATCTGGTTCTCAACTGGGAGAAATGTCATTTTATGGTGCAACATGGCATCATTCTTGGGCACAAGGTCTATAGTAAGGGTCTCGAGGTGGATAAAGCCAAGGTGGGGGTAATTGAAAACCTGCCTCCACTAATTTCTGTTAAGGGAGTCCGCAACTTTCTTGGTCATGCGGGTTTCTATCGGCAATTCATCAAGGACTTCTCTAAAATCTCTAAACCCTTGTGCAATCTTTTAGAGAAAGATGTCCCGTTCAAGTTTGATGACGAGTGCCTAGCTGCTTTTGAGATCTTGAAGAAGAGTTTGATAACAGCACTGGTCATAACTACACCTAATTGGGATGAACCTTTTGGAATGATGTGCGATGCAAGTGACTATGCGGTTGGAGCAGTTCTTGGGCAGAGGAAGAACAATATATTTTATGTGGTCTACTATGCTAGTAAGACCCTCAATGGTGCTCAACTGAACTATAATACTACTAAGAAAGAGATATTAGCTATTGTCTATGGTTTTGAGAAGTTTCGATCTTATTTGCTTGGGACGAAGGTGATAGTTTTCACTGATCACGCTGCGATTCGCTATCTCATCTCGAAGAAGGACTCGAAGCCTAGACTGATTCGATGGGTTCTTTTACTTTAGGAGTTTGAGTTGGAGATCAAGGACAAAAATGGTACTGAGAATCAAGTTGCTGATCATCTCTCTCGTTTAGAAGATCCAAGTGCAAGTTCACAGGATAAGACATTGATAAATGAGTCTTTTCCCGATGAGCAGCTATTTGGGGTGCAAGAGGAAGAACCGTGGTTCGCAGACATTGTGAACTACCTTGTGAGCAATATTATGCCTCCAGACTTGTCTTCTGCTCAGAGGAAGAAGTTTCTTCATGAGGTGAAGTGGTACATGTTGGATGAGCCATTTTTGTTTAGGCAAAGAGCTGACCAAATCATCAGGAGATGTATTCCGTACAACAAAAGGGGGGGGGGATCTTGCGAGATTATCATTCGACTGTTTATGGAGGCCACTATGGTGGAGAGAAGACAACAGCTTGTATCCTTCAAGCAGGATTTTTCTGGCCTACATTATTTAAGGATGCACATCAGTTTGTTTTGAAGTGTGATCGATGCCAGCGGGTTGGTAATATGTCCAAGAGGGATGAGATGCCTCTTAATGTGCTTCTAGAGGTTGAAGTCTTTGATGTTTGGGGAATTGACTTCATGGGGCCATTTGTCTCATCTTGCAATAATCAGTATATCTTGTTGGCGGTTGATTATGTCTCGAAATGGGTTAAAGTCAAGGCTTGTCGACGAATAATGCGAAGGTAGTGCTTCATTTTCTTCATAAGCAGATTTTCACAAGATTTGGGACTCCAAGAGTCATAATCAGTGATGAGGGATTGCATTTCTGCAATCGTAAGTTCACTGCCATGATGCAAAGATATAATGTGAATCATCGCATTGCTACAGCCTACCATCCTCAGACTAATGGTCAAGCTGAGGTATCTAACAGAGAGATCAAGCGAATTCTAGAGAAAGTTGTATGTCTATCGAGGAATGATTGGTCTTTGAAGCTGGATGAAGCTGTTTGGGCGTATAGAACAACATACAAGACTCCGCTAGGCATGTCACCATTTCAGTTGGTTTATGGTAAGGAATGTCATTTGTCTGTGGAGTTAAAGCATAAAGCGTATTGGCCTTTGAAGAAGTTGAACCTTGATATGGATGCAGCTGGTAAGAAAATAATGCTTCAATTGAATGAACTTGACGTGTTACAGCTTCAAGCATATGAGAACAACAAAATGTATAAGGAGAAAGTCAAGAGGTGGCACGATAGGGGTCTAGTGCTCAAATCATTTTTGCCGGGCAACAAGTTCTTTTATTCAACTCTCGTCTCCGTCTTTTTCCTGGAAAATTGAAGTTGAGGTGGTCAGGGCTGTTTGTTGTCAAAACTGTGTTTCCACATGGAGCGGTGGAGATTTTTGAGAATGATCCAGGCCAAGCATTCAAGGTGAATGGACAGAGGTTGAAGCATTATGGGGATACGGCAAACCGTGAGGTGGTTAGCATCGTTTTATTGTCCACTTGATCTCGGGATTCTACATCAAGCTAACAACGTAAAGCAAGCACTTCTTGGGAGGCAACCCAAGTTTGTTGTACATTAGTAGATAGAGGAAGAAGAAAACAAGGAGAAAACCACAAAAAAATTAGAAAAAGAAAAAAATTCAGTACCAACTACAGAAGCACGGCGCGCCCGCGCTGAGAAGCGGGGCGGCCGCGCTGAAACTTTAGTAGCACGGCGCTCCCGCGCTGGTATATAGGGCGGCCGCACTGGTTTTCCAGAAGCACGGCGCGCCCGCGCTGTCAGGCAGCGCGTCCGCGCTGGCTCCCTGGACCTGAAAAAAATCAGAAAATCAAAAATCAAATACAAAATCAATTCACAACCGAATTTCTTGCTCCCACCTTCCATATTTCCCTCTCCAATTCAGTTTCAAACATCCCATTACATCTATTATTCCCTTAATCAAATCCCACTTCTATTCTAAACATAATTCTCTTCCTATATACACACACACACACACACACTTATACATAAATCTCTCCATCACTTTTCAATTCTCAAAATCATACATCTCTCTTATACACATCTCTTACTCTCTCTTTTTCAATTCAATGGCACTCAAAAGACAACGAACCCAAGTAAGAAGCAGCACCGTCGATTCTTCTAGTGTTGGGGGTGTGAGACCCAGGTTTGCAACTATGGAGGCTGAGGCGGAGTATACGAGGCTGCTTTCGAAGCCCATAGCTAAGGAGCGAGGTTTTCTGCCATCAGGGAGGGGTGGTAAGTTGTTGGAGATGATTGTGGAGATGGGTTGGATTGTTTTTTCTGAGGCACCAGCTGCGGTGTCTATGAGTGTGGTTCACGAGTTTTACGCGAATGCAAAGGTGGTTAAAAACGGTTTTACTGTGGTTAGGGGGTTGATGATGGACTACAGTGCTGAGGCTATTCGTAGGGTAATCGATCAGCCCGAGAGGAGGCCGGAGCAGGAGGATTGGAATGCTAAGACGGGGGATGATTTTAACTTGGATTTGATTGTTGCTATATTGTCTGTGCCTGAGACTCACTGAAAGTTCAAGAGTTGCACGAACGAGTATGCCACTTTCCCTTCCTCGTGCATTAACATGTTTGCACGTGCATGGAATTCTTTTATTTTGTGCCAATATCATGCCATCTACTCACCTGCACGATGTTACTGTGGAGCGTGCACAGTTATTTTGGGGGATTCTTCAAGGAGATTATGTGGATCTCGGGATGGTGATTTATCAGGTTATTTTGATGTTTTTGTTAGGCAACATGGGTTCTATTCCCTATGCGTCCATTGTGATGAAGCTGTGTGTGGCAGTGGAAGTTCATTGGTCCGCATACGAGCAGCTGCTGCTTCCTAGTGCCCCGATTGATAGTTCGACGTTGTTGAGTATGCAGGAGTGTTACAGTGGTAAGCCTGATCCGAAGGGGCTTTGTTATTCGTATGATCATTTTCTAGGTGGACGGCCAACACCTCAGGAATATGCTGGGGGACGACTCAGGTGAGCAGGGCTGCTTGGAAAGCTCAGATGGGTGAGGCCGGTCCTTCACGGTCGCAGTAGCAGCAGCAGAAGGAAGCACATGATAGTGCTGGTTTAGGTTCAACGCAGTATAGGCGCTTAATGAGGAGGATGGATGTGATGCATGACATCCATAGTAGGTTTATACATGATCTCACCCAGGCATTGGGGACTGTATTGAGAGCCACCGGAGTTGATATCCAATGGCTAGTATTCGGTGAGGACTCTGTGTACCCGCCTCCAGACACTCGTGAGACTCCTGACACTCCACCCGTTGAGGGTGATGATCCTGATTCTGAGTAGGTATGTCTGATTACTTACTATTACCTTCACTGAGGACAGTGAATATTTTAAGTTTGGGGGTGGTAGTTAAGGAATATATATGTTATGTGTTTGTCCATATAGGTTGCATATTCATGATAGTTTAGTTCATATAGTTGCATATTTGCCATGTAGTAGTTTTTTTATTTTGCATGTTAGTATATTGCATATAGTTTCATTCATTTGCATTTAGTTTCATGATCCCTTAAGTTTGCTTTTCCGATTGATTTGTGATATTGATGCTAATGTAGTGATGTCTTATATAGTGATGTTAAGTCCTATCGAGTTGATTTGCATGCTAGAAGCAATAAATTTCACTAAGTCTTATACGTTGCTTGAGTGCTAGATCATGGTCATGTCTTATTTGTTTGTTAAGCTTTAATCACTTGTTTATATTTAGAATTTAGTATATTCTCTTAATGACAACATAACATGAATATTGGAAAATAGGAGAAAAATATTGGATTTCATTGCTAGTTGTTGTGGTTAGGTGTCAAATGGCTAGTAGCCGGCTTATTTTATATGACTAGTCTAGGGTTAAGCGAGATGGAGCGAAATGCACTCGTTCAGAAATCATGTAAAAAAGAAAAAAAAAGAAAAAAAAGAAAAAAAGAAAAAATACGTGTTTATGTATAATTAATCATGAGTGGGCTCTTTAATACTCGAGTTATTAAGTTCTTGGGGGCTTTGTGCCTAGTGACCTAAGGCTTTTATAGTCTGGGATCCACTAACCCAACGCTCGCTACATGGGTATTATTGTATAAATCTTTTATGGACCTCACTCACTGTATGGTCAAATAAGCATATATGTGTTGTTATGTGTTGTGAATAAAGCATGAATCCATATAATAACTCCGATATAAAAATTGAAGTGTTGTCTGTCATTTTGAGTTTAACTTTTATTCTATTTATAACCTTGTGATTTCCTTGATGAGTAGTGAGTCATAATTATTGATCTAGTGACGATAGTATATCTTTTAAGCATGTGCACACACGCTCGTTTCTGGCTTGTAAATTGATTTATTGGATTTGATTGATCTTTGTGCGAATAACTGCATTTGTTGAGATGTTGCTCATTGGTTAGTTTAGTTATTCTGAGGGGATCGTTGCATTCATGCAACTTGCATTCATGCATTTTTATTTTTTATTCTTTGAGTCTGTTTATGCTTGAGGACAAGCATCGGTTCCAGTTTGGGGGTGTGTTTAGTGGAATTTATGTCCACTTAGAATGCTCTATAAAGGCTTGGATAATTACAGGGTACGTCCCCGTATTTTCAGAATTAATTTTCCCAAAAATCGGGCAGCGTCTCCTTTGTTTATTGGCCTACCCGTCGAATCAATTCGACGTCAAATCACAACAACAATCTAATCACAACAACAACCAATCACAATTTGTAATCCCGATCACCGATACAACTCAATTATTATTATTACTATCCGTATTTTTATGTTTTTATTCGTAGGACTCAGATTATATCATCACAGTCCACCGTCGGCTCGCCGAGGCTCATCGCCGACGGCGGTAAAATTCGCGGGTTTCCATATTTTCGGACATCCTACGCAAACTTTACCGATTAAATTAATACCTCTCGCGTATATAATATATATATTTTCTTCAGTATTTCAATCAAATTATTTTCTTATAGAGAATAAAATAATCGAAATCAATAAAATTCTCAAAACCAAAGTTCAGTTCGAATTAATTCGAATTTAGGCAACACGGAACAGAGGAACCAACAACACGTGCACAAGCGAAGTACAGAACCACGCTGCCTCACCTCGCCGGAGTCCGGGAGGCGGCAACGAAGAAAAAGGACGGGCAGCAAGAACACAAGGCACATCACACCATACACACACACACACATATATACTTACACATATATATACATACGCAATAGAAACATCACCGAACAACCAGGGATGAAACCCCTCCCCCACGCACCACCACCACCATGATCATATATTCACCAAATCACAACAAAGTATCTGACCCAACATAAATTCGAAGTCGAGTTTGTGGAAATAAAAATCGAACAGAGATGTAGGCGGTGGTGATACTACCGAACAGGGGTGGGGGGATTTAGGGTTATATATATATTTTTTCTTTTTATTTGCTTTCTTCATTTTATTTTATTCCCGTTATCACCCCTTTTTGTACCGAAATTTAAGAATTTAACGAGTGTTTAATGGGTAAAATAATCCGAAAATTTACGAAAACAATTTCTTTAAAAATCCCGAAATAATTAAGAGTTAATAAAATTAAATTTGCAAGATTTTAAATCATTTTTATAACGCGCATTGTGTAATATCCGGGATATATCGTGTAATTATTTTTGCTATTAAATAATTATTATGTGTGTTCAGTATCTATTCTGTGAGTTAATTGTTAAGTGTTATTTGTACCTGGATATTCAAAAATAATATTAATTGAGTATTTTAATTTTTATATGTCCAAAATAAAATATAGATAATTGTCATATCTTCCTAATTATTTTTATGATGATTTATGGATTTATAAGAATCATATGAAATTTCTAAAATCTTTTTTCCGGGTATTTAAAATCTATTTTATAAAAACGGGAACCAACCGACGTCAACCGTTGTTACGTTTTTGGAACCCGAAACTCTTCCGAGAACTCCTTCCTAACCTAATTGTAATATTTCGAGCATTTTCCATGTTTCGACTTTTTCGATCCGGCGTACGGTTTGTCCTGCGCGGGTCCCGGCGTAACATTTTCGATACAATATTCGTTTCGGTAAATCAATAAAACCCGTATTTTCGATAAACGGGAGCTTTATATTAAACTATCACAATTATCACTTCGTAATACGTGTAACCAGGCGCTGAGACCAAGACCGCAGTATAAATTGTACTGATTTGGATAATTATCCCGAAAACCGATACCGTTTGGATCAGTTTTTATAAATAAACGTACCGTTTTATATCCGGAATGATCCAGCGGGATACTAATTTTCCGTAAATATAAATAGCCTTTTACCGTATTTTATTTCGTATTAGAAACCATTTGCAAACAGTATTTACAGAGTTTTTACAGAGAAAATACTATAATTAGAATTTGTTCTTCGTAATCAAACACAAATTCGGAGGCGTTACCGATATCGGATTAAGGCGTGCATATACTCGAATCGAAGCCTGGAAAATTTCCTATTTGATTCAGCCATCAATTTCAACCCAGAATTAAAGGTTATTTTCTTATAAACTATTTTATATTCGAATTATTAAGAATTAAAAGTGTGAATTTTTGTTCGAGGTATTGTTTGGATGATTTGATGCTTGCATGATGTAGATATTTTCTTCCTGATCATTTTGGTATGTCATATGATCGATTTGGAGTTCAATAACATGTTCAATTTTAGGTTTGATTCTCTGATTAAAGAAATTAGGGTTTATATTCGTATGAATATTTTTAATTGAATTTAGGCGTTTCTTGTTTAGGGGTTATCTGCTAAAATTGTTGGTGTGATTAGATAGATCATTTAATAACGAATTGAATGGTGTATTTGGAATCAACAAACGATTCCTGGAGGAGGCTCATCGGAAAACTAAAGCCACGACGGTGACGGGTTTTTCCCGTTGGTTTTCCGGCCGTTTTGTTAATCGTTAGGACGATTTGATTGCATAAATAGGTTTTTGGAGAGGTGTAGATGGTTTCCTGTAAGTTTGATCGAGTTCTGACCTCGATTAAAGCTTTCCGGCGAGCTCGGTGTCGCCGGCAATGGCGACGCCGGCGACCTGGTGAAGGAGGTGGTCAAACTACAGTTTGACCCCTGTAGTTTGATCAGCCTTACAAATCAGTCCCTGTATTTTCTCTAAGTTTTAAAAATATGATTTCTGTTTACAAAACTTTCAGAATTAGGATTTCTGTTTTAAATATTTTCAAAAACAAGATTTCTTTTTATAAAATGATTTTTGAAAATAGTTTTAATTATTTTAAAACTTTAAAAATCATTTATTTTAATTCCAAAAAATTATTTTTTATTCAAAAATAAATCTGAATTAATTAGTTAATTAATTTCAGTTAAATTTTAATTGATTAGTTGGTCAATTAATTCAAAAATAATTTATTAATTGATTTAATTAATTATAATTGATTTTAATTAATTATTTAATTATATTTAATTATTTAAAAATAATTTAAAAATTCCAAAAAATAGTTTCGAGCTTTAAAATATTATTCTAAATTATTTCCAAGGCTCGATAATTATTACAAAATTGTTTCGGAGCTAGAATTGGCCAACCGAACCCTGTTTATTAACCCGAAATTGATCCAACGACCCGTATTAATTCTGAAAAATACTTTAAAAATCATTTTAAATACCCGAAAGCATATTTATGACCCGAGACTTCTTTATAAATGATATGTCATTGATTACGTGATGTATTATGTGTTATACGTGACTTGTTGATTGACTATCGGTCTATATATTCGGTGTTTACTTGGTTATTGCATAACTTTCAATCCGTTAATCGGATTTGGGTGAAACGAAGGGTAGATAAAAGTATGTGTCGAATAGAATCCTGTGAGTTGATGATTGATAGATGCTTGTCATATGTGAGCAGAAGAGGCAAGACGCAGGAAAGGGAAACATGTAGTTGAGGAGTAAGACAATTGTGATTGGAAGCGAGTGCACGATAGTAAGCTATTACCAGGCAAGTGTTATGAACTTTCTTGAGATATTATAGTACTTGATAGTCTTGTTGACATTGCAAGTGCTTTGAAGCACAGAAACCTAAACCCTGATTTTAGTTATTGTTCTTGAGCCATGAACCATATTCTTTCTAAGCCATTGATTATTGTATACCCAAACACGAACCACAAATCTACGATACTACTCCACAAATACATACAAACTAAATACCAGACACTGAACTGAATTATTATATACTCAACCCATGGTATCTTATGCTTTGAAAGACCAAATTCTTGAAACCCTGAAATATTGATTCCTTTGTTATCCAATTCTTTTATTACCCAACATCCAAGCCTTGAAAGTACCTTGTTGATCCACACAAGGGTTGAAACCCTTTCATTGTTAAACACTCACTGTTGTTAATGATTCTGATTATTGTTTATTATTGTTTAATTTTTTTATTATGTTAGAATTTGATTATTTTATAAAATTATAGACCAGATTCGTGGTCAGACCATATAATGGTCAAGTTAGGCCAATGTGTGCCTTGGATCCAGTAGTTAGAGCATTGCTGTGTGCTTTACTCGGGGTTAGTGCGTGACTGATCAGCAGCCTAACCTTGGTTTTAAAATAAAAATATAGTATCCAATTCTAAATCATAATCCATTGTTCACTTGATATCATAACCATATTCGCTTGATGATCATTATTCTCAGTTTTGTCATTGTGACTTGCTGAGCTAGTTAGCTCATTTGTGCGATGTTGTTTATACTCTTTAACCTGTTGCGATCCATGGTAGTTGGTAAGTAGGGTCATTGCATATTATTATTATCTTTAGTATTGTTATAAACAGGTTATAAATAAGGTATGTGTGTGGACCTCAAACTTCTGACCCGGGTTTGGAGGGCGCCACAGTTTTGGTATCAGAGCTACAGGTTATAAGTCACTGACACAAGCCTAGGTTGACGGGAATTGGTAGAGGGATAAGATTAGAAGTAAGGCATATGATGATAGAACGTGGAGAGGTTGAGTGTTATGGTATAACCGGTATTAGTATAGTTCGCGTCGTGTTTTGAGATTCTTATATTGCGATATGATTTCAGATAGCAGAGATGGCCGAATCTTTTATTCCCATATCATCTGATCACTCAGAGCCCTCAGTTGGAGCACCAGCGTCGGATCCACGTCCTGTTATTCCACCAGCATTGGCTATTCTACCTCCACCGGTGTTGCAGCCCGTACCACTGCAGGCTATTCCACCTCCAGGCATGAGACACCTGTTAGAGGACCCCCACCAGTTGATTCAGATTCCACTGGGCATTCAGTTGTGAGTGCCCCATTTTAGTCCACATTGCCCCCAGTTCCTTATTACCGGTATGAGGCTCTTCTATTGGAGCGTGATTCCTTGTTGGCTCAGATTAGAGAGTTACAACATATCATCAGGACTACAGATGTTGATCGTGGTGTGAGGGAGCTTCGAGAGGAGAGTCATGTGACACGGAGGGTTCTTGAGGCTAGGCTACATGGAGCTACACTACCTGGCAGAGGCCCTGATGCACTGATGGGCTGGGCTACTGAGGTGATGGAGGACTTTGAGAGGCTGGCAGGACCAGAGTTTCCTTGGAGTTGAGACAGAGACTCAGAGATGGAGATGCGGAGCAATGTTGTTGTGACTGTATAGTATGTACAGTAGTGTGTAGTGTGTATCAGTAGACTTTTGAGTTGTATTTATTGACTAGCTATGCTGACTAGTGAGTAGGTTGTTGTACCCTTTTTGCTTTTACTTTCGAAGCGTCTTTACGCTTGTACTACCCTAAAACTTTTGATCTATATATCAGTACCTTTTCTTTTCCAGCACTGACATTTACTTTATCGCACCTGTTTTACTTTACTTTATTTATTGCACCAGTATACCCTGTGATACCATGTACCCTGTTTTCCATAACAGTTTATATTCTGTAAAGAAGCATGCAATTTACTTAGTTACAACTGTTTTCAAAAAGAGATATTTCTGTTTTGCAAAACTATTCTTTTATGCAAAGATTGATTCAAAAGCTAGATAAGTTGATTGATTCTTTACAAAAAATGCCTCCCAAAAGAAATACCTGCACCAACAACCATAATGAAGAAACCACCAACAATAACAACCAAGATGATACAAATCCAAATGTGAACCCAGGACCCATGGACCCAGTAATAGCCCAGATTCTCCAAATCTTGGCCCAACAAACAGTTCACCTGGCACAACAACAACAAAGACAGACCAATCCCCAGGTAAATTTCAAAACTTTTCAGGCAGTAAACCCACCAGAATTCAAGGGTTCCCTAGAGCCGATTGAAGCAAATGTGTGGTTAAAAGAAATAGAGAAGGCATTTGCCTTAGTGAAAGTGAAGGAGGAACAGAAGGTTGAGTTTGCAAGTTACTATTTGAAGAATGAGGCCACCTACTGGTGGGAGATGGTAAAGACATTAGAAGGTACAGATGTTATTACTTGGGAGAGGTTTAAGGAATTATTTCTAGAAAAGTATTTTCCTCAGTTTGTTCAAGATCAGATGGAGCTGAAGTTTTTAGAGTTAAAGCAAGGAACTATGTCGGTGGCAGATTATGAGAGTAAATTTGAAGAATTGTCAAGGTATGTGCCGTCATATGTTGATACTGATAGAAAGAAAGCTAAGAGATTCCAGCAAGGCTTGAAGCCATGGATCAGAGGGAAGGTAGCTATTTTTGAGTTGGAGACCTATGCAGGGGTTGTACAGAAGGCTATGATTGCAGAGACCGAAAGTGAGATGTCACAGAAGGAAAAAGAGAGCAAGAAAAGGAAGGTTGAGGGAAGTGAGGGTCAGTTACACCCAGGGAAGTTTCCAAACTTTAAGAAGGGCAAGTTCCAGCCAGGGAGAAATTTTAATTTCAGGAGACAAAATGCAGGAGACGGAGGCCAGGGCCACCGTCCAGCTAATGTGAATCAGCCGAATCAGTTGAGAATAACTTTTCCAGATTGTCAAGTTTGTGGAAAGAAGCATGGAGGAGTTTGTAACAAGTTGAATGTGGTATGTTTCAAATGCAACCAGATAGGGCACTATTCGAGGGAGTGCCGAAATCAGCCAGCTAGAGAGCCAGCAAATAAGGATCAGCCTATCCGATATCCAGCAGTAAAGGTTCCAGCCATTGGATTTACGTGCTTCAAATGTGGAAAGCCAGGACATATGGCAAGGGATTGCAAGATATCAGCCCCAGTCAGTAATGCACTGAGGATTATGGGATCTACCCCAGCAGTAAATGAGACTCCAAGGGCTAGAGTTTTTGACATGTCAGTGAAGGATGCTATCCAGGAAATAGATGTCGTGGCAGGTACGCTTAATGTGAATTATTTATGTGCCAAAGTGTTAATAGATTCGGGAGCAACTCGATCGTTTGTTTCACAAGATTTTGTTAGTAAGTTAAATTGTCCAGTTGAGTATTTAAATGAAATAATGACTGTGGAATTAGCAAATCAAGAACGTGTAACTGTGAATCAAGTTTGTGGGAATTGTGAGGTTAAGATTTCTGGTAGTAAGTTTTGTGCAGATTTGATACCATTTAAGTTAGGAGAATTTGACATTATATTAGGGATGGATTGGTTATCTGAGCACGATGCCCAGATAGATTGTCGAAACAAGAAGTAATGGTGAAGACGCCTGATGAAAAGATAGTAACGTTCAAGGGACAGAAGCAAGTAAAGAAATTCTTAACAATAATTCAAGCTAAGAAGTTATTACGGCAAGGATGCAAGCATTTTATAGCATACGTGATTGACAAAAGTCAGGAGCTAGCAAAACTTGAAGATATTCCAGTAGTGAATGAATTTCTAGACGTGTTTCTCGACGAATTGCCAGGACTTCCTCCAGATAGGGAAATTGAATTTGCGATCGACTTAACACCTGGAACAGAACCAGTATCTAAGGCTCCATACGGAATGGCGCCTGTTGAGATGAAAGAGCTAGCGAAGCAGTTGCAGGAGTTGTTAGAGAAAGGAGTAATCAGACCCAGTGTATCCCCGTGGGGAGCACCGGTATTATTTGTTAAGAAGAAAGATGGAAGCATGAGACTATGTATCGACTATAGGGAGCTCAACAAGCTTACGATCAAGAACAAGTATCCGTTACTCAGAATTGACGACTTGTTTGACCAATTGAAGGGAGCCAAGTATTTCTCCAAAATTGATTTAAGATCGGTATATCATCAAATAAAGATCAAGCCAGAGGATATACCAAAGACCACTTTTCGAACAAGGTATGGACATTATAAATTTCTAGTAATGTCTTTTGGATTGACCAACGCCCCGACAACATTTATGGACCTGATGAACAGAATTTTCAAGGAATATTTGGACAATTTCGTTATTGTATTTATAGACGATATTTTGATCTATTCAAAGACAGAAGAGGATCATGCAGAACATTTAAGGACAGCTTTGGAGATTTTAAGGAAAAAGAAGTTGTATGCTAAATTCTCGAAGTGTGAATTTTGGTTACAAGAGGTTCAGTTCTTAGGACACATAGTTACTAATGAAGGGATCAAAGTGGACCCGGCAAAGATCGAGGCAATTACGAATTGGGAAAGACCGAGAACACCCACCGAGGTAAGAAGCTTCCTAGGATTGGCGGGATATTATCGTCGATTTGTTCAAAATTTCTCTAGGATTGCCACACCATTAACAAAGCTTACCCGAAAGAATGAAAAGTTTATATGGAACGACAAGTGTGAAGAAAGTTTTCAGGAATTGAAACGACGATTAATCACGGCACCTGTTTTGTCACTTCCAGATGATCAAGGGAATTTCGTAATTTATAGTGATGCTTCGCACAAAGGATTAGGATGTGTTCTTATGCAGCACGACAAGGTGATTGCGTATGCGTCAAGGCAATTGAAACCACACGAACAGAAGTACCCTACTCATGATTTGGAATTAGCAGCCATAGTATTTGCTCTGAAGATTTGGAGACATTATCTGTATGGAGAGAAATGTGTGATTTATACGGATCACAAAAGTTTGAAGTATATATTTACCCAGAAGGAACTTAATAGGAGGCAAAGGAGATGGTTAGAATTGATCAAGGATTATGATTGCTCAATTAATTATCATCCCGGTAAGGCGAACGTTGTAGCAGACGCGTTAAGTTGGAAGGAAAGGTTAAATGTGTTATCCGTACCTGAAGAGATATATGAAGAATTTCAAAAAATTAGAATTGGAGATTAGAATTTGCAAGCCTGAGGAAGTAAAAGTGTACAGTATGATTTTCCAACCGGAATTATTAGAGAAAATAAAGAAATGTCAGGAAGATGTAATGGATCAAGATATAAATTATTTGGTAGGGGAAGAGTTATGCACGCAGAAAGATGACCAAGGTATTCTGAGGTTTTCATCTAGAATTTGGATTCCACCGGTGACGGAGTTAAAGAATGAAATTCTACAGGAGGCACATAATTCAAGGTATTCCATCCATCCAGGGAGTACCAAGATGTATAGAGATTTAAAGAAGAATTATTGGTGGCCAGACATGAAGAGGGAAATTGCGGAATGGATTAGCAAATATTATACCTGTCAGAGGGTTAAAGCAGAGCATCAGAGACCAAGCGGATTGCTATAGCCATTGGAGATTCCAGAATGGAAGTGGGAACACATTACCATGGATTTTATAGTTGGATTACCAAGGACAATGGCTAATCATGATGCCATTTGGGTTATAGTGGATAGACTTACCAAGTCAGCTCATTTTCTGCCTATAAATGAAAGATTTTTGCTCGACAAGTTGGTCCATATGTACCTAAAGGAAATTGTAGTTCGTCATGGAGTTCCAGTGTCTATCGTATCTGATCGAGATCCAAGGTTTAATTCAAGATTCTGGAAGAGTTTTCAAGAATGTTTGGGAACAAGATTGAATATGAGTACAGCCTATCACCCGCAGACGGACGGTCAAAGTGAAAGAACGATCCAGACAATCGAGGACATGTTACGTGTTTGTGCTATTGATTTCAAAGGAAGTTGGGATGAGCATTTACCCCTGGTAGAATTTGCTTATAACAACAGTTATCACACCAGCATTGGGATGCCACCCTATGAAGCCCTTCATGGACGCAAATGTAGATCTCCAGTATATTGGGAGGAAGTAGGAGAACACAAAATACTCGGACCTGAATTGGTGCAGCAGACAAAGGAAGTTGTTGAAATTATCCAGAAGAGATTAATAGCCGCACAAAATCGTCAGAAAAAGTATGCAGACCAGTCAAGGAAGGACATGGAATTTGAAGAAGGAAGCTTGGTATTTTGAAAGTATCACCATGGAAAGGACTAACGAGGTTTGGGAAGAAAGGAAAGCTAAGCTCAAGATATGTCGGACCTTTTGAGATTTTAAAGCGCATTGGCAAAGTAGCTTATGAGTTGGCGTTACCAGCGCACATGGAGCACATTCACAATGTTTTTCATGTATCAATGCTTAAGAAGTATAATCCAGACTCTAGGTGTGACGCCCTCCAAACCCAGGGTCTAGATTTAGGGGTCACTCGCCAATAAACCAAAATAAAATAATCACAGTGGAATAATATAATAAATACAACCCCTTTACCTGCACTGGATCGATCACAGGTTATAGTATGGAACAGACACTAATACAAACCAACCGTTATTACAAACCATAGTCTAATTAGTTTTACAACTTATTCAAATTTTATTACAAACCTTTAAACTATTCAAGCGTCCCAAACTATCTACCTGGAAACACACCAAGCTATTTACAAGCACTAGACCTCTGATCAAACCTGGATCTCAAGCCTGCTCTGGCTTAGCTGAAAGATTAGATTGATAAACAAGTATGAGCGAAAGAAATGCTCAGCAAGCAGTATAAAATGTGCTCGAAATGATAAATCACATCATGATAATAATTGAACAACATGATAAAATATCAGTAATATTTGATTAATAATAAAAGCTTCACAAGCTATCAACAATGAACAATAATTTTTAGATTGGAATCTATCTCCGACGGACGTACTATCACATGCTGATCAGCCCGTGTGATAGCACAAGGTCATGATTCATAGAAACATGTCCCCAAAACACGAGTACTCAATTAAAAAGGCAATATATCTGCCTGTGGCAAAAATGGTGTCATAGTATTTCATATAACACATAGAAATAGCCCTCCGCTGGACCGTCCGTCCCGGTCACTTATGCATTCATCCAATCCATAAAACATTTTGATCAAAGGAGCCCAATCAAAGGACATCCTTAACCATATAACTCCCCATTTCTCATGGTCCAGAGTTATCTCAACAATCGATGGCGAAATAACTAGAACAATTAGTTATTCGCTAATCTCAATTTAATGTCCCACTGTATAGAGTAATGTATAGCAAAATATAAAATGTTTAACTATTCTGAACTTAGAATAGTATGGATAATGAAAGAATAAAGTCCAGAGTCAATATCAATTGAATGATAAATACAAATATAGGTACTTGCATAATATGATTAGAAATGAACGTCACTTAAACGATAAGTGAAGTTAGGGGTACTTGCCTGGTATGCCCAATAACTTCTTACTATAACTCTGCTTATAGATGCTGGCTACTATCTCCGTCTAACACTTGACTGCACTCCTTGCTACTTGATTTTATAAACAAAAGGACTATCTTAATTGACAGAACTAAACTCAATCGACGTAACTATACGTTTTGACATCTACCCGATCGTTTATAACTAGCATGGCATTTTAAAACTGTAACAGATAGCATGTATATCACGTAACACGTAATCATGGTATTCGTATAACACGTACTCACATATTTCATGTAACACATAAGTCAGATCATTAAAAGGTACATCTCAGTGCGTTCAGAATGAAAATTAGGTCAATATTAGCATTTACCGATCAAATATCGACTCAAACTGATACACAAATCAAATGACATTGCAATACAAAAGAACTTAGGTCTCAAAAGTATTTTTATTGGAAGCGTAATATTTTTCTGAGTCTGTACGCGTTCGTTTCGTATTAAACGGACGAACGGTTTAATTATTATGAATAAAATAAGAAATAAATGGAAATAAATTAATTAATAATCATATTAATTGATTTTTTAAATACCAAAATATAATTTTTAAAAGTCTAAAAATAATGTTTAGGAATTATTTGAATTAATTATAAATAATTTACATTTATTTAACTATTTATAAATAAAATTAATTGATTAATTGATTTTTAATCAATTAATTAAATTCATAAATAATTAACTAAAATAAACTATAAATAATTAAATCAAATTGTATTTCTGAAAATAATTAAAGAAAATAATTTTAGGAATTTAAAAATAATCAAGAAAATAATTTGTAGAATTATTAATAATAAGTAAGTGATTTTTAAATATAAAATAAATGATTTTTGGAATTTAGAAAATGATTTTAAAACAAATAAAAAAAAACAAATGCAGAAACAGATTTGGGGGAACAGGGGAGGAGGCAATCGGATCAAACAGAGGGGAAACATGGAGGAGCTCTGTGGCGCCCTCCAAACCTGGGTCAGAAGTTTGGGGTCCACACACACATCTTAATTATAACCTGCTTATAACAATAATAAAGATAATAATAATATATGCAATGACCCTACTTACCAACCACCACGGACCGTAACAGGTTAAAGTATGCACACAAGCCAAACACACTAATATATTACAAACCGTTCAAATCCCAACTATTTCAAATTCAACTGAGTATTAAATATTATTACAAACTTTTACAAACTTAAATTATTCCAAAAGAAGCCTACTAGCTCAGCTTTCTCAACCTGAACCCCTAGCTCTCGCGCTGGACTGGGGATCCTCTTTACCAACTGGTTCCTTTTTAACTGGAAAGAATATAAACAACATCGCACAAATGAGCTAACTAGCTCAGCAAGTCACAATGACAAAACTGAGAATAATGATCATCAGGTGAATATGGTTATGATATCAAGTGAACAATGGATTATGATTTAGAATTGGATATTATACTTTTAATTTAAAACCAAGGTTAGGCTGCTGATCAGTCACGCACTAACCCCGAGCAAGGCACACAACATTGCTCTAACTACTGGATCCAAGGCACACATTGGCCTAACTTGACCATTATATGGTCTGACCACGAATCTGGTCCACAATTTTATAAAAACAATCCAATTCTAACATAATAACAGAATAGGCAATAATAAACAATAACCAAAATCATTAACAACAATAAATGTTTAACAATGAAAGGGTTTCAATCCTTGTAAGGATCAACAAGGTACTTTCAAAGCTTGAATACTGGGTAATGAAAGAATTGGATAACAAAGGAAACAATGTTTCAGGGTTTCAAGGATTTGGTCTTTCAAAGCATAAGATATCATGGATTGAGTATATAGTAATCCAGTTCAGTGTCTGGTATTTAGTTTGTATGTATCTGTGGAGTAGTATCGTAGATTTGTGGTTCGTGTTTGGGTATACAATAATCAATGGCTTAGAAAGAATATGGTTCATAGCTCAAGAATAATAACTGAAATCAGGATTTAGGTTTCCGTGCTTCAAAGCACTTGCAATGTCAACAAAACTATCAAGAATTACAATATCTCGAGAAAGTTCAGAACACTTTCCTGATATTAGCTTACTATCCTGCACTTGCTTTCAATCACAATCGTCTTACTCCTCAACTACCTGTTTCCCTTTCCTACGCCTTGCCTCTTCTGCTCACATATCATAAGCATCTATCAATCATCAACTCACAGGATTCTATTCAACACATACTTCTATCTACCCTTCGTTTTACCCAAATCCGATTAACGGATTGAAATCTATGCAATAACCAAGTAAACACCGAATATATAGACCGATAGTCAAACAACAGGTCACGTATAACACATAATATATCACGTAATCAATGACATATCATCTATAAAGAAGTCTCGGGTCATAAATATGCTTTCGGGTATTTAAAATGATTTTTAAAACATTTTTCGGAATTAAAACGGGTCGTTGGATCAATTTCGGGTTAATAAACAGGGTTCGGTTGGCCCATTCTGGCTCCGAAATAATTTTAGAATAATTATCGAGCCTTGGAAATAATTTAGAATAATATTTTAAAGCTCGAAACTATTTTTCAGAATTTTTAAATCATTTTTAAATAATTAAATCTAATTAAATAACTAATTAAAATCAATTAATAATTAATTAAATCTATTAATCAATTAATTTTCGAATTAATTGACTAATTAATCAATTAAAAATTAACTGAAATTAATTAACTAATTAATAATTAAAAATAATTTTCGAAATTAAAATAATAATTTTTAGAATTTTCAGAAATTGAAAACGAATTTTTATAATAAAAATAAATAGGAAATATGATTTTTAAATATTTTTAAAACAGAAATCCAATTTTTGCAAAGTCTGGAAACTACAGGGACCAAACTGCATCATTTTCAAAAGTCCAGGGACCAAACTGTAAATTTTACATCCCGTCGCGGAAAACACAGGGGTGGCCGGAGAACACGATTCCGGCCTCCTCACCTTGCCACAAGCTCCAGATCACATCTACATGTTACCAGGAACACAACCATGCAATCAAAACAACCTAACAATCCCTGAGTTGGCCGGAATTTGGCTGTGAAGTTTTCCAGTTTCCGGCGAACATCGGAAAACTTCAAAACACAACTCCCTTCTCTACAGACCTCGTTGGTTCATGAAACTTATACAACTAGATTGCAAATTTCACAGAGAACACAACCCACTATAACACAACATCAATCTATCATAGAATAAGAAACCCCCAAATTTCAATTAAGAACATTCATACGGGTTATAAACCCTAATTTTGAAATTTGAAAATTAAACTCAAATTTGAACATGTTATTGAACTCCAAACCAGACGTATGACATATGAAAATCATCAGGAAAACAAGCTCTACAACATGCAATCATCAAATCATACAAACAATCATCCGAACAAAAATTCATATTTTTAATAAAATAAATTCGAAAATAAATAAATTTTTAGAAAAATACCCTTGATTTCTGTAGTGAAATAAAGCTCAGAATCTGATAGAACACCTCAAATCCTTCGTTTTGGTTACTCAAGCTTTAAAAACAGAGATCGGTAACGCCTTCGTTTTGCTGTTTGATTCTTAGAACAGTTTATTTAATTAGGGTTTTTCTCTGAAAATTATATAATTAACTATCTGCAAATGATTTTGATACGAAATAAAATACGGTAAAAGGCTATTTATAATTACGGAAAATTTGTATCCCGTTGGATCATTCCGGATATAAAATAGTACGTTTATCTGTAAAAACTGATCCAAACGGTATCGGTTTTCGGGATAATTATCCAAATCAGTACAATTTGTACTGCGGTCTTGGTCTCAGCGCCTGGTTACACATATTACGAAGTGATAATTGGGATAGTTTAATAAAAATCTCCCGTTTATCGATAATACGGGTTTTATTGATTTAGCGAAACGAATATTGTATCGAAAATGTTGCGCCGGGACCCGCGCAGGACAAACCGTAAGCCGGATCGAAAAAGTCGAAACATGAAAAATGCTCGGAATATTACAATTAGGTTAGGAAGGAGTTCTCGGAAGAGTTTCGGATTCCAAAAACGTAACAACGGTTGACGTCGGTTGGTTCCCGTTTTTATAAAATAAATTTTAATTACCCGGAATAAGATTTTAGAAATTTCATATGATTCTTATAAATCCATAAATCAACATAAAAATAATTAGGAAGATATGAAAATTATCTATATTTTATTTTGGACATATAAAAATTAAAATACTCAATTAATATTATTTTTGAATATTCAAGTACAGATAACACTTAACAATTAACTCACAGAATAGATACTGGGCACACATAATAATATCAAAAATAATTACATGATATATCCCGGATATTACAAGCTCGGCCGGAGTTCGCGAGGAAGACAACCGGAGGCTCGCCGGTTTCTGGAAATTCCAGATTCTGGCCGAGTCCCGGTGAACTTCCGGCGACTCAACGGCCCCCAAATCACACCGTTTTGCTCTGTTTTTCAATGCCAATCGGACCAACATCAATCCAAAATCACATAATCAACACCCATATCATTCAACGATAGCAGCAACTCAGAATCCGGCAAAAAAATGAACAAATGCGGTGGTACTCCGGCGAACCACCAGAAAATTCGATTTCACGCAAATCGGAACCAAAAATTACGATTCCAGTACTAAAATAAAGCTAAGATTAATTATAAACTATCCTAAGCATCAAACATAACCAAGAACATCCTTATAATCTAGAAATCGATTTGAAAAATCCATAAAAACTTAGAACTCGACTTTAGCACTCCGGGAATCAAACAACACATATTTATAATCAAAACGAATGGAAAACATCATCTAAAGCTATCTATAACATCAGAATCAATCAAAAATCATTCTAAATCAAAAACGAATTCAAGCCTCAAGAACACAAAATCGATTTTTCAATTTACCTAACCTCAGATCGTGATTCTGGTATCAAAAGATCGGGCTTGAAACAAGGATCGTTTTGGTTACAAGAGCATCAACAGAGGATTCCTACAACTCCCAAAATCACCGATTCTTTGTTTTTGAAGAAATTTTACCCCCAAAATTTTTCTTGATTTTTTTTTGTTTTTAATGAAAAATAAAATGAAATAAAAGGATTAATGGGCTATTTATATTAATCATAAAATTATATCCCCAAAATTATTTAAGGGTGTTTTTATCCCTAATTTACAATAATTAAGCCCCAAAATAATAATTACGGGGGAATAATTTTAAAAACGATAAAATATAAAATTAATGTCAAAATTCCCCGAAAATTGCGAATAATTCAAAAATACAAAAATAAAGGGTATTTGAAATACGAATAATTTTATAAAAAATAAAAACATCGATTTTGTGGGGTTTGTCGTCCCGGTGGGGTCCCGGTCCGTTGATTTTTGAAAAACGGAAACGATCCCTAAATTACCAGAAAATCCAGATAACACATAAAATGCATCAAAACACGCGTAAAATGAAATAAAACGAGTACCTTAATAAATATGCAAATAAATACGAGTTCGAATTATATATCGATTCATATAATTGCAGTTTAAACATATATTAATCAATCGAAAAATTTTCTTGCCCACACAAAACACACATAACAGCTATAACATCTAATATCATGGCAATAATCACTTTAAATTTATAAAACACATAATATTTATTTATTTAACTTATAATATTCACATAATTTTCTCGGATATTACACTAGGCATGTAATAGAATATGAGCCAATAGAGCTTCAGGCAGATTTGTCATATGTAGAGAGTCCGGTAGAGATTCTAGAGGAGAGAGAGAAAGTATTGAGAAATAAAGTGGTAAAGTTAGTAAGAGTATTATGGAGAAACCCAAAGATTGAAGAGTCAACCTGGGAGTTAGAAAGTAATATGAGAGAAAAGTACCCTCATTTGTTTTCTTAGGAGATTCTGAGGACATAATCCTTTTAAGGGGGGAAGGATGTAATATCCGGGATATATCGTGTAATTATTTTTGCTATTAAATAATTATTATGTGTGTTCAGTATCTATTCTGTGAGTTAATTGTTAAGTGTTATTTGTACCTGGATATTCAAAAATAATATTAATTGAGTATTTTAATTTGTATATGTCCAAAATAAAATATAGATAATTGTCATATCCTCATAATTATTTTTATGATGATTTATGGATTTATAAGAATCATATGAAATTTCTAAAATCTTTTTTCCGGGTATTTAAAATTTATTTTATAAAAACGGGAACCAACCGACGTCAACCGTTGTTACGTTTTTGGAACCCGAAACTCTTCCGAGAACTCCTTCCTAACCTAATTGTAATATTCCGAGCATTTTCCATGTTTCGACTTTTTCGATTCGGCGTACGGTTTGTCCTGCGCGGGTCCCGGCACAACATTTTCGATACAATATTCGTTTCGGTAAATCAATAAAACCCGTATTTTCGATAAACGGGAGCTTTTTATTAAACTATCACAATTATCACTTCGTAATACGTGTAACCAGGCGCTGAGACCAAGACCGCAGTACAAATTGTACTGATTTGGATAATTATCCCGAAAACCGATACCGTTTGGATCAGTTTTTATAAATAAACGTACAGTTTTATATCCGGAATGATCTAACGAGATACTAATTTTCCGTAAATATAAATAGCCTTTTACCGTATTTTATTTCGTATCAGAAACCATTTACACACTGTATTTACAGAGTTTTTACAGAGAAAATACTATAATTGAAAAAATTATTCTTCGTAATCAAACACAAATTCGGAGGCGTTACCGATATCGGATTAAGGCGTGCATATACTCGAATCGAAGCCTGAAAAATTTCCTATCTGATTCAGCCATCAATTTCAACCCAGAATCAAAGGTTATTTTCTTATAAACTATTTTATATTCGAATTATTAAGAATTAAAAGTGTGAATTTTTGTTTGAGGTATTGTTTGGATGATTTGATGCTTGCATGATGTAGATATTTTCTTCCTGATCATTTTGGTATGTCATATGATCGATTTGGAGTTCAATAACATGTTCAATTTTAGGTTTGATTCTCTGATTAAAGAAATTAGGGTTTATATTCGTATGAATATTTTTAATTGAATTTAGGCGTTTCTTGTTTAGGGGTTATCTGCTAAAATTGTTGGTGTGATTAGATAGATCGTTTAATAACGAATTGAATGGTGTATTTGGAATCAACAAACGATTCCTGGAGGAGGCTCATCGGAAAACTGAAGCCACGACGGTGACGGGTTTTTCCCGTTGGTTTTCCGGCCGTTTTGTTAATCGTTAGGACGATTTGATTGCATAAATAGGTTTCTGGAGAGGTGTCAAATGGTTTCCTGTAAGTTTGATCGAGTTCGGACCTCAATTAAAGCTTTCCGGCGAGCTCGGTGTCGCCTGCAATGGCGACGCCGGCGACCTGGTGAAGGAGGTGGTCAAACTACAGTTTGACCCCTGTAGTTTGATTAACCTTACAAATCAGTCCCTGTATTTTCTCTAAGTTTTAAAAATATGATTTCTGTTTACAAAACTTTCAGAATAGGATTTCTGTTTTAAATATTTTCAAAAACAAGATTTCTTTTTATAAAATGATTTTTGAAAATAGTTTTAATTATTTTAAAACTTTAAAGATTATTTATTTTAATTCCAAAAAATTATTTTTTTATTCAAAAATAAATCTGAATTAATTAGTTAATTAATTTCAGTTAATTTTTAATTGATTAGTTGGTCAATTAATTCGAAAATTAATTGATTAATTGATTTAATTAATTATTAATTGATTTTAATTAATTATTTAATTAGATTTAATTATTTAAAAATAATTTAAAAATTCTGAAAAATAGTTTCGAGCTTTAAAATATTATTCTAAATTATTTCCAAGGCTCGATAATTATTACAAAATTGTTTCGGAGCCAGAATTGGCCAACCGAACCCTGTTTATTAACCCGAAATTGATCCAACGACCCGTATTAATTCTGAAAAATACTTTAAAAATCATTTTAAATACCCGAAAGCATATTTATGACCCGAGACTTCTTTATAAATGATATGTCATTGATTACGTGATGTATTATGTGTTATACGTGACTTGTTGATTGACTATCGGTCTATATATTCGGTGTTTACTTGGTTATTGCATAACTTTCAATCCGTTAATCGGATTTGGGTGAAACGAAGGGTAGATAAAAGTATGTGTCGAATAGAATCCTGTGAGTTGATGATTGATAGATGCTTATCATATGTGAGCAGAAGAGGCAAGACGTAGGAAAGGGAAACAGGTAGTTGAGGAGTAAGACGATTGTGATTGGAAGCGAGTGCAGGATAGTAAGCTATTACCAGGCAAGTGTTATGAACTTTCTCGAGATATTGTAGTACTTGATAGTCTTGTTGACATTGCAAGTGCTTTGAAGCACAGAAACCTAAACCCTGATTTCAGTTATTGTTCTTGAGCCATGAACCATATTCCTTCTAAGCCATTGATTATTGTATACCCTAACACGAACCACAAATCTACGATACTACTCCACAAATACATACAAACTAAATACCAGACACTGAACTGAATTATTATATACTCAACCCATGGTATCTTATGCTTTGAAAGACCAAATTCTTGAAACCCTGAAACATTGATTTCTTTGTTATCCAATTCTTTCATTACCCAACATCCAAGCCTTGAAAGTACCTTGTTGATCCACACAAGGGTTGAAACCCTTTCATTGTTAAACACTCACTGTTGTTAATGATTCTGATTATTTTTTTTTATTGTTTAATTTTGTTATTATGTTAGAATTGGATTGTTTTTATAAAATTGTGGACCAGATTTGTGGTCAGACCATATAATGGTCAAGTTAGGCCAAAGTGTGCCTTGGATCCAGTAGTTAGAGCAATGCTGTGTGCTTTGCTCGGGGTTAGTGCGTGACTGATCAGCAGCTTAACCTTTGTTTTAAAATAAAAATATAGTATCCAATTCTAAATCATAATCCATTGTTCACTTGATATCATAACCATATTCGCTTGATGATCATTATTCTCAGTTTTGTCATTGTGACTTGCTGAGCTAGTTAGCTCATTTGTGCGATGTTGTTTATACTCTTTCCAGTTAAAAATGAAACAGTTGGTAGCAAGGATCCCCAGTCCAGTGCGAGAGCTAGGGATTAAGGCTGTTGAAGTTGAGCTAGTAGGCTTCTTTTGGAATAATGTAAATTGTAAAAGTTTGTAATATGTTTAATACTCAATTCGAGTTTGAATGGTTGGGATTTAATCGGTATGTAATATATTAGTGTGTTTGGTTTGTGTGCATACTTTAACCTGTTGCGATCCGTGGTAGTTGGTAAGTAGGGTCATTGCATATTATTATTATCTTTAGTATTGTTATAAGCAGGTTATAAATAAGGTATGTGTGTGGACCCCAAACTTCTGACCCGGGTTTGGAGGGCGCCACAGTTTTGGTATCAGAGCTACAGGTTATAAGTCACTGACACAAGCCTAGGTTGACGGGAATTGGTAGAGGGATAGGATTAGAAGTAAGGCATATGATGATAGAACGTCGAGAGGTTGAATGTTATGGTATAACCGGTATTAGTATAGTTCGCGTCGTGGTTTGAGATTCTTATATTACGATATGATTTCAGATAGCAGAGATGACCGACTCTTTTATTCCCATATCATCTGATCACTCAGAGCCCTCAGTTGGAGCACCAGCATCGGATCCACGTCCTGTTATTCCATCAGCATTGGCTATTCTACCTCCACCGGTGTTGCAGCCCGTACCACTGCAGGCTATTCCACCTCCAGGCATGAGGCCACCTGTCAGAGGACCCCCACCAGCTAATTCAGATTCCACTGGGCATTCAGTTGGGAGTGCCCCATTTCAGTCCACATTGCCCCCAGTTCCTTATTACCGGTATGAGGCTCTTCTATTGGAGTGTGATTCCTTGTTGGCTCAGATTAGAGAGTTATAACATATCATCAGGACTACAGATGTTGATCGTGGTGTGAGGGAGCTTCGAGAGGAGAGTCACACGGAGGGTCTTGAGGCTAGGCTACATGGAGCTACACTACCTGGCAGAGGCCCTGATGCACTGATGGGCTGGGCTACTGAGGTGATGGAGGACTTTGAGAGGCTGGCAGGACCAGAGTTTCCTTGGAGTTGAGACAGAGA
Source organism: Apium graveolens (assembly GCF_009905375.1). Classification (NCBI taxonomy): domain Eukaryota; kingdom Viridiplantae; phylum Streptophyta; class Magnoliopsida; order Apiales; family Apiaceae; genus Apium; species Apium graveolens. Next base: position 77,851,512 of record NC_133656.1, read on the forward strand.
CTCAGAGATGGAGATGCGGAGCAGTGTTATTGTGACTGTATAGTATGTACAGTAGTGTGTAGTATGTATCCGTAGACTTTTGAGTTGTATTTATAGACTAGCTATGCTGACTAGTGAGTAGGTTGTTGTACCCTTTTTGCTTTTACTTTCAAAGCGTCTTTACGCTTGTACTACCCTAAAACTTTTGATCTATATATTAATACCTTTTCTTTTCCAGCACTGACATTTACTTTATCACACCTGTTTTACTTTACCTTATTTATTGCACCAGTATACCCTGTGATACCATGTACCCTGTTTTCCATAATTGTTTATATTCTGTAAAGAAGCATGCAATTTACTTAGTTACAACTGTTTTCAAAAAGAGATATTTCTGTTTTGCAAAACTATTCTTTTATGCAAAAGATTGATTCAAAAGCTAAATAAGTTGATTGATTCTTTACAGAAAATGCCTCCCAAAAGAAATACCCGCACCAACACCCAGAATGAAGAAACCAACAACAATAACAACCAAGATGATACAAATCCAAATGTGAACCCAGGACCCATGGACCCAGCAATAGCCCAGATTCTCCAAATCTTGGCCCAACAAACAGTTCACCTGGCACAACAACAACAAAGACAGACCAATCCCCAGGTAACTTTCAAAACTTTTCAGGCAGTAAACCCACCAGAATTCAAGGGTTCCCTAGAGCCGATTGAAGTAAATGCATGGTTAAAAGAAATAGAGAAGGCATTTGCCTTAGTGAAAGTGAAGGAGGAACAGAAGGTTGAGTTTGCAAGTTACTATTTGAAGAATGAGGCCACCTACTGGTGGGAGATGGTGAAGACATTGGAAGGTACAGATGTTATTACTTGGGAGAGGTTTTTCTAGAAAAGTATTTTCCTCAGTTTGTTCAAGATCAGATGGAGCTGAAGTTTTTAGAGTTAAAGCAAGGAACTATGTCGGTGGCAGATTATGAGAGTAAATTTGAAGAATTGTCAAGGTATGTGCCGTCATATATTGATACTGATAGAAAGAAAGCTAAGAGATTCCAGCAAGGCTTGAAGCCATGGATCAGAGGGAATGTAGCTATTTTTGAGTTGGAGACCTATGCAGGGGTTGTACAGAAGGCTATGATTGCAGAGACCGAAAGTGAGATGTCACAGAAGGAAAAAGAGAGCAAGAAAAGGAAGGTTGAGGGAAGTGAGGGTCAGTTACACCCAGGGAAGTTTCCAAACTTTAAGAAGGGCACGTTCCAGCCAGGGAGAAGTTTTAATTTCAGGAGACAAAATGCAGGAGACGGAGGCCAGGGCCACCGTCCAGCTAATGTGAATCAGCCGAATCAGTTGAGAATAACTTTTCCAGATTGTCAAGTTTGTGGAAAGAAGCATGGAGGAGTTTGTAACAAGTTGAATGTGGTATGTTTTAAATGCAACCAGAAAGGGCACTATTCGAGAGAGTGCCGAAATCAGCCAGCTAAAGAGCCAGCAAATAAGGATCAGCCTATCCGAAATCCAGCAGTAAAGGTTCCAGCCATTGGATTTACGTGCTTCAAATGTGGAAAGCCAGGACATATGGCCAGGGATTGCAAGATATCAGCCCGAGTCAGTAATGCATTGAGGATCATGGGATCTACCCCAGCAGTAAATGAGACTCCAAGGGCTAGAGTTTTTGACATGTCAGTGAAGGATGCTATCTAGGATACAGATGTCGTGGCAGGTACGCTTAATGTGAATTCTTTATGTGCCAAAGTGTTAATAGATTCGGGAGCAACTCGATCATTTGTTTCACAAGATTTTGTTAGTAAGTTAAATTGTCCAGTTGAGTATTTAAATGAAATAATGACTGTGGAATTAGCAAATCAAGAACGTGTAACTGTGAATCAAGTTTGTGGGAATTGTGAGGTTGAGATTTCTGGTAGTAAGTTTTGTGTAGATTTGATACCATTTAAGTTAGGAGAATTTGACGTTATATTAGGGATGGATTGGTTATCTGAGCACGATGCCCAGATGGATTGTCGAAACAAGAAGGTAATGGTGAAGACGCTTGATGCAAAGATAGTAACGTTCAAGGGACAGAAGCAAGTAAAGAAATTCTTAACAATAATTCAAGCTAAGAAGTTATTACGGCAAAGATGCAAGCATTTTATAGCATACGTGATTGACAAAAGTCAGGAGCTAGCAAAACTTGAAGATATTCCAGTAGTGAATGAATTTCCAGATGTGTTTCTCGACGAATTGCCAGGACTTCCTCTAGATAGGGAAATTAAATTTGTGATCGACTTAACACCTGGAACAGAACCAGTATCCAAGGCCCCGTACGGAATGGCGCCTGTTGAGATGAAAGAGCTAGCGAAGCAGTTGCAGGAGTTGTTAGAGAAATGAGTAATCAGACCCAGTGTATCCCCGTGGGGAGCACCGATATTATTTGTTAAGAAGAAAGATGGAAGCATGAGACTATGTATCGACTATAGGGAGCTCAACAAGCTTACGATCAAGAACAATTATCCGTTACCCAGAATTGACGACTTGTTTGACCAATTGAAGGGAGCCAAGTATTTCTCCAAAATTGATTTAAGATCGGGATATCATCAACTAAAGATCAAGCCAGAGGATATACCAAAGACCGCTTTTCAAATAAGGTATGGACATTACGAATTTCTAGTAATGTCTTTTGGATTGACCAACGCCCCGACAACATTTATGGACCTGATGAACAGAATTTTCAAGGAATATTTGGACAAGTTCGTTATTGTATTTATAGATGATATTTTCATCTATTCAAAGACGGAAGAGGATCATGCGGAACATTTAAGGACAGCTTTGGAGATTTTAAGGAAAAAGAAGTTGTATGCTAAATTCTCGAAGTGTGAATTTTTGTTACAAGAGGTTCAGTTCTTAGGACATATAGTTACTAATGAAGGGATCAAAGTGGACCTGGCAAAGATCGAGGCAATTACGAATTGGGAAAGTCCGAGAACACCCACCGAGGTAAGAAGCTTCCTAGGATTGGCGGGATATTATCGTCGATTTGTTCAAAATTTCTCGAGGATTGCCACACCATTAACAAAGCTTACCCGAAAGAATGAAAAGTTTATATGGAAGGACAAGTGTGAAGAAAGTTTTCAGGAATTGAAATGACGATTAATCACGGCACCTGTTTTGTCACTTCCAGACGATCAAGGGAATTTCGTAATTTATAGTGATGCTTCACACAAAGGATTAGGTTGTGTTCTTATGCAGCACGACAAGGTGATTGCGTATGCGTCAAGGCAATTGAAACCATACGAACAGAAGTACCCTACTCTTGATTTGGAATTAGCAGCCATAATATTTGCTTTGAAGATTTGGAGACATTATCTGTATGGAGAGAAATGTGAGATTTATACGGATCACAAAAGTTTGAAGTATATATTTACCCAGAAGGAACTTAATATGAGGCAAAGGAGATGGTTAGAATTGATCAAGGATTATGATTGCTCGATTAATTATCATCCCGATAAGGCGAACGTTGTAGCAGACGCGTTAAGTCAGAAGGAAAGGTTAAATGTGTTATCCGTACCTGAAGAGATATATAAAGAATTTCAGAAATTAGAATTTGCAAGCCTGAGGAAGTAAAAGTGTACAGTATGATTTTCCAACCGGAATTATTAGAGAAAATAAAGAAATGTCAGGAAGATGTAATGGATCAAGATATAAATTGTTTGGTAGGGGAAGAGTTATGCACGCAGAAAGATGACCAAGGTATTCTGAGGTTTTCATCTAGAATTTGGATTCCACCGGTGACGGAGTTAAAGAATGAAATTCTACAGGAGGCACATAATTCAAGGTATTCCATCCATCCAGGGAGTACCAAGATGTATAGAGATTTAAAGAAAAATTATTGGTGGCCAGACATGAAGAGGGAAATTGCGGAATGGATTAGCAAATATCGAATAGAAATTTAGATGAGCCTTTATCGATAGAGGTAGCTAATCAGGATAAAGTCTCAGTAAACCAGTTTTGCCCTATATGTCGAATAGAAATTTGCGGGCATCTCTTTTTGGTGGATCTAATACCTTTTCAGTTGGGAGAGTTTGATATAATTTTAGGAATGGATTGGTTGTCTCGGCATAAGGCAAATATTGATTGTAAGAAAAAGAAAGTTTTGTTATACTCAGAAGACAATAAAAGGATGGTTTATCAAGGACAAAAACAGGACAAACAATTTCTTTCTATCTTGGAAGCGAGGAAGTTATTGAGACAAGGTTGTGAAGCATACTTAGCCCATGTTGTGGACATTGAGAAGAGAATACCCGAATTGGAGAAGATTTCGGTGGTTAATGAATTTCCAGATGTGTTTCCAGACGAGTTACCAGGATTACTACCAGATCGGGAGATTGAGTTTTCTATTGATTTGATTTCGGGAGCAGAACCAGTTTCAAAGGCACCTTACCGTATGGCCCCAGTAGAAATGAAAGAACTAGCTAAACAACTTCAGGAACTTTTGGATAAAGGGGTAATCAGACCAAGTGTATCCCCGTGGGGTGTGCCAGTGTTGTTTGTGAAAAAGAAAGATGGAAGCATGAGATTGTGTTTTGACTACCGAGAATTGAATAAGTTAACCATCAAGAATAAGTACCCCCTACCCAGGATTGATGATTTATTTGATCAACTGAAGGGAGCATGTTCTTTTTCCAAGATCGACTTAAAATCGGGCTATCATCAGTTGAAGATCAAGCCTGAAGATATACCAAAGACTTCTTTTCGAACAAGATATGGCCATTACGAGTTTCTAGTGATGTCATTCGGGTTGACTAATGCGCCAACAGCTTTTATGGATTTAATGAACCGGGTGTATAAGGAGTACTTGGATAAGTTTGTTATTGTATTTATTGATGACATCCTCATCTATTCAAAGACCAAAGACGACCATGCCAGACATCTAAGGATTGCATTACAAAGGTTGAGAGAAAAACGATTATATGCTAAGTTCTCAAAGTGTGAATTTTGGTTGGAGGAAGTCCAGTTTTTAGGTCATATAGTTGGTAAGGATGGAATTAAGGTAGACCCTGCAAAGATTGAAGCGGTATCCAGATGGGAACAACCAAAGACCCCAACGGAAATTAAAAGTTTTCTTGGATTAGCAGGCTACTACCGAAGATTTGTGAAGGACTTTACCAAGATCGCAACCCCATTAACCAAGCTGACCCGGAAGAATGAGAGATTTGTTTGGACGGAGAAATGTGAAAAAAGTTTCCAAGAGTTAAAGAAGAGACTAGTGACCACACCAGTGTTAGCATTACCCGATGAAACCGGGAATTTCATAATTAACAGTGATGCTTCTCTTAAAGGATTAGGCTGTGTGCTCATGCAACATGATAAGGTTATTGTGTATGCATCTAGGCAGTTAAAGCCCCACGAGTAGAAATATCCAGTTCATGATTTTGAGTTGGCGGCTATAGTGTTTGCTTTGAAGTTATGGCATCATTACTTGTACGGAGAGAAATGTGATATCTACACGGATCATAAAAGCATAAAGTATATATTCACCCAAAAGGACTTCAACATGAGACAAAGGAGATGGTTGGAGTTGATTAAGGACTATGACTGTTCAATTAACTATCACCCAGGTAAGGCTGATATGGTAGCTGATGCCCTTAGTAGAAAAGAAAAATTAAACATGGCCCGTATCGCGAATGAATTAGCACAGGACTTGGGAAAGATGGAAATCGAAATTCGAGTATCAGGTGAAAACCGGGAATCGTTATACGAGATTACTTTCCAGCCAGCGTTAATGGAAAAGATTAAAAGATGTCAAGAAGGAGTTATGGAACGAGAATTGGAAGATCTGACAGGAGAAGAATCATGTACTCAAAAGGATAACCGCGGTCTATACAAGTTTTCCTCTCACATCTGCATTCCTAACGTAGCAGAACTGAAGAATGAAATATTGCATGAAGCGCACAATTCCAGGTTTTCTATTCACCCTGGTAGCACGAAGATGTACCAAGATTTAAAGAAATAATTCTGGTGGCCAGGAATGAAGAAAGAGATTGCAGAGTGGGTTAGCAAGTGTCACGTGTGTCAGAGAGTAAAAGCAGAGCACCAAAGGCCCAGTGGATTGTTGCAGCCTCTAGAAATTCCACAGTGGAAGTGGGAAGAAATTGCAATGGATTTTGTGGTAGGCTTGCCGAGGACAAGATCGAATCACGATGTCATTTGGGTGATCATTGATAGATTGACCAAGTCAGCGCATTTCCTCCCAATCAATGAAAAGTATTCTCTAGAAAAGCTAGTTGAAATATATTTAGATGAGATAGTTTCCAAGCATGGGGTACCTGTGTCTATAGTATCAGATCGAGATCCAAGATTTAATTCAAGGTTTTGGACAAAGTTTCAAGAGTGTTTAGGAACTAAATTAAATATGAGCACCGCTTATCATCCTCAAACTGATGGCCAAAGTGAGAGAACGATTCAGACGATCGAAGATATGTTAAGGGTATGTGCTTTGGATTTCAAGGGAAGTTGGGACGATTATTTACCATTAATAGAATTTTCCTATAATAACAGTTACCATGCCAGCATTGGAATGCCACCCTACGAAGCTTTATATGGACGAAAGTGTAGGTCACCTCTATACTGGGATGAGGTAGGAGAAAAGAAAGTGTTAGGACCTGAATTAGTGTAGCAGACAAAAGAAGCAGTGGTGTTAATTCGGAAAAGATCGGAAGCCGCGCAGAATAGACAGAAAAAGAATGCAGATTTGCATCGAAAAGACATAAGTTTTGAAACAGGATCATTGGTGTTACTAAAAGTTTCGCCATGGAAGGGATTGGTTCGATTCGGTCAAAAGGGTAAATTGAGTCCGAGATATATAGGACCATTTGAAGTTTTGAAGCAAATAGGGAAAGTGGCATACGAGATAGCTTTACCCCCGCAGTGGCAGCATATCCATAATGTATTTCATGTGTCTATGTTAAAGCCGTACATTCCTGCCTCGAATCAAGTAATTGAATATGAACCGATCGAGCTTCAATCGGATTTATCCTATGTGGAGCAGCCAATCCAGATATTAGATCGTAAGGAGCGTGTACTTAGAAATAAATCTATTCCTATAGTTAAAGTACTTTGGAGAAACCCTAGGGTAGAAGAGTCTACCTGGGAACCAGAATCAGATATGCTTGACAAATATCCTCACTTATTTAATTAGTAAAGATTCCGAGGGCAAAATCTTTTTAAGGGGGGAAGGATATAACGACTCGTGTATTTTTATTTTATTTCTAATATTTGGAAGTGTAATAAAAGTTTAAGTAAATAAACAAAAGGTGTGTATTGCTTTTGGCAGCAGTTACTGATTGTTATTTAATTATTTGTGATTTGTTGATATGTGGGATTGAAATTATGTGATTTATTGGTGAGTTATAAGATTTTATTTCGCTTGTAAAAGTGATTTTATTGTAATTTTAATTCCATAAATATTTGGGTTGTCTTTAAAATTTGTTTTCTAATTTTATAATTTCAATAATTATTTTTAGGACTTTATAAAATTGAGAAATCAATATTTCGTTAATTATTCATTTTTAGATGATTTTCTGAGTGTGTTAAATGCTAAAATCCATATTTAATTATGGGAATCTTTAAAAATTGTGAAACTTATATTTTATTAAGCTCATATTATTCTGAGAATTTTTAAAATTACTTTGGGAATTTTCGGGAATCATTTCAACCGCGCGTCATCTCGTTATTTGTTAAAAAAAAGGGTACAAACTGTATTTCAGAAATTGTTTTAAAATTACGAAAGTTACGTTTTTACGTACTCCGGGATATTTCTGACATTTTAAGATTAGAATGGAATTATTTTGATGTTTTTTTTAACCGCACCTTGTTTCGTTCAATCGCTAAGTCCGGATATTTATTACATTTCAAAAATTCGTTTTAAAATTTTGAAATTTATATTTTACTAATCTTGGGATGTTTACAATATTTTATGATTATTTTGACAACGTTTTGATTAAAATTTATTCTCGAGTTATATCATTAGCAATAGAGTAAAGCGGTGGGAAGGGCTTACAGTCGTTCAGAATAAAAATAAAATGACACGTATCCAATAAGTTGGACACGTGCCGTGTGGTTAAGTTGGGTGCTGCCTTTCTCTTTTACTCCTGATAAACATCAAATCTTTGGTCTCTCATCTCTCGGCCTCTCTTGAATTCTCTCTGTTTTTCCCTCATAAAAATCTTTTCCTGTCCTCTCTCATCTACTCTCCTGTTCGTGTCTCTTTCCCTCTTCCTCTCGGTGCTTTCGGTCTCCGCCGTTCTTGTTTCTCCAGCTTGTTTCCTCCGGTGAGCCGCCGCTTATTTGGCTTGGCTGGTTCAATTTATATATGTATATGCATGTAAATGTGTACAATATTATGAGTTGTGTGTGTGCGTTTGTGTTGTGTGTATGTGTCTGTGTTGTGTGTGTGTTGGCCGTGATGGTGGCGCTGTGCTTCTCTATTCCGTTTGGTCTGTGCTGTTGGGCTCTTTGTGGTTTGGGCTTGCAGTTTGGGCCGGATTATTCGGGCCTTTACTGTTGGGCCTGTTTACGCAGTTGGGCTTGGTTATTATAAATTGATTTTTATTTAATTTTCTGCAGGGAAATAATTGAGTGATATTCGTGAAATACAATTTTTCATTGCGGGGAAATAATATTAATCGGTATAATTTATTCGGGAACCCGTATTATATCGGGCACCAATAAATTGTGCCGCCGTTGACGATGAACTTCGGTGAGTCGACGGTGGACGGTGATGACGATGTTCTGAGTCCTAAATATTTTAATAAATAAAATTTGTATAAATTATGTTCGGGACTAAAATTTAGTTATGTGACGATTCAAATTGATTTTGTTGGGATTTGACGTCGATTGATGTTTCGACGGGTAGACCTATAAACAAAGGAGTCGCTGTCCAATTTTTCTAAAGAATTACCCTAAATTATAAATCGAGTACATATATCTCGTATAATACAAATTAAACTCTGATTATTATGTGCACCATTATTAAGTATATGTTATTGATATTAATATACTTGCGAGTCGAAAAATTATAGCGTTGGGCACTTAGTTAGTGAGGAAAAGTCAAACATAATCGGTTGTCTAACCTAGGATGTTTCGATTTCGTAGGTTCGAGTCAAAGGACACGGTAGTTCAAGTCAATTAGAGTTAAGCCAAAGTTAGTGCAAAGCTTCGCAAGGCAAGTACCCCTGAACTAATCTTTTACAGTTCAGTATATATGAATAGTTGTTTATTTAAAATATGTATTGGAACCAGACGTTTTAAGTTACGTATTCCCCGTATTTAAATATGTTTTGTTAACTGAGGTTTTGGGGAAAAAGTAACTTCTGAAAATGCCTATCTCTAGATTATGATTAAAATTAAAAAGGGATTTTAGAATGTGTGCTGTAATGGTTTAAAAAGAGATAGGTGTAAATGGTTTTGGAAACTGGATAAACATAAATCAGATATTGGATGGTCAGTTGGCGTAAGAGGTCCGTTATTAGGTAACGGCCCAGCGTGTTTGCGTAAGAGGCTAAGTCGGATGCGCGCACTGGTAGTCCGCTTAGTCCAACATGACGAAGACCTAGCTAGTCTCTGAGTTCCGGAATGAAATTTGTGGTGGGATAGACTGATCAACTATCCCTAGAATTCATCCTCTTTTATATATCTGATAAAGGTTGAATAGTTTATAGTCCCGTAACGGGACCGGTGATTTATTGGTCCAGCAATGGACAGTGGTTTTGGAACGGAAATAGCATGCTAAAATTAAACTCTGGTATTTTTACACAACACACTACAGATGATGTTATTTTGCAAAGCATGCTAGTTTTGATATCCAGTTTATACCTGTTTTACAGATTTCTCGTATATCAGTTTAATATCTGTTCTTATATTGTTTTATACAACCTGTTGCTGGTTATTCATATAGAGGTACTGTTGAGCAATGGATTGCTCACCCTTGCAATTTGTTTTGTATTTATTTATTGCAGATGTCTAGGAGAGCAGGTCAGCGTAGAGTGTCAGCCTCCGGTCCCGGCTCCTCTGAGGTAGTTTGTATCAGGCCCTGAGGTCTGATGAGTTACTGTAATAAGTGAGAGTGTCTGGTTTTGAATAAGTTAGTGTGTGTGTTGTAACCTAAATAATACCTGAACCTGTTTCGGCTCCTGGTTGGGGTCGTAGATTATAATAAAGTTTATTTAGCAGATTTTGTTATAATTTAGCATATTTTTTTGGTGACGTCAGCCCCTGACCCCGGGGTTGAGGCCGTCACAGTTGGAATCAGAGCCACAGGTTCAAGTCCCTAATTTAGGTTAAGAGATGAGTTAGTAAGGTGTATGAAGTATGTCCTATAGTGTGAGTCAGCAACTCATGTCGAGGAGCAACCTTAAGTGTAAGTCGAGGGTTCCGACGGCGTTACCCTGGCATCTATTAATATTTTAATAGACTTGCCCTAACCTTGTTCTGTCTTTCCTGTATATCGTTATGATTGGCAGTGGCCTATAGTGATCTCCAGTTCTCCTTCTCGGGGAAACCCGTCAGACTTAGATAATTCAGATTTTGAGCGGACCTTGGATGTTGTAGCCGAGGAGACTCCCATGCCTCCTCCACCTGTTCCTCCAGTTGTATCAGGAGGTGTGTCAGGACCTAGTATCCGTCCTCGCTGGATACGAAGGTCAGTGTCGGCTGTTAGGGATTTCCCTCCAGGATGTGGTCCTAGTTCTTCCACCTTGAGACCACCTGTTCCTCCCTTTGTTCCTTCAGGTGCATCCTCCCCGATCCCTTACCATGTTCACCGAGCGGTGAACCAGTCTTTGATCAGAGAGCAGAGCCCAGGGTTAGCAGCTCAGCTTGACCAGATTCCGGTCGGGCCTTTCCAGGGTATTCCTGCCCCTTCCCCAGATGTGCAGGAGAGAGTTCGATCCTTGACTCAGGCTGCAGTAGAGAGAGCTCGGACCATTAATCGTTTCATTAGCTCTGAGTTTAGAGCTGTTCAGTACCAGGATCTTGTGAACTGGTTGGTATTTGAATTAGGATCCATTGGTGGCAGTGGCAGTGGCTAGATTAGACTTGCTGCAGTGAGATGCAGAGCCCGGAGTTAGTTGTAGGAGTTCTATAGATGCTTTTCTTATTTATGTTTCTTTGTATTGTAGTTTGTGTTAGGCGGGGCTGCTATGACAGCCAATTTTTTTGTGTACTTAGTATGCTATGAGTATTATACTGTAGTTGTTAGATGGATTTGTACTATTGTTGTATTATTATTTTCTGATGTTACGGTTGTCGGTTTTATTTTATTGCACTTTTATTATTGCTGTTATTGTTATTGTTGTAATTGTTGCTGGATTGTTAAATTTGGTTATGCATCATGGGTGGACCCCAAATAAACAGGGAAGGGAATATTTAATTGTGACCGCATTCTCCTGATGCATAAAACTGTTGCTACCCGGGGGCATAATTTTCATATAAAACCTTTTTGTTGTGTTTCAGGAGAATGCCTCCCAAGAAAAATTTCCCGTCCAATTCCTCCAGTAGGAACTCTGAAGGGGGCCCAGTTATGGATGGATTACTAGATTTGCTGCGCCAATAGTCTAATCAGATGGCTCAGCAGCAAGAACAATTCCAGCAGCAGCAACAACAATTCCTACAACAGCAGCAACAACAGCAGCAATTTATACAACAACAACATCAACAAATCCAACAACAGTTACAGCTTCAACATCAACCCCATCCAAGAGAACCGAACCAGACTGTTAGTTTCAAGTCTTTTCAGTCAGTTAAACCCCCAGAGTTTAAGGCCGAGGTAGACCCGATTGCTGCTAGAATTTGGCTTAAAGAAATGGAGAAGGCCTTCACCCTTACTCAGGTGAGTGATGATTCTAAATCAGATTATGCTAGTTATTTTCTGAAAGGTGAAGCAAGTTTTTGGTGGGAATCTGCGTGTGCCTTCGAAGGAGAAGGCCCTATTTCTTGGGCTATATTCACAGAGCTGTTCTTAGAAAAGTATTTTCCGGATTGTCTGCAGAGTCAGTTGGAAGTAGAGTTTTTGGAATTGAAGCAGGGAGAAAGGAGTGTGGCTGAGTATGAGGCCAAGTTTACGGAGTTGGCTCGACTAGCCCCTAGATATGTAAACACTGAGATTCAGAAAGCTAGGAGATTTCAGCAAGGACTAAAGTCGGAAATTCGTAGCGGAGTGGTAGCCCTGCAACTTAAGACGTATACCTCTGTAGTTCAAGCCGCCCTGGTGATAGAGAGTGATCAGAAGTTGGCCTCCAAGGAAAGGGGTGATTGGAAAAGAAAGTTTGAAAGTGGTACAGCTAATGCAGACCAGGAGGAGTCTAGTCAGAAGTTCCCAAGGAAGTTTGGCCGGAATAAGAATCGGAGATTTAGAAGGCAAGGCATGGCTCAGACAAATTCCGGTGTCACTTCAGTTGCCTCTGCCCCAGTCCAGTCAACCAGACCAGTCAACCAGACCAGTTGTGGATTGTAAGTTATGTGGTAAAAAGCATAGTGGTCTGTGTCGGAAGGATGTCTAGTATTTTAAATGCGATAAAAAGGGTCATTATGTGTCAGAATGTAACCCAGGAAATGTCGGAGTCACTTGCTTCAAGTGTGGTAAGGTTGGGCATATCTCCAGAAACTGCAAGACGGCTACTCAGGGTAATGTAGGAGGTAATGAATCTCAAGGACCAGCAACTAGTACAGCGAGAGCCAGAACCTTTAAAATGACCAAGAAATCTAATGCTCAAGATTCAGATGTGGTTGCAGGTACGTTTTCCCTAAATTCAGTGCCTGTTAAGGTTTTATTTGATTCAGGAGCATCTAAGTCCTTTATATCTAAAGAATGTGTAAGTAAATTGAATTTGATGTTGGAAAATTTAGATGAGCCTTTATCGATAGAGGTAGCTAATCAGGATAAAGTCTCAGTAAACCAGTTTTGCCCTATATGTAGAATAGAAATTTGCGGGCATCTCTTTTTGGTGGATCTAATACCTTTTCAGTTGGGAGAGTTTGATATAATTTTAGGAATGGATTGGTTGTTCGGCATAAGGCAAATATTGATTGTAAGAAAAAGAAAGATTTGTTATACTCAGAAGACAATAAAAGGATGGTTTATCAAGGACAAAAACAGGACAAGCAATTTTTTCTATCTTGGAAGCGAGGAAGTTATTGAGACAAGGTTGTGAAGCATACTTAGCCCATGTTGTGGACATTGAGAAGAGAATACCCGAATTGGAGAAGATTTCGGTGGTTAATGAATTTCCAGATGTGTTTCCAGACGAGTTACCAGGATTACCACGAGATCGGGACATTGAGTTTTCTATTGATTTTATTTCGGGAGCATAAACAGTTTCAAAGGCACCTTACCGTATGGCCCCAGTAGAAATGAAAGAACTAGCTAAACAACTTCAGGAACTTTTGGATAAAGGGGTAATCAGACCAAGTGTATCCCCGTGGGGTGCGCCAATGTTGTTTGTGAAAAAGAAAGATGGAAGCATGACATTGTGTATTGACTACCGAGAATTGAATAAGTTAACCATCAAGAATAAGTACCCCATACCCAGGATTGATGATTTATTTGATCAACTGAAGGGAGCATGTTATTTTTCCAAGATCGACTTAAGATCGGGCTATCATCAGTTGAAGATCAAGCCTGAAGATATACCAAAGACTGCTTTTCGAACCGGATATGGCCATTACGAGTTTCTAGTGATGTCATTCGGGTTGACTAATGCGCCAGCAGCTTTTATGGATTTATTGAACCGGGTGTATAATGAGTACTTGGATAAGTTTGTTATTGTATTTATTGATGACATCCTCATCTATTCAAAGACCAAAGATGACCATGCCAGACATCTAAGGATTGCATTACAAAGGTTGAGAGAAAAATGATTATATGCTAAGTTCTCAAAGTGTGAATTTTGGTTGGAGGAAGTCCATTTTTTAGGTCATATAGTTGGTAAGGATGGAATTAAGGTAGACCCTGCAAAGATTGAAGTGGTATCCAGATGGGAACAACCAAAGACCCCAACGGAAATTAGAAGTTTTCTTGGATTAGCAGGCTACTACCGAAGATTTGTGAAGGACTTTGCCAAGATCGCAACCCCGTTAACCAAGCTGACCCGGAAGAATGAGAGATTTGTTTGGACGGAGAAATGTGAAGAAAGTTTCCAAGAGTTAAAGAAGAGACTAGTGACCGCACCAGTGTTAGCATTACCTGATGAAAACGGGAATTTCGTAATTTACAGTGATGCTTCTCTTAAAGGATTAGGCTGTGTGCTCATGCAACATGATAAGGTTATTGCGTATGCGTCTAGGTAGTTAAAGCCCCACGAGCAGAAATATCCAGTTCATGATCTTGAGTTGGCGGCTATAGTGTTTGCTTTGAAGTTATGGCGTCATTACTTGTACGGAGAGAAATGTGATATCTTCACGGATCATAAAAGCTTATAATATATATTCACCCAAAAGGACTTAAACATGAGACAAAGGAGATGGTTGGAGTTGATTAAGGACTATGACTGTTCAATTAACTATCACCCAGGTAAGGCTAATGTGGTAGCTGATGCCCTTAGTAGAAAAGAAAAATTAAACATGGCCCGTATCGTGAATGAATTAGCACAGGACTTGGGAAAGATGGAAATCGAAATTCGAGTATCAGGTGAAAACCGGGAATCGTTATACGAGATTACTTTCCAGCCAGCGTTAATGGAAAAGATTAAAAGATGTCAAGAAGGAGTTATGGAACGAGAATTGGAAGATCTGACAGGAGAAGAATTATGTACTCAAAAGGATAACCGCGGTCTATACAAGTTTTCCTCTCGCATCTGGATTCCTAACGTAGCAGAACTGAAGAATGAAATATTGCATGAAGCGCACAATTCCAGGTTTTCTGTTCACCCTGGTAGCACGAAGATGTATCAAGATTTAAAGAAACAATTCTAGTGGCCAGGAATGAAGAAAGAGATTGCGGAGTGGGTTAGCAAGTGTCACGTGTGTCAGAGAGTAAAACCAGAGCACCAAAGGCCCAGTGGATTGTTGCAACCTCTAGAAATTCCATAGTGGAAGTGGGAAGAAATTGCAATAGATGTTGTGGTAGGCTTACCGAGGACAAGATCGAATCACGATGCCATTTGGGTGATCATTGATAGATTGACCAAGTCAGCGCATTTCCTCCCAATCAATGAAAAGTATTCTCTGGAAAAGCTAGTTAAAATATATTTAGATGAGATAGTTTCCAAACATGGGGTACCTGTGTCTATAGTATCAGATCGAGATCCAAGATTTAATTCAAGGTTTTGGACAAAGTTTCAAGAGTGTTTAGGAACTAAATTAAATATGAGCACCGCTTATCATCCTCAAACTGATGGCCAAAGCGAGAGAACGATTCAGACGATCGAAGATATGTTAAGGGTATGTGCTTTGGATTTTAAGGGAAGTTGGGACGATCATTTACCATTAATAGAATTTTCCTATAATAACAGTTACCATGCCAGCATTGGAATGCCACCCTACGAAGCTTTATATGGATGAAAGTTTAGGTCACCTCTATACTGGGATGAGGTAGGAGAAAAGAAAGTGTTAGGACCTGAATTAGTGTAGCAGACAAAAGAAGCAGTGGTGTTAATTCGGAAAAGATTGGAAGCCGCGCAGAATAGACAGAAAAAGAATGCAGATTTGCATCGAAAAGACATAAGTTTTGAAACAGGATCATTGGTGTTACTAAAAGTTTCGCCATGGAAGGGATTGGTTCGATTCGGTCAGAAGGGTAAATTGAGTCCGAGATATATAGGACCATTTGAAGTTTTGAAGCAAATAGGGAAAGTGGCATACGAGATAGCTTTACCCCCGCAGTGGCAGCATATCCATAATGTATTTCATGTGTCTATGTTAAAGCCGTACATTCCTGTCTCGAATCAAGTAATTGAATATGAACCGATCGAGCTTCAATAGGATTTATCCTATGTGGAGCAGCCAATCCAGATATTAGATCGTAAGGAGCGTGTACTTAGAAATAAATCTATTCCTATAGTTAAAGTACTTTGGAGAAACCCTAGGGTAGAAGAGTCTACCTGGGAACTAGAATCAGATATGCTTGACAAATATCCCCACTTATTTAATTAGTAAAGATTCCGAGGGCAGAATCTTTTTAAGGGGGGAAAGATATAACGACTCGTGTATTTTTATTTTATTTCTAATATTTGGAAGTGTAATAAAAGTTTAAGTAAATAAACAAAAGGTGTGTATTGCTTTTGGCAGCTGTTACTGATTGTTATTTAATTATTTGTAATTTGTTGATATGTGGGATTGGAATTATGTGATTTATTGGTGAGTTATATGATTTTATTTCGCTTGTAAAAGTGATTTTATTGTAATTTTAATTCCATAAATATTTGGGTTGTCTTTAAAATTGGTTTTCTAATTTTATAATTTCAATAATTATTTTTAGGACTTTATAAAATTGAGAAATCAATATTTCGTTAATTATTCATTTTTAAATGATTTTCTGAGTGTGTTAAATGCTAAAATCCATATTTAATTATGTGAATCTTTAAAAATTGTGAAACTTATATTTTATTAAGCTCATATTATTCTGAGAATTTTTAAAATTACTTTGGGAATTTTCAGGAATCGTTTCAACCGCACGTCGTCTCGTTATTTGTTAAAAAAATGGTACAAACTGTATTTCAGAAATTGTTTTAAAATTACAAAATTACGTTTTTACGTACTCCGGGATATTTCTGACATTTTAAGATTAGAATGGAATTATTTTGATGTTTTTTTTAACCGCACCTTGTTTCGTTCGATCGCTAAGTCCGGATATTTATTACATTTCAAAAATTCGTTTTAAAATTTTGAAATTTATATTTTACTAACCTTAGGATGTTTACAATATTTTATGATTATTTTGACAACTTTATTCTCGAGTTATATCATTAGCGATAGATTAAAGCGGTGGGAAGGGCTTACAGTCGTTCGGATAAAAATAAAATGACACGTATCCAATAAGTTGGACACGTGCCGTGTGGTTAAGTTGGGTGCTGCCTTTCTCTTTTACTCCTGATAAACATCAAATCTTTGGTCTCTCATCTCTCGGCCTCTCTTGAATTCTCTCTGTTTTTCCCTCATAAAAATCTTTTCCTGTCCTCTCTCATCTACTCTCCTGTTCGTGTCTCTTTCCCTCTTCCTCTCGGTGCTTTCGGTCTCCGCCGTTCTTGTTTCTCCAGCTTGTTTCCTCCGGTGAGCCGCCGCTTATTTGGCTTGGCTGGTTCAATTTATATATGTATATGCATGTAAATGTGTATATGATTATGTATTGTGTGTGTGCGTTTGTGTTGTGTGTATGTGTCTGTGTTGTGTGTGTGTTGGCCGTGATGGTGGCGCTGTGCTTCTCTGTTCCGTTTGGTCTGTGTTGTTGGGCTCTTTGTGGTTTGGGCTTGCAGTTTAGGCCGGATTATTTGGGCCTTTACTGTTGGGCCTGTTTACGCAGTTGGGCTTGGTTATTATAAATTGATTTTTATTTAATTTTCTGCAGGGAAATAAATGAGTGATATTCGTGAAATAAATTTTTTCATTGCGGGGAAATAATATTAATCGGTATAATTTATTCGGGAACCCTTATTATATCGGGCACCAATAAATTGTGCTGCCGTTGACGATGAACTTCGGTGAGTCGACGGTGGACGGTGATGACGATGTTCTGAGTCCTAAATATTATAATAAATAAAATTTGTATAAATTATGTTCAGGACTAAAATTTAGTTATGTGACGATTCAAATTGATTTCGTTGGGATTTGACGTCGATTGATGTTTCGACGGGTAGACCTATAAACAGAGGAGTCGCTGTCCAATTTTTCTAAAGAATTACCCTAAATTATAAATCGAGTACATATATCTCGTATAATACAAATTAAACTCTGATTATTATGTGCACCATTATTAAGTATATGTTATTGATATTAATATACTTGCGAGTCGAAAAATTATTGCGTTGGGTACTTAGTTAGTGAGTAAAAGTCAAACATAATCGGTTGTCTAACCTAGGATGTTTCGATTTCGTAGGTTCGAGTCAAAGGACCCGGTAGTTCAAGTTAATTAGAGTTAAGCCAAAGTTAGTGCAAAGCTTCGCAAGGCAAGTACCCCTGAACTAATCTTTTACAGTTCAGTATATATGAATAGTTGTTTATTTAAAATATGTATCGGAACCAGACGTTTTAAGTTACGTATTCCCCGTATTTAAATATGTTTTGTTAACTGAGGTTTTGGGGAAAAAGTAACTTCTGAAAATGCCTATCTCTAGATTATGATTAAAATCAAAAAGGGATTTTAGAATGTGTGCTGTAATGGTTTAAAAAGAGATAGGTGTAAATGGTTTTGGAAACTGGATAAACATAAATCAGATATTGGATGGTCGGTTGGTGTAAGAGGTCCGTTATTAGGTAACGGCCCAACGTGTTTGCGTAAGAGGCTAAGTCGGATGCGCGCACTGGTAGTCCGCTTAGTCCAACATGACGAAGACCTTGCTAGTCTCTGAGTTCCGGAACGAAATTTGTGGTGGGATAGACTGATCAGCTGTCCCTAGAATTCATCCTCTTTTATATATCTGATAAAGGTTGAATAGTTTATAGTCCCCGTAACGGGACTGGTGATTTATTGGTCCAGCAATGGACAATGGTTTTGGAACGGAAATAACATGCTAAAATTGAACTCTGGTATTTTTACACAGCACACTACATATGATGTTATTTTGCAAAGCATGCTAGTTTTGATATCCAGTTTATACCTGTTTTACAGATTTCTCGTATATCAGTTTAATATATGTTCCTATATTGTTTTATACATCCTGTTGCTGGTTATTCATATAGAGGTACTGTTGAGCAATGGATTGCTCACCCTTGCAGTTTGTTTTGTATTTATTTATTGGAGATGTCTAGGAGACCAGGTCAGCGTAGAGTGTCAGCCTCCGGTCCCGGCTCCTCTGAGGTAGTTTGTATCAGGCCCTGAGGTCTGATGAGTTACTGTAATAAGTGAGAGTGTCTGGTTTTGAATAAGTTAGTGTGTGTTGTAACCTAAATAATACCTGAACCTGTTTCGGCTCCTGGTTGGGGTCGTATATTATAATAAAGTTTATTTAGCAGTTTTTGTTATAATTTAGCATATTTTTTTGGTGACGTCAGCCCCTGACCCCGGGGTTGAGGCTGTCACACTGAAGGCTTTTGTGGAAAGTGGATATCCAACAAAAATTCCTTCATCAGTTTTTAGATCAAATTTGGATAGCTGTTCGGGATGAGTCTTAAGAAAAAAATACTTGCATCCAAATACATGAAAATACTTCAGATTTGGCTTCTTTTTCTTTACCATCTCATATGGTGTCTTTCCATGCTTGTTAATGAGTGTAGCATTCTGAGTAAAACAAGCAGTCTACACAGATTCAGCCCAAAAGTAGGTTGGTAACTTTGCTTCATCAAGCATAGTTCGTGCAGCTTCAATAAGAGTTCTATTCTTTCTTTCAACAACTCCATTTTGCTGTGGAGTTCCAGGACCAGAAAATTCCTGCTTTATTCCATGGTCTTTGCAGAACTCTTCCATGATCAAATTCTTGAACTCAGTGCCATTATCACTTGTTATGATCTTCACAGAATCTTTGACCAATTTATCCAGTTGCTTGACATGATCAATCAAGATAGATGTAGTTTCACTTTTTGTGTGCAAGAAATACACCCATGTGTATCTGGTGAACTCATCCATATGACCATAACATATTTCTTCTTTGCAATAGACATGACATTCACTGGATCAAATAGATCAACATGTAGTAGGTGATAAGGCTCAAGAATTGATAATTCAGTCTTACTCTTGAATGAAGATTTTCTTTGTTTTGCCTTCTGACAAGAATCACAAAGGCCATCAGGAGCAAATACTGATTTTGGCAGTCCTCTCACAAGATCTTTCTTGACTAGTTCATTTATATTGTTGAAATTTAAATGAGAGAGTTTCTTGTGCCAATCCCAGCTTTCTTCAATTGATGCTCTACTTAACAGACAGATTGCAGAACCATCAGTACTTGTTGAAAGCTTGGCTTCATAAATGTTACCATGCATGTATCCTTTCAGAACAACTTTGCCTGTAGATTTGCTTACAACTTCACAGTGTTCTTCAAAGAAATCCACATGATAACCTCTGTCACAGATTTGACTAACACTCAGCAGATTGTTTTTAAGTCCTGAGACCAGAGCTACTTTTTCAATGATGACATTCCCAAGATTGATATTGCCATATCCCAGAGTTTTTCTAATGTTGCCATCTCCAAAGAAACACCTGGGCCAGCTTTCTCCACAAAGTCTGATAGCAGGGCTTTATTTCCAGTCATATGTCCTGAACATCCACTGTCCAGAACTAGGATGTTCTTCTTGTTGCCCTGCAATCACAAAGACCACTAATGATTAGTTTTAAGGACCCAGACTTGCTTGGATCCTTTGGCCTTATTAAGTTTGTTAACATTTGCATCGGATTTAGCATCAGAGTTTATTTTAACAGTTTTCTTATCAAAATTTACAATATCAGACTTTGCATCAGAACTTACTAGAAGGAATAATGCTAACTTTCTTTACAGAAGGTTTTATTTGATAATAATCATAGTACAAACTATGATATTCCTAACAAGTATAAATGGAATGCCATAAACTACCACAATGAAAACAAGGATTTTGTGGCTTATATCTAACAGACTGACTCTTAACTCCTGACTTTGAGGGTAAGGAGTTTATGTTCTTATTCTTCCTGCAAAAAGAAGCCAGATGGTTAGAATTTCCACAGTTATGACATGTTTTTCTAGGAGCATTAGGAACAGGCTTATAATTGTTACTTTTGTTCACACCTTCCTTTCCATTCCTATTTTTTCTAGGTGGCTTTACCTTGTTTACATTTTTAACCTCTTTCAGCTTATGCTTAAGCTGCTTCTTAGTCATTAAGCCTATGTTAACTTCAGTTGGCTTATCCTGTTTAGGTTTGTCAGAAGTTAATTTCTCCTTAACTTCTGATTTCTCAATATCAGTCTTTGCAGTTACAAACTTAACATGATTTACCTTTGGTTTTTGTTTAACAACTATAGGCTCAGTTTTTATAGTTCCCTTACTGTTCTTATCATCTCCATAACCTAAGCCCTCTTTCCAGTTTCCACTACTAAGAATATCCTGAGTTGCTCAACCAGAGTTAGTCCAAGTCTTGATAATCTCTCTTTCCTTTTCTAACTCAGTTTTTAGAGATTCATTCATTTTTAGCACTTCATCCCTAACATAAAAGGCATCATCTCTATCTTTCTGAGTTTGATGGAACATGACTAACTCTTTTTCTAAATAATCATTCCTCTTATTATAAGCAAGATTTTCAGAAGTTAATCTTTCACATGTTAAAATTTGATCTTTATAACTAATGAACATGGTTTTAAGATATCTTCTCAACTCAGTAATATCATCAGTATGAAAGACATAAGTAGTTTGAGGTATCTTTAAGTCAGCAGTATCAGAACTGCTATCAGCATTTGCCATCAAGGCATAGTTTTCCTCATCCTCAGAATCTGAAGCATCTGACCAGCTTTTCTTCTTTGTGACAAGAGCCTTGCCTTTGTCACTTTTCCCTTTTCTGCAATCAGGAGATATGTGGCCTTTTTCACCATAGTTGTAGCATTTAACTTTTGAGTAATTTCCTCTGTCAGACTTTCCTCCTTTGCTTTCAGATTTTCTGA
Source organism: Apium graveolens (assembly GCF_009905375.1). Lineage (NCBI taxonomy): Eukaryota > Viridiplantae > Streptophyta > Magnoliopsida > Apiales > Apiaceae > Apium > Apium graveolens. The sequence continues at coordinate 77,873,255 of NC_133656.1, forward strand.
ATCCTTTCTTATCAGAACTTGCACCTTTCCTGGAAAACTTCTTTCCTCTCCTGAATTTCCTGTATGCAATCTTTGTGATTCCTTTCACCATAAGAGCACACAGCTTCATCTTCTCTTCATCAGGGTCCATCTCAGGTATACTTTTAGTTTCTGAGTCATCATCAGTATCAGAACTTGATGACTCAGTATCAGACTTTGTGATGAGAGCTTTTCCCTTGCCTTTCCTTGAGGCAGCTTCTTTGGAACTTTCCTCCTCAGCCACAAAGGCAAATGTCCTTGACTTTCTTCCATTCCTCTTGCTTCTTTGTTCCATCTCAAGTTCATGAGTCTTGAGCATCCCATAAATTTCATCAAGAGTTGTTTCTTCAAGATTATAGCTGTCTCTTATTATTATAGCCTTCAAATCCCATCTTTCAGAAAGAGCTAACAGGAATTTAAGCTTTGAATTTTCAATATCATACTCTTTGTCAACTAGTGACAAATCATTCAAGAGTTTGACAAATCTGTCATATAAATCAGTTAATGACTCATCAGGCTTTGAGTCAAAGTGCTCATACTCTTGAGTGAGTATAGTCTTCCTGTTCTTCTTGATTAAATTAGTTCCCTGACACCTTGTTTCCAAAGCATCCCATATCTCTTTTGCAGTCTTGCATTGAATTACCCTGTTTGACATGACATTATCAATGGCACTATGCAGCAAGTGTCTTACCTTTGCATCCTTTGCAATCGATGAGATATCTTCAGCAGTGTAATCACTTTTCTCCTTTGGTACAGACTTTGCTGGCTGACCTGCAACTTCCACAGAGAGTTTGGTTGGCATATGTGGTCCTTCATTAATCCTGTCGAGATATTCTGGAACTGTAGCTTCCAGAAATATAGCCATCTTCACTTCCCATATGGAATACTAAGAGGTTTCAACATGGGAACTCTTATAGTCTCATATCGACTATGGGTTATGGTTTTTGGAGGTCCTTCAGTTTTGGTGGTCTTGGTTGGAGTTTCTTCTTCAGACATGATTGTTTATAGATCTTAAACTGTATGTGTGTTAACAGATCTTCTCTGATACCACTTGTTAGGTCACACACACTGTAAAAGGGGGTTGAATACAGTGTTTACTACAATCAAATCAAATATAAAAACTCAAGTAACAGAAAACATATTTTATTCAACACAATAAACTCTGTTACAATATGGAACTGTCCTTTCTCAGTGATGAACAAATTATCACGAGAGGTGCTAGGGTTATATTGAATAATAACTTCGATAATGATAACACATATAGTGTAAACCCTATGTTTGTGTTCATATACTACACAATTACAAGATAATGTTCTAATTGATATGAAATATAATTCTGCTTCCTAAAATATATAAACTAGTTATCTTTTCTTCCAAGTATTCTATTCTTTATAGAATTCCTTCTTCATGCATATTTCTTCCTGTCTTAGTCTCGATCTTCTTTCCTTTCAATCAGCCGCCTGCCTTATCTGAAAGTCACCTTAAGTCCTGATATTATCTCCTGATAAATATCTTCTGATAACTTAAGTTATGATATCTTAAGTTCTATCTTCAGTATAAGTGCTGATTTCCAGTTAAGTACTGATTTGTCCTGTTAGTTAAGATCTGAAAACTAAACACAAATCATATTACACATGACATCACAAATATATCTAACAATGCCATTGAATCTGTGGTAACAACTCCAAAGGAAAATGCACCTGTCCAGGGGGAGCAAGCTGAAGATCCTACCACATCTCAAGACTCTCAAGAAGCATCAGAACCTGAAACTGGCTTTTTAAGTTATGATGAACCAAATTCTGATAATTCTGGAAGCTCTGATACTTCAAATCCTGAAGGATCCAAGTCAAATTCTGAAGTCTCAGAGAGCATAACTACAGTGGGAGCATCAGAAAATGCTGATGGAGACAACATGTATCATGGGGGAGGATCCAGTTCTAGAAGTCAACTTCAATCTGCAAGAAAGTGGACCAAATCACATACACCTGACTTAATTATTGGAGATCCTGAAGCAGGTGTCAGAACTAGAACTACAACATCAAATGAATGTCTCTATCATTCTTTTCTATCTTAGATTGAACCAAAGAAAGTGGAAGAAGCTCTTCAAGATGCTGATTGGGTGCAAGCAATGCAGGAAGAGTTAAATGAATTTGAAAGAAATAAAGTCTGGACCTTAGTGCCAAGACCAAAGAATAGATCAGTTATTGGCACAAAATTGGTGTTCAGAAACAAAACTGACAGTGATGGCATAATTATAAGAAATAAAGCAAGGATGGTTGCTAAAGGCTACTCTCAATAAGAGGGTATTGATTATGATGAAACATTTGCACCAGTTGCTAGATTAGAAGCCATAAGGATCTTTTTGGCTTATGCTGCTCACAAAAAGTTTAAAGTCTTTCATATGGATGTGAAAAGTGCTTTTCTTAATGAAGAATTGGAAGAAGAGGTCTATGTTGAACAACCTCCAGGCTTTGTAGATTCAAAATTTCCAAATCATGTATACAGGCTTGACAAAGCACTTTATGGCCTTAAGCAAGCTCCTAGAGCATGGTATGAGACTTTAGCTCAATTCCTTCTGAAAAGTGGATTTCAAAGAGGTACAATTGATAAAACACTGTTCTACCTCAACCATGGAAAGGACTTACTTCTGGTACAAATATATGTTGATGATATCATATTTGGTTCTACAAATGCCAAACTTTGTGAGAGGTTTGCAAAGCTAATGCAGTCAAGATATCAAATGAGTATGATGGGAGAACTTAGTTATTTTCTGGGCCTTCAAGTCAAGCAAAATGAAGAAGGTACTTTTATCTGTCAATCCAAGTACACTAGAAATTTACTGAAGATATTTGAAATGCAAGATTGTTCAACTGCATCCCCTCCCTTGGCCACTGAAACCAAGTTAGATAAAGATGTTGGCTCATCAGTAGATATTACCAAGTACAGAGGTATGATTGGTTCTTTACTCTATTTAACTGCAAGTAGACCTGATATCATGTATGCTACCTGTCTTTGTGCAAGATTTCAGGCTGATCCAAGAGAACCTCATTTAATAGCTATGAAGAGAATTTTCAAGTACCTTAAGGGTACAGATGATCAGGGATTGTGGTATCCTAGAGAATCAGATTTTAAGCTAATAGGTTACTCATATGCAGATTTTGCAGGATGCAAAATAGACAGGAAAAGCACTAGTGGAAGCTGCCAATTTCTTGGAGGCAGATTGGTTTCTTGGTTTAGCAAGAAACAGAAGTCAATTTCCACATCAACTGCAGAAGCAGAATATATTGCTACATGAAGCCGTTATGCACATATTCTTTGGATGAAGAATCAGTTACTGGATTATGGGTTAGAATTTTCTAAAATCCCTATTTACTGTGATAATCAAAGTGCTATTGCTATGACAGGTAATCCAGTTCAACACTCAATGATAAATCACATCATCATTAGGTACCATTTTATAAGGGAACATGTGATAAAAGGTACAATGGAATTGCATTTTGTTCCAACAGATCAACAACTAGCAGATATCTTCACAAAACCACTATGTGAAGCTACTTTTATAAGACTGGTAAATGAACTTGGAATGGTTTCAGGTTCTTTCTCTAAATCTGCTTAGTTTTTGTTCTCATGCATCAGACTTTATGATCAGTGTTTACAGATTGTCTTATCTTCATGAAATCCGTTCTTTAATTGAAATTCATTAAGTACTGATTGTTATCTGATGTGGATCTTTAAACTCGGATAGTGTTTTGAATGTTCTGTGACTATTCAATCCAATGAGGATAACTGTGCTAGATGCTGACCTAGTAGTCTTTAACATACTAGAAATCCCATGTTTAAATTAGTTGTTTATGTGGAAACTCATTAACACAAGCAAGATTTTGAGCTTAGTCAAGTTTACTTTGTGTATTTTATTACTAAGTCACAAACTAGATTCTTGCTTCTTATCTGTCAGATTCTGATTTCAGTAAATCTTAAGAATGAACTAAATGCTGATAAGCCTCACTTATCAAAAGAAAAGAAAAGAAAATAAAAGTCAGGTACTCCTTTGAGATCTAGAGTAAATATGTGGAAGGGAAGACCCAAGTGCATTGCTGGTATTAAGTAATATGCATTGGAAAAGCAAATAAATTTTCTTGGTGACTTTTCACATTCTCTGATTACTGGAGAAATACTATGACAACAGCATAAATTCTGATAAGCAGTCATAACTCACTTATACTGAGAAGCCATTGTAAAAAGGAATTTCAAAAGATGCATAAAATGAGCACAAATAGTTGAGGTGGACTCTTGCATAAATTTGTTCTATAGTAGATTTCATGATTGATGACAGATTTTAAGCACTTTTGTCAGTTATGCCTTATTTTTAAGATGTACTGAAGTTTATCAGACTTTAATCTTTATCTGATATTCTGCTGAATGCACACACTTTCACTCCATATGAATGATGAAAATTACTGTGGTGATTAAGTTGTTTTTGACAATCAGTTAAGTGTCAGTTGCATAAATTCTGATGACAAGTTCTGATGATTAAACTCTGAAGAAAACAAGTCAGTATTTGTATGAAGAATCACAGAAAAAGATATTCACTTTTTGAGTACAGAAGCCATATTCTGATGACTGTTAAAATCTGATATAAGTTTAAGTTTTGATATTAAATCCTGATGAAATCCTTGATGTTTACGTGACATTATTCTTTACTTGACTTATTTGTGGTAAAAACTGAAACAGTCACATTTAAATCAGAATATATTTGGGTAAGATAAAAACAGTCATAATGATTATGGGTTAGTGGTAAACGTGTTTGTCCTAAAAACTGCATGTGCACGGTAATTATTGCTTATTTTACGTGCCCATTAACTCCTGCTTTAATTGTTTACTGACTGTTCACACGTTGCCAGGTGTAAAGTGTATCTCATGCTTCAAAAATATAACTGTTGAGTGGAGAGAGTATAAATATGGGAGTTAAAATATTTTCTAATCTTTTACTTACTTTTCTATTCTTAATCTCTTTTATTCTCTCTCTCTCTCTAATATTCTCTGAAGCATTTTATTTCAGGACTTTTATCAAACACCTTGCAAATACTATCTTTCCCACTTAATTTCTACAGAGATGGCACCAAACGACTTGATTTTCAATGGAGCATTCCTAACAACTACTCGTCTATTCTTAGCAAGGCTGAAGCTCCATTAGAATTTCACTTTATTCAGGATTTCCTTGCTAATTCTGATATTTGGTATGCTTTGACCCAACCTGAAGTAATCTCTGGAACCCAAGTGCTGGAGTTTTGGAGAAGTGGAATCTATGATGATGGAGGTGCTCAAGGGTCCCCAAGTATTATCTTTACAACATGGGAAGATGATCATGTCGTGACTTTGGCTACAGTTCGTCAAGCATTGCAGCTGCCTGAGAACTGCGCTTATACAACTGTTGAGGAGCCAGTTATTAAAAATATGATGGCCAGTCCGGGGTATGAAAAGACATTGGCAAAGCTGGGTTAATTGAAGAGATCTAACATTAGGAGGGAATGGAGTTTCTTCTTTGACTGCATTACAAAGACCTTCGCCAACAAATGTTCTAATTTTGATTCAATCCCCATACTCAGTCAACAAATTGGGTGTGCTCTCATTAATTAAACTGATTTTGATTATGCAAGTGTTGTTTTAGGCTTTATTGGGGATAGGATGACAGAAGATAGGAACACTGTCTATTTTGCTAGATTCCTTCAGCTTATCTATAGTGTTTGTTGTTCTGATAAGCTCCAATTAGCTAGTGAATCACTTTCACCATTTAGACTAGCTAAAGGAAATTTTAATGACTTATTATCTACTGATAATAAGAAGGCTGTGTTAAGACCCCTCCAAATTCCTTTATCTGTCAAACAGGCCTTAATAACCTATGATCCAGTTACATACACTACACTACATCCTGATGTCCAACAATCTGAACCTCAACCATCAGCACCTACCACCACTACCCATAAACCTCAAACTTCTCAACCACAACTAAAATCTACCATCAGGACATCTTTCAAACCATCAACTCAATCATCTCAACCTGAATCATCAGCACATACCATCAGATCTTCATCTTCCAGGCCAAAGAGGACAAAGTCTGTTCCTCAACCTCCACAAAAGAGAAGGAAGATGATTCTCAGAGATGAATCTGATAGTGATGAGGAAACAGTTGAAGCACGGGTTCATGCATCAGAACCTGTGATTGTTGGAGCTGAGAATGTTACTTCTCAGAAAGAAACTGTAGCTCAAAGTTCTGATACTTTGAATAAGAAATCTGTAAGTTCTGAAGCTGCTAAAGCAACTCCTTCACTGACAAGGAGACTAAAGAAAATGAGGGTAGAAAGGTACAAGGCCTAGCCTATATCTGAGGATACAACTGAAGCTGAGGAAGGGGATTAGGAATCTCTAATCTCATCAAAACTTGTGGTAATTGAAGCTCTGCTATTCCCTACTCAATCTCAGGATACTGTGTCAACACCTCCTGTTTCTCCTATTAAAGCTACAGATGATGCTGAAGAACAAACTACAACTTCTGAAATAGATATTCTTAATTTGAATATACCAAATGTTCTTTATCTGAGGTCCTGGCTAACCAAGTTTCTCAGAAAGCTCAATTGGAAGAAATCCAATCTTCAGTTGAACTTCTTCTTTCTCTCTTACTTCCTGATGATGCCAAAAAGGGGGAGAAGGTAGTTAAGTCCAAATGCTCACCTATTGAAATACTGAAAAAAGGATGATAAAGGTGATGACCAGGGAAACTCTGATAAGAGTAGAGGTCAAGGAAATGTTCAAGGAAAATCTTCTACACAGAACAAGTCAAGTTCTGATGCTATGAATGCTAAAAGTCTGAAGTCAAGTTCTGATAAGCAAAGTCTGATGTCAAGTTCTGATATTCTGATTCAGTCAGGATCTAAAGACTCTCAGAGGTTTTTACAAACTCTGAAGCTAAAAGGGAATCAGACTACTGTTTATTACAAAAATCCTAAAATCCAGACACTTGATGAGGAGATAGCTAGAAGATTATTTCTGAAACAAAATCCAGGAATGGATTTGAAAACTCTCAAGGAGGAAGAAGCTAGATTTGCAGCCGAGAAGACAAATCTTAAGTCTAAAGCTTCTGATGCAAAGAAACCTCCAAGGCCTAAGGAAAAAGACATTGTGATCAGGGAAAAGACAAATTCTGAGACTTCAAAGTCCAAGACTAGTTCACAAACTGAGATTGATCCTAAGTCAAAAGGAAAAGAAAAGGTTAGTGAACCTTTAAAGATTGAGAAAAAGGTAAGTTCTTCCATTCCAGTCTATCAAACTACAATGCATGATGATGATTTGATAGAAGATGAAACTGTTCAAATTCTGAAGAGAAGAAATATAATTGAAGAATATAAAACAACCTCTGACACTGCTCAAGCTGTTCAGAATGAAGAACAATAAGTTACAGAAGAAACAACAAATTCTGATCAAGTTAATTTGGAAAAGATGACAATTGCTGATAAGAAGAAGCCGTTATGGAAGAAAGCTACTCCAGTTGAACCAAAATCTAATCTTATGATAAATCAACTTGCAACATTTGGATTGAGATCCAAGCAACCTAGAGATAAAGATGGATTAGATTCTGATGAAGAGAAGATACAAACATGAGTAGAAGCTACCTTAAGAGACCCTTTCATGTTGACAGACAAACCATATGAACAAATCAAACAAAAGTACCTTGACAAAGTGCTGTTTGCTCAAATTGTGATAGATACTCATGATAAGGATAATCTAAAGGTGAAATTGATTTTATTTCTCTATGATGGATTAACTTACAGACTAGCTGATACTGATGTGCTAAAGAAGTGTGTCAGAGAACTTCAACATATGCATGATCTTCTGGAAGTAAAATATGATGTTATAAGAAGATGGTCAGAATACATTTTGAAGGCTATAAGAGATCTATTTAGAATCTATAGTACAAATACTTCTCAGTATATACCAATGATTACTGAAAGTGATGGAAGAGAAATTCCTATGCTGAAGAATTCTGCTAAGGTGAAAGTTATTCTGAAAGGAAAATGCTTATGTTATGATGAAAAATCTTCACATCCTGGAGTTATCAGACTTGGTGATGGACTTGAAAGAACATCAATTCAAGCTCTCAGAACAACCATTTATCAAATTGGTTATAGTAAAGATGAAGAACTGATGCAGGTCAAAGCACAGTTAGTTGATTTTCTGAGGAAAGCTGAAGACAAGCTGGTAAGAGATTTTGTTAAGAATCATTATGGATTCAGATTGATCCAGTGAAGTTGGTAAAGCTACAAGGACTGTAAGTTGTAGTTAATAGTCTTATTAAACTCTCATTGCATTTGAACTTAAATGTTTTTGAAATCATCAAATATATTAACTTGTATATTTTTGCACAATTTACAAGTTGGGGGAGATTGTTAGATATATTTGAGATGTCATGTCTAATATATTTCATGTTTAGTTTTCAGATCTTAACAAATAGGAAATATCAGTACTTACTGGAATCAGTACTTACTGGAAGTCAGAACTTAAGGATTTCAGAACTTAGATTATCAGAAGATAAATATCAGAAGATGGATATCAGAACTTAAGTACGGGAGGACTAACAGTTAAGGAAGGAAGCTGATTTACAGGAAAGAAGATCAAGACTAATATAAAAGAAGATATGCATGGAAAGAGTTAGAAGATAAGAAGACTTGTATAAGATATCCGATTGATACATTTTAGGAGACAGAATTATATTCCATATCAATTAGAAGTTATCTTGTAACTGTGTACTATATAAACACAGTCATAGGTTTACACTATATGTGTTATCATTACCGAGAAGATCATACATTGTAACCTAGCAGCTCTCGTGATATTTGTTCATCACTGAGAGAGAACAGTTCCATTGTAACAGAGTTTATTATATCGAGTATATCTGTTTACTGTTACTTGTGTTCGAAATCGATTTGATTGTATTCTACACTATATTCAACCCCCTTCTACAATGTTGTGTGACCTAACATGCTGATGACAAATGCTGATGACGTCACCTCTGTTAAATACTGATAAATAAACTCTGATAGTTTATATGCTGATATCATCAATTTCTTCTAACAAATTTTATTATCCTATCATTCTGTGTACGAACTTAAAATCTGTGCAATGCACCATATCTCTTTAATATTGTATATCATTTTAATATGAATAGAAAATTTTAATATTAAACACTATCAGGGAATATATATATATATATATAATATCAAGAAACTCAAATACTGATGAGTAGATAACAAACTATGATGACAATATCACCAACTGAAGTTAAGGTACTTGTCAAAATTGAAGCAATTTTCCACTCTTTGAACTTAAGGGGCATATACTTGGATGAAAAAATGTAGAGAACTAAGATTACTGGTCTTCTGGAAAATGGATTCTTATGCTGACAAACAAAGGCTCTAATCATTGAAGATGAAATAACTATAGTTAAAAATGAATATTTCAGCTGTAGTCTCAAAGATCACATGAAGGATAATGAAGACTACATTACTATCAGAAATATGCAATCTACTTCCATAGAGGAAACAACAAAGCTTATGACTAACATTCAAATGATCCAACGAGATTTTTAAGACCGCGACATACCAAAGTCATTCAACTCTCAAACATGAAGGAAGCGCGCTTATACTATTTTATATGAAACTATAGGTAGGATTATTGTCAGATGTGAATTTATGACTAAGGATCCTATTCAAAAATTGGGGGAGATTATTAGTTATAGAGACATGTATGATAATATCTTCGACAAACCTATTTACTTGTGTAGTCACTTAACTTTGGATCCTTACATATGCTCAATCTCATTTTTGAATGGGACATTGAAGTAACTCTTATACTTTACAGAGGGATGACTTGACTGTTTATGGAAGAAATTCTATGTTAAGGCCCTAGAAATCAAGAAGAATATCAAATAAAGGAGTCCAAATCCAATTTTGAGAAGTCTAAATATCGCCAATTCCGAATTCGAGAAGTCCACATTGAACCAATCTAGAATTCTTAAATGTACTAATTCGAGAAGTCCTGAAGCTCATTCGTGAAGTAACGAGAGTTAACTTAGGAAGGAATTCCAAATAAAGTAAAAAAATTAGTAAGAAAATTTTAAAATTCATGAATTTAAATTTAAATGAACCTCAGCTAAGTTTTTTGAATTTCCGGAATCCAATGAACAACAACGAATGCTTAGGAATGACGATTTATTTTAATCTGATTGTTTTGTGATCTTGGAATCCCGTTCCCTCCTCTGGGTCAAAAATAAATTTATTTATTCATAAACAAAAATGCTAGAAGCAGGCGAAGGCGAGATCATCTACATAAAACTAAATACAGTACAAATTGGACATGTGTCACTCTCTTATTCAAAATGACACATGTCAAAATCTCCATTAAAATTGCACACATGTCTCTCTTTCCGTAAATATTGTCTTCATTAAAGTGCTTATGTCTTATATTTCCATTATCTATGATAAATATTTAATTATTATTATCTCTCACACCTCCAATAATTCTCTCTTCTACTTATTTCTCACTATCATATTATCTTTTATAATTATATATATATGTTGATTACATATATATAATTATATTTGGTATATAATATAAACCAAACCAAATATACTCATTATATACCGCTTAAAGCAGTGTCTTGTGAGGGTAAGATTTATGCTTATCATGTCCCTACTCCGAAGAGCATGAAAGTTATTTCTGTGAAGACCCCCAGCTTAGTACACAATAAATAAAATTGTGTGTGACCAATATTAACATGCAATGTGAAAATATATATATACACACACACATGCATCAAAATACACATACAAATGATAACAATAATTTTTAAACAAATATAGAATTGGTCACATATAGATGAGCCCATGGAATTATTCACACCAAACTCACTTGAAAATGTATATATTTACCAGTCAAACCACCCCAATATCCAAAAATTCTTGCATCACGAAACCCTTGAATGTAGAACTTATTCGGCATACTAAGCTCTATAGTTTCTTCATCTCCATAAAATTGAAAAATCAAATTTACAAACCCATAGCAAAACTTAGAACGAACTATGAACGATGATAATCACTAAGTAATGAAGATGATAACGACTATGTTTGATCTTCTCCCTAATTAATAACACGGAATATTAATAAAATAACACAAACCTATTGACGACCCATTTTGTTTAGTGGTCACTATTTGTACTGCATAAACAAATTTGAAAATCCAAATACTTTCTTGATTCAAAAACTTGGAATAAGATCTCGTTGATTTAATATAAAATAGAGAAACAAAGAGTGTTGGGGATAGTGTTCGCGGATATGAAATTCACCACCATGGGGGGCGGTTACCCACTAAACACATAGTCTATTGGCAGGGAACATTTATCAATACACAAGAGATGATGGTATTGATGACAAATTGACAATGGTGAATTGGTGTTTCTGAACGTTGATATAGATAAATATATTAGATTAATTTTCAGAAATTAAATTATGTAATTTAATATACCATAAGATATAATTACTATTGCTAATTACAAAATAAATACATAATGCCCGGGAGCTCATCTCGTATATTATTATTGTCATGTTTGAAAAATAATATTAGAATATCTAACACTGTTATCCATATAAATGAATTTGTAATTAGTACATTTGAAACTGCTACTAAACGGAATTTTCAATCTTTACTTTCTTTTTCTAAATTTAAATAGATTTCATTAATAATTTGAAAGAGACTTAATCGAGACAAATCCCAACTGATCTTGCAACCAGGTTGAAAAATAAATAAATGAGCTAAATAATTAGTCTCTTTGTTTCCACATTACTTAACTAACTGAATATAAATATTCTAAAAATTAAAAATGATGATAATGGTTTCCCGACCAATCTAGCCTGCATCTCGCCTGATAATAATAGTTTCACAATTGACCCTCACATTAACGTCATGGATAGTGCAATGTTCAGAGGACTCGGTTGTAAAAACTGAGGTCAGAGGCATCATGTTATGAACAAATATTTTTTGTGAGACGTGAACACATGCGATTTTCACCATCGTTTCAAGCGCACCCCAGCAACCTACCTACCGGACATCAGCTATAGACCTAACGAAAGTATTGTTGATGCGAGATATTCATATTTTCCAATACACCAAAAAATTCATTTTCAACACAACCACCACATCATACAAAGCGAGACACGTCCCATAAGCGAGACAATCAAACACAAAAACAATAACTCAAATAGACGAAAAAACCCAAAATTCAAAGATCTCGAAATGACACCAAATTTTAATATGTTTTTAGACTGTAAATCCAAAAATTGAAATTTATTATAAAGTCTGAGTTCTTACCTTAATAGATCTAAAACCTAAAGTGAAGAATACAAATGAATTTTTCAAGTTTTGTGGAACAAAACTTGATTTTATGAACAAGGGGGAGAAAGGGGAAGAAGATGAAAATATAGATGGGTAAAAGGGTGGAAAATTAGATGGAGCGACTAAGGTTAGAGGAAGATGGGGCGGCTGACTCTCATGAGAGATCGTGTATGCTCCTTTTCAATTTTTACTTTAATTCATTACAAATATTAAAATCCTCTAAAATAGTGAAAGTATATATATATAGAGAGAGATGATCAAATAAAAACAACTCTTAAAATAAAAACTACTCCCTCGGTTCCAATTCTTTTGGCCGAGTTACCATTTTAAGTTGTCCCAAAAAAATGTCTGAGTTGCCATTTATGTATACTATATTCCCATATTGCCCATGTTAAGCATGCATAAGTGTGCAACGATGACCTAAATTTTAATGATGATTTAGTTCCAACTTTACACCTCGTAAGCATAATAATACATTTAAAAGGGTTGCAGGTCACCGTGAATACTCACGATCTATTACATGAAACAGTTTTTTACATTTTCTCTCTTGACTCTCTGTAAAACAAATTTACTCGTATATTTTTGTAAAATTAGTAAAGCATTGAATAAAATTTTCATGATTAAATTATTTTATTATTATCAATGTTAATGATTTTAATTTTATTCTTTTATAACAATGCTATAACAAATATTTTTAAATTATTTTCAATATTAGTTTAGATTAAAATATATAAATTTGAACTTATAATATTACCTAAAATAAGTATAAAAATGATTCAATTATCAATTATAAAGGATTATTTTAATCTCCCTCCATAAACTCGTTATAGCTTCATTTTAATCTCCCTACATAAACTCCCTCAATAAACTAAACTTTGCGGTAGCTTAAAATTTTAGCTTAAATTTTAAACTCTCCACAATGGATTACTTTTGCTCCAAAATCTTATGTTAACATTTAGACTCCCTCCATAAACTAAACTTTACACTAGTTTAAAATTTTAAACTCCCACCATAATGAATTTATTTTGTTCCAAACAATTTAAATTAAAATTTAAACTCCCTCCATGATCTTTAGCTTAAAATTGAAACTCCCTCGAAAGCATTCTTATTTACTAGCCTATAAAAAGGTGACATAATTAACAAGTTTTTCATACGTACAAATATTTATACACTATACTTCAAAATTGTCAATCTTGTTTCTATACAGTACTTATGGAAGAAAATACAACATCAAATGATGATGGATCAACCAGAACCAAACATATGAGTGCAAATCAAAAGAGAATTGTCTTTAATTTCCTCCTACAAAATTTTAAGAATATGAAGGTGAAAAGGGGTTTTAAAAAATTACAGCCAGCAAGTTCCCTATTTCAACACGCACCATTACAAAGTATGGTCACTTGGCAAACAAAACATTACTAATGGAATTATTTTACAAGCAAGTTATTTGGTCATGCCGGAAGAAAAAGAGTGGAAATTGATGTCAACATGGTAAGGAACGTGCATTTTAATTGAAGAACAAACATCCACTCATTATCATGTTCCATTCATCTACCAAAGTTTACTTGCAACATCCCGCACTTTTGGACTATTAATTCTAAAATCGAAATTAAAATACAATATAAACCTTTTAATTTTAAATCATATTTTTCTTTCACAAATTTTATTTGAAATTAATTGATTAAAAATCATGTTCTTTGATTTTAAAGTGCGGTTAATGTGAATATTTGTTTTTTTTTAAAAGTTGAGTAATTGTATTAGTTAAGTCCCTATTTGATCAAAATGTTAATTTTAAGTTATTATCTTATGTTCTATTTAACATATTTTATAATATATATTCTTAAAGTATACTCCTTAATTTACCCATTTTCCAAATGGGTAAATTTTTTTACCCATAACCCATATTAAGTATAAAATCACTAGATCCATGGATATATCCACAAAATTTACCCAATGGGTAAATAAATTTACCCATGACCCATATTAAGTATAAAATCTATATATTCATGGATATATCCATATAAGTTTACCCATTTTTTTACCCATCACAACACTAAACATGGAAATTTTTTGAATTTTAAAATCTAAACATCTTATCTAAGGAAAGATTTACATGATTTTCTCACATCTGTTACAACACTAATTCAATGATAATTATTGATTTCCTTATTCTCTCTCATTCTTTGCAAGCATGACCTAATTTTTTCATAAAATTCTTGATGAAGATTTGATGTGTATCATATTCATCATACAAGTTTACAGAATATGATGTTCATCTGTTAAAACCAGGTTCATGATTTACTGAATATATCCAGATGGATTCTCGAGGAACAAGTACATCATGTATTCATATGGTTTACTTATAATAACATCGTTTTGCAGATATCTAATTTGATCATGATTTTCTTATAGGTTCAAAACGACGTGTTCATGGACGCAATGTTGAAAATGTATTTAAAAATCCATCAGAACCAGAGAATCAAGGTAGTGTCCACTTTAATTCCATTTCTGATTCGTTTATTGAAAGTGATAATGATGTTCATGTATTAATTCAGTTGTCAAATGTCGTACACGTGGGAAGAATGTGTACAAGAATCTCACAAATTCAGCGAACATATATGATACACGTAAGCTTTCTCTATAAAATTTCAGATTGGTTGATGTGTATATACGTTTGACAGACCATGTTATGTAACATACCATGTATCTTCTCCGACTGAGCATATGAGTAATGATAATGTACATTGTTATACATATATTTGATGTGCTTATGTTAATAAAACAGGTCATTCTGTAAGAACTCCATTATCAATTATTGATCAAAGCATAATACCAGAACAGGGTATTGGTCTCATTGTTTATCCGCCTGATTGTTTGCGGAAAATCTGGAAAGCAATAGAATGACATCAGAGTACATCAATGGTATCATTCTTCATCCATTCTGATTGTTATTATACATTTTTTTGTAATGATGTCTTCAGTTTGCATATATGTGCCGTGTTGCTGTTAATAATAAAATAGGTCATTTTATAACAACTCCGCAATCAATGATTGATCAAAGCGTGACACCAGAACAAGGTATTTGTATCATTGTTTATCCGTCTGATTCTTTTTATACGTGCATTTATAATTGTGACTTGAAGTTTCTATTAACTCAGGAATAAGACAGTTTTTGAAAGGTGTTTTGCATAGAAGAGTTGCAGCAAATCTGGAAAGCAATAAAATGACATCAGAATATAATAATGATATCATTCTTTATCCATTCTGATTGGTATTATACATTTTTTGCAATTTTGTCTTCGATCATTTATTATATCTGTTGTGTTGCTGTTAATAATTTAGGCCTAATATATTGTTAAGATCATCAATAGGTAAAATAATGATGGATTTTACCCATTACTACTAATTAACAACTTCATGCATGTACTGTTTCATCTCAGTTTACACATTTAAAACAGCAACCGCAAAGTGTTCTAAAGAGTCCTCTTTCAATATTTGATGAAAATATATCTCCTAATATTTCAGCAGCCTCTAAATCAGGTTAATTTTTAAATAGTTTGATCAACATCTTATTCCAGCCTATTAGGAGATGTTGGTCATGTTTCATGCTTCCATTTATTTTCCATCTTCTATGTAGTGCGAAAAGTAAGAATTTGTTCAAAGAATTTGAACAAACAAGATCTCGGTGTTTTTCGTAACACCTTAGCAGATGGAGAAAACAATAGAATGACACCAAAGCACAACAATGGTATCATTATTACTCCATTCTGAGATGTATCATACCTTTTTATAATTATGCCATCAATTTTCCTATATCTGTTGTGTTTCAGTTAATAATATAGGCCATCCAATGAGAACTCCTCTATCAAGAACTGATGAACGTGTGCCGCCTAATATATCGTTAAGATCATCAAGAGGTAACATTTAGTTGGATTTATTTCACGATTACTATTTTTAACATTTAATTGCCAAAATTTATAGCGGAGACATGCTTCAGGTGGTATTTCATCTCAGAATTGACAGTTAACACAACAGACGCAAAGTGTTCTGCAGACCTCTCTTGCAGAAAATCTTGAAAGCCACATAATTTGTTCAGAAGAACCTAATGGTATAATTCTTGATATATCTCATTTTTCTGATACATCTGTTATAAAATTGCTTTTGAAATTGTGGATTTTGTGGGAATAGTTGCAACAATGAACAATAGATCTATGATGCAGCCTGTTGCGGTAAAAAAATCACAATCGTGTGTGCCGAGTCCTCTATCAAGATTTGATCAAAATATATCTTCTAATATTCCATCAAATTCAAAATCAGGTTAATTTTCATTACTTTCATTAACTTCTTATTTCAGTCTATGTATGAGTGTTTATCAGCGCAGATGCTAAAATATGTTTCCCATCTTCTATGTAGTGCATAAAGTTAGGATTCGTCCAAAGAATTTCAACAAAGAAGATCTCGGTGTATTTCGTAGCACCTTACCAGATTTGAGAAAAATATCGGGATAATGTACATCATCGCCTAATATTCAGTTTTCTTCTGCAACTAATACACAGTCATCAGGTAATTTTTTAAAAAATAAAATGCAATTCTGGATGTATCAGTTGATTACGAAATTATGTCAAATTCTAAAAATTTCAGTATTCTGAAAAATATTTTTTCAGGAATGTATTCCTCTTCTCAGACAGCTGAGCAAAGTAAAAATCAATTTCAACGTATAATATCGCCAAACGTTCCTGTCAAAGGTATCAAATTTTGCGGCTTATTCCTGAATTACAAAACTCTGAAGGATTATTTAAACAATGTGTGATGTTTAATACTCTGTATCTACTAATGTATATCATGCAGAAGATAATAGTAAAAATGCAAACATTCAGAATATTAACAGCAGTGGAAACAGTTCTCTCATATTCTAAATTCCTAAATCCTGTGTGACAACCATTCACAAACAAAAAGGTGTCAAAAAGAAAATTGTTGCTAACAGTGTATCACCAGGTCCTTCGTCGTTCAATACAGCAAATGTAAAGAGTACATTTGAAAAAGGTGAAAGTTCTAGGCAAAAAAAATTAATGAATGAGTTCAACGATGTTGATGACAATGTTACCATCGACAGTGATACAACATGTGGAGGTATTAATTATTTGTTTTCGAATAATTTGTTTAATTATGCAGGACATTAATAATTGTTTTACTGTCTGAAGCATCACATACTTTTGCTCAATGATGATTTTTAAAAATTTACATTTTTTACGACAGACATGGCAAGTGATATTGAGGATATTGATGAAGAATATTTGAGCAATAACTATTCTATGTGGGACGGATACTTGGATCTTGGAGCTCCTGATAAAATCTGTTCGAAGTGTGATGCTGTCATGTGGAATCACGAAAAAAACAATAAGAGTTCTCCTAATAAGCCACCAACATTTTCTCTTTGTTGTAAAAATGGTCAAGTCGTACTGGATAAGGAGAAACAGCCTCCTGAACCTCTGGCTACTCTCCTTACTGGTGGTGTTCATTTTAAGCATTTCAAACAAAACATAAGGTTTTACAACTGCATGTTTACCATGAGTTCTACTGGAGGAAAGATTGACCATTCAATAAATAGAGGTGGTGCGCCATATTGCTTTAAGGTCCAAGGTGTTAATTACCACAATATAGGAAGTCTGGTCCCAACTGACGATAACACTCCAAAGTTTTGTGAGCTTTATATCTATGACACAGAGGACGAAATCAACAACAGGATCAATGCAGTTAATGGTGGCAGTGATGCTGTTAATGAATAAATTGTACAATCTTTGTTGCATATGTTGGATGAGCATAACAGGTTGGTTAAAGGTTTACGTATGGCTCACGAAAGGGTTAGGAAAAATACAGTAGATGAGTTTAAATTGGTTCTGATTTCATCGAGTTCAGCAAGTGGCCGACCAAATCACATTGCTCCATCAAATGAGGTAGCGGGATTGATTGTTACTTCTTCTTATGCAAAAGGCTGTCGAGATACTGTCATTGATTCTAGAGTTGACGGATTACAGAGGATTTCTGAGACCGATCCACGTTTCATGTAACTTCAATATCCATTACTTTTCTCTCACGAAGATATTGGATATTATCGTGAGATCCTATTAAATAGACTTGTGAAGCATTCTAAGATAGACGTAGAATTTACCGAATCTGAAGATCCTGACGAAAAAGGTGCTAGAGAGTATATTACAATGAGAGAGTTTTATAATTATAAACTAATAATACGTCTTTCAGAAGGTACAAATTTGCTATTTAACAGAAGTATAATTTCTCATTCAGCTGTTCAACTTTGTGATAATTAGTTTATATTCGACTCATTTATACCTTTTACTGTAACAGGTTTGGCACCACATCTTGGAGGTCGTTTATGGCAGCAATATGTTGTGGATGCTTTCACCGCAATTGAGCAGTACAGATTGGACTGGATTAGAGACCATCAAATTACTATAAGATCTGATCTCTACCATAATATCAGAGATGCAATGCAAAAGGGAGATAAAAATCCATCCAATATTGGTAAATCAATCATTCTTACTGCTTCATTCACCGGAAGTAAGCGCTATATGACTCAGTATTTTAAAGACTCATTAGAAATATGTCGAACTTTAGGACATCCTTCATTGTTCCTTACTATGACCACTAATACAAAATGGCCCGAAATTCAGCGCATGTTAAAACATATGCCTGGTGTTGGTGTTGCTGTGCACCTGATGTTGTAGCCAGAGTCTTTAAAATGAAGGTTGATCAACTTATAGATTTGATTAAAAAGAAATTTTTTTGGCAGATGTATCGGAGGTATAATTTTTGCTAAATTTTTTTATACTCACACAATTATTCCTAAATTGTTCTATCAAAATGAACTTTTAGTATATATTTTGCCTGGTACTAACCGTTTTTCTATAATATTTCCATAGTGATGCATGTAATTGAATTCCAGAAGCGTGGATTGCCTCACGCTCATATATTAATTTGGTTTCACCCCGACGATAGACCTAAAACAACTGAGCAAATTGATAAAATGGTATTAGCTGAAATTCCCGATCCAGAAATTGATCCAGTTGGATATAATGCCGTGAGCAATTATATGATCCACAGACCATGTGGTTCTTATTATACTAAATCTCCATGCATGGTCAAAGGAAACTGTATAAAGCATTTTCCTAAGCGATATTTTCATTAAGATCCTTAAATTATAAATACTTTACTTTGTTAATACCTCTAGTTTTATTACCAGATTTTTTACAATTTTAAATATGTTTTGTTACAGGTATAATTCTCATACATTTTCTTACGAGTGTGGATTCCCCATATATAAAAGAAGGAGGACTGGAATTACCATTAACAAGAAGGGGGTCAATCTTGATAATCGCCTTGTTGTCCCATTCAATCGCGATCTTTTTTTGCATTTTTAATGTCACATGAATTTGGAGATTTGCAATAATTCAAGATCATTAAAGTACCTTTTCAAATACTGTCTAAAGGGTCATGACACGACAACAATGTGTTTGAGGAAAATACGTACAGGTACTTCTGTAACAATCCCAAAAAAAGCACCAAAAGGTCCAATTGATGAGGTAAAACATTATTTGGATGGGAGATATGTTTGCGCGTCAGAAGTATCTTGGAGGATATTTGCTTTTGACATTCATTCCCGTTGGCCATTGGTAGAGAGGTTACCGATATATTTACCAGGAGAGAAGCATGTTTCGTTTAAGGCTGGAGATGTTTTGGAGGATGTTTGCGACAAGGCAATATAAAAAAAACAAGTTAGAAGCATGGTTTGATGCAAATCAGACTTTCCCAAATGCGAGGAATTATAGTTATTCTGAATTTCCAAATAAATTTACTTGGCATCCTCGACCTGGTATCTGGAAAGAAAGGAAAAGATGAGATGTTATTGGGAGACTCTCTGAAGTGCATTCATCAAGTGATGAACTATTATATCTCCGCATGCTGTTACTTAGGAAGAAAGGTTCCAGGTATTTTGAAGATCTTAAAACTGTTAATGGACACATCCACAAAACATTCAAGGAAGCATGCTCGGCCCTTGGTCTTCCACAAAATGATAACCAATGGCATGAAGCAATTGCCTAGAACTCCCATACATCATTGCCTCCACTGTTACGTGCAATGTTTGTCAATATTTTGGCATATAGTCCTATTTCAGATCCACTTAGACTTTGGGAAGCTAATTGGCAATGTATGTCAGACGATATTCTCATCATCAGGCGACATATGCTTAATGATCCTCATCTATACCTATTAGACGAAGATTTGAAGAATTATGCACTTGCAGGTTTATATCTCATTATCATACTGCCTGAATAATTAACATAATTCTGTTTTAGATATTATATGTAGTATACTTTTAAACTAACATAACACTTCATATATATTTCTGCCCGCAGAAATTGAAAAATTATTTAATGACATCGGGAAAAGTTTGAAGGACTACGCGACAATGCCATTTCCAAGTGAAGTTTATTTTAGCAATGCTGTTATCAGACTACTCCAAGAAGAAACTTCATATGATAAAGAAGAACTAAAAATTTTGCATGAAAAGAATCATGGAATGCTCAACCCTGAACATAAGAACGTTTACGATTCTATCATACAAAATGTTTATAATAAGGTATGTGGTGTTTTCTTTGTATATGGAAGTGGAGGATGCGGGCAAGACATTTCTGTGGTAGACATTATGTTGTCACCTTCGTTCAGAAGGAAAGATTGTGCTTCCGGTTGCCTCATGTGGAATAGCAGCCGTATTGTTTCCTGGTGGTAGAACTGCACATTCAAGATTCCATATTCCTTTGAAACTTGATCAGGACAGTACAACCGGAATCAGACATGGAACCGATATTGCAGAATTAATCCAACAAACTAATTTGATCATTTGGGATGAAGAGCCAATGCAACATCGTCATGCCTTTGAATCTGTTGACCGTTCTTTGAGGGATATAATGTTTGCTATTGACAAAAGGAGAGCAAATAAGCCATTTTGTGGTATCATAGTAGTTTTTGGCGGAGATTATAGGCAGATTTTACCCGTGATTCCAAAGGAATCCAGAGCTGAAGTAGTAGGTTCTACCCTCAATAAATCAAAGATTTGGGAATTTTGCCAAGTATTTTTATTTAAGCAAAATATGCGGCTTCATGCAGGAAATACAGAAATGGAGAACAAGATTATAGCGGATTTCAGTAAATGGCAGCTTTTAATTGGCGATGGTAAAGTTGAGAACTTTAGTCCTGATGCAGACACTGGTGAAATGCTAATAAAGATTCCAGATCAATATGTTGTTCATACCACGCCAAATCCTATAGAAAGTCTTTTTGAAATTACTTACCCGGATTTTCTAAGAAACATGTCTTCACATTCTTATCTAAGATTAAGAGCTATCCTAACACCAACTAATGTTGTGGTGGACAACATCAATAACAGCATTCTTGAGAAAATTCCTGGAACTCTACATACATATCTTAGTCAGGATTCAATTGATGATGCTGGTGATGAAGATAATGAATTCAGATCAGCATTTCCAATAGAGTACTGAACTCATTAAATATGCCTTGCATTTCTAAGCACGAGTTAAACATAAGGTTGTCGTCGTTGTCATGCTTATGAGAAATTTAAACCAAATTATGGGATTGTGTAACGGCACGCAAATGATTGTGACATCCTGCAAGAAGAATAGTATTGAGTGTGAAATATTATGCGGATCCCATGTTGGCTCAAAACATTTGATCCCGAGGATAGAGATGATTCCAACAAATACCAGCTGGCCTTTTGAGTTTAAAAGAATTCAGTTCCCACTCTAGATTTATTATGAAATGACAATTAATAAGAGCCAGGGCCAATCACTTGACACGGTTGGTCTATACCTTCCCAGAGCAGTGTTTTCTCATGGCCATGTCTACGTTGCCATCTCAAGAGTTACAAGACCATAAGGTCTCCACATTCTCATCGACGGTGATGATGGTACCACCACAAATATTACATCAAATGTAGTCTATGAAGAAGTATTTTACAACCTACCGAGCATAAATGATGAGAATATATCAGATTAGTTATTTGTATTGCACATTTACAATCCTGACTACGTTACTCATCATTTTATTATAATTGGTAGTTTGAGAAATTATTTGTTATTAAATTAGAATTACATCAGGTCATATTGGTTATTGATGCTCATATGCGAAGTAAAAGGCAGATTCTCGAATAGTTTTTTATGCATATCAAATTCTCAATATAATTAGATGTGATATGTTTTATATTAATAAGGAGACATTATGATAATCAGAGAAGATTATGGGATAACAACAATATCTATCAGATAACTAACTCATATTTAAATATTTGTTTAATATCACGTTTATGGTACTAATTGATCTTCTATTTTAACACAATCTTTTTTTCCATGCTAATGTTAGTGTAAGCTGTTAAGGATCATCATACAACTCTAATAGATATCTATTGATTGAGATTTTCATGGACTAATTATCAGCCTATCACCTTAACTATAAAGATAGTGTATATCTTTATTAAAAATACAGCCGATTATCTTAAACGCTCCACACATTTAGATTTTTTTTGCTATATACCCAACTCACAAACCAATTTCAGAGTTCATATGGCAGAACATCCAAGTATAATTACAATTCATTACCTCTTTGTTGATATGAATATTTAACATACTCATTTTTTGATAATATCTATTAACTTTTTCATTACTCAGATATGAAGTACCATCATCATTTATCCAATCTGGATGGTAATCATACTGCTTGGACTTTGAAGGTCCGTGTGACAAGAATGTGGGTATCAACTAATCGACAAGGTGTTTTAGTCAGGCACAATCTTATTCTATTGGACTATGAGGTTTGATTGAATAACTATATGACTTATACCACATCTATGATTGTGTTTTCCAGCCTCTATCCTAAGATTTTCTTTTTTTGTAGAATAATCACATAATTGTAATTGTTCCACCAGCTCTTTGGAATTTTTTTGCCTTTATTATTAAACTTGGAACATTGTTATGTATCAGAAATGTTTAGGTTCTTCCAGCTGCTGGGTTTTTGAGGCCTGTACGTTCTGCAAAGTACATCATGTTTCTTCCCATCATTGTGGTGGTGTTGGAACCTGAGGAAATTTTGAGTATACCGTGCCATAAATTTGATTTGGTTCCTCTGACGCTCCTATATAATTCTCTTCATTGTTCTGCTCTCGATGAGCTTTCTATTTATTCCACTTGTATTGCGTATTAATTTTAGAACAAATCGCTTACAATTTGTTATTTTTAACTTTAAGTTTATTGTTGTAGATGTTATTGGAATTGTTGAACTTCTGCAACCTGTACAATCTATTATGACAAGATTTGGTGAAAAGGAAGTGTTACGCTTCACAATTTCAGATGGCGTGTAAGACTCTTCAGTAAATTTTTTGACAATTATAAAAATACTACGTCGTCCTCCAATTTTCATATTTTACGTATTAACACTATTGAACATCCAAAAGTGTTTGACGTTTTATTATATTCATTTTTGGAGGGCCATCCAAGTGTGTTTTAGTGGTTCTTTGCCACCAAATTTTGAATCATTATACCAAGTTACTGAAATTGAACCCAAAATTGTGATTCTAGCATCTGTTAGAGTCTTTATGTATCGAGGTTAATGTCTTATTTTTTATATTAAAAACCTTTAAAATTGTAAGTCTTCTCATAAGTTATAGAATTTCTTTAAGCTCTTAAATAATATATATTTTTCGCTCTTAAAAACAGGAAGAGCGCAGATCAACAATATTCCGTCAACAAAGCTTTTTGTCAATCTTGATTATCCTGATGTCTTTTATTTGAGGCAGAGATAACTAAATATAAATTATATATTTTTGATTTTTACATCATTTTTTTCATATATACACTTATAATTTTTACATACTTTGCAATAAAGGTTGATGGACATTTGACAAATTCAAATTTGACGCTGCAGAACCATTCCCGTCAACGAAGTTTGAAGACATTTTATTTTTACTGCATTTCTATTAAATTGATGAGACATGTCATTTTTCAATTGTTGGAATAATGATAAACTTCCTGATTCAACCGCATTGTCGTATTTCTTTTTAATAAACTTATTTTACCATGCTATGGATTATTTTATAATTTCTGTGTCAAACATAATTCTCTCAGTATTTGTCTTTATTAAATGTTGGAACAATTTTGATCACATTATCTCAACTCAACAGTTTAAATAAATACATTAATTTAATATGTATATTCTAAAGTTCTAAAAAAAGATGTTATAATTCCATTGCAAAAGAATCAAACAGATCCTGTTATAAATATTCATATCATTTTCATATATTATGCATATTTTTAAATGAATTAGAGAAACCGACATAGTTATGAATAAAAATATACAAGTTGATAAAAAAATGGAATTAATAACACTTTGATTGTGATGATTGGATTAATTTAATTGATTAACCTTAATTAACTAATTAACTCAAAATTTAAAATATAATATTCCGTTACATCTAAATTGTACTTATATATTTAAAAATTATATTGAATAGATAGGAAGATAATTGATGATTAATGAGATAATCATTCTGGATTATATTGTTGTCGGTCTTTATTGTACATATTTAAAAAAAAGTATCAATTAGCATCAACTTACCAGATTGAATAAGATAATTGATGAATAATTAGAGAATCAGTCAGGACCATATTGTTGGCAGTCTTTATCATACAGTTAAAATAGAGTATCAATTTACCAGTGTGATTAGTAATCATAACCTATCAAGTTGCATATATCATTTGCAAATGTATTTAAATTTCAAGCCTTGAGATAAACATCAAACATACTTTGACATTAAAAATTAAACTTTAGGTTTCCTCTCAATTTGTTCTCTCTAAAAACATCATCGATTGGTAGGAACTGATCTAATATGTTAACATTATTTCTTCATCGTGCATGCTGTCAATTTTTGTTAATATTTTGTAGGCTTTAATTCCTCAATTGTTAATGTTTAACACTTTGTTTAATTGACTTGAAAAAAAGCTTCAATGGAGTCTGCAGTATTCAATCTTATTGAAGACCTTGATCAATCGACTGCCAATTGGAAGATTAAGGCTAGAGTAACTAGGATGTGGACCAGCGTTAGCTCTGAGAATGGATCAGTCAAATGATATAATGTCATTCTGCTTGATGATGATGTAAGTCTTATGTTCTAAAATTTTATTATGGTATCACGTAAAATCCTACCTTCTTTTGTATACCAAATGTAACATCCTTTTTTGTTTTAGAATAATCACGTCCATGCATTTGCTTATCCCAATATTTGGAATGGATTCAAAACTCCGGTGATTGAAGGAGGCGTTTATGTTTTTGACCAATTTTCTGTGAAAGACGCTGTCGGTAATCTGAATCCTGTACAAGCTGATATCTGCATCAGATTTGCACAATATACTACGGTCACCGCTCTTGAAGACGATGGCATGATTCCTGCCTACAAATTTGAATTTCTGGATTTAGGTGATCTTTTTGCTGAGGCCAGCAAATATCAGCCACAACAACAGCCTGAATTTGCTATAGGTGACCTTAATATAATACTCTTTTGGTTCAGGTTATTAGTTTTTTAAAATGCATAGCTTAATATTTCACTGCATTTTATCTTTGACTAAATTAAATATATTGCTCTATTTAATTTAGATGTAATTGGAGTTATTGAGGATTTTGAACCTCTAACGAAACTTGACACAAAATTTGGCATGCGAGACATTATCAAATTCAGGATTTGTGATTCCAGGTTTGTCGAATGTTTTAATATTTATCCTGTAATTTTAATTATTTTTTGAGTCCGCCTCTAATGTAGAAGCTTTATATCCTGAAATATATGTTCATTTTTTAATATAGTAATCAGCATATTTGCATGTTTACTAACAGTTGATAGGAGACTGAGTTAATAAACATCAATGTTTACCTTTGTAGGTTGAAGGAGGAGGGATATTTGTCAAAGAGAGAAAAATATCTTAAGGCGGCAAAATCTGAATTTTTTCAAACCTTTATGGAAAGAATGACTATAAAGGATCTCAATGAAAAGCTGACATATGATGACTTGAAGGTTTTATAACCTTTATAAAATTTGCACGACACAACCATATTGAATATGATTTATTTTTAAATCTGAATTTTTTTCACTTCAAACAGAAAAGGATATACACCACGTTCTCAGTTGTTAAGGTGGATGAGGATGTAGCATGGTGGTTTTACAATTGTAACAAATGTCAACAAGAGGTTGAGCGGCTTAACAGGAGATTTCGATGTAATAATTGCCCTCGCATAATTTCGGTTTCCCCTAAAAGATAGAACAAATTAGAGTTATATCAAAAATTTATTATGCTTTACTCTGCATTAAAGTCAACTTTCAATACTTATCACATAATCCATATAAATTCAGGTTTCGTATCATGGTCCTTGCCGATGATGATACATTTTCATGTAATGTTATGCTCATGGACCGAGCTACTAGAAGGATTGTTGGCACAAGTGCATCAAAAGCGTATAATGATTGTGAGAAGGTATAAATTCATTACAACAAAGCAGATCTAATGTAATATTCTAAATTATCAATTAAAGCGTTTAATAATTATTACATTGTCTCAGGCTCCTGAAGAAGGCCAACCTCAGGTACTTAAAGATTTGGTTGGAAAGGAAGTCACTGTCATTATTCAGTTGAACAAAGCAAATGTAACTGAGGATAGTACCATATTTGATGCAAATGACATATTTGACACGACTATGCGGAGTCCAAGTCCATCTGAATCTGCACATATATCAGAATCTTCCTCCATTAACTTTTTCGTTAATGTAAGTTTGGTTTTTATATGTTATAATACTCGAACCATTATAATTTTGTAACTTTTAGTCTTCCAACAAATCTTTATAAAGCGTAATTGTTTTTGTGTTAGTCTGTCGATCTTGATGCCATTGATCATACTCCAGGCTCTGCAAAACCAGTTACCAAAAAAATTAAAAAGGTAAGATACATTTATGCATTGTATTTTGTTTTTTTGCATTAAATCACTTACAGTTCGTTCATTAATTATCCTCATAAGTTGTAAGATAAGTTGTTTTTCTACGTTAAATTTAAAGTATTACATATTGGTTTTGGTTTTTGACGGAAGTATGAGTTACATTACAATTTGATATGAATTGATTATAAATATATTAATAAGTACCTATATTCTATAAGTTTTTTCCTGTTATTTTGGTCATATTCTAAGAATTTTTAATTTGATAAAATTTGCAGGAGAGGTAATACAACAGTTTATCACTCAATTATTTTGCTTGATGTTATGTACGAAAGCTGGATTGGATTGGTGTTTAGCATTTCAGAATTTCGTTTTAAATAATGACCATTATCAAGTTGTGATCATCATATTCTATCTTTCATAACTTTGTTTTCCAGAATTGATGCAAATGAATTTTACAGATTGGACAAGTTGTACGTACTATGATCCAGTTTCTTTCAATTTCCAGAATTTCTATAATAATTTCCATCAATACTTTATATTATTATTAAGGATTGCTTCATATATTTATCTATGTAATCTGGTACTTAGATTCGTGTTTTTAGTTTTCTTTAATTCTATCCGTTGTACAAATTATTAAACATAAGATATAAAATATTGACCAATTATTTATACTCCACAAGTACTCAATCAAACTTTTCGATGATAACATTTTAACGCTATAGTTTCTCGAGAGTTATAAATAAATGTTTTATTTACTACATGAACTCAATAGAAATTTAATTTGAACGGTACGGAAGACAATAAAATTTAGATGCATAATCCAAATTTAAACCAATAAAATCCATAAGATTAATACATCATCTTTCAGACACAAAGTACTCGATCACATTAATCTACTTTCCAATTTAATAGAGATTAAACACACTATTCGATAATTATATCGAATATTAAGTCTTCTTGATGAAAAGTAAAAACCAAGGTATCGTCTTTTTCCAGCTCATTATCTGTTGTAAATTGTTTCCATCCAGTAGAGAATCGAGGCAATCCAGTGGAACACACTACCTTAACATTCCATGTTAGAAGCCCCCTCCTCAAGGTTACATTTTCACCATTTATCCATCTCCTACCATTTGGCTGTATAGCTATTGGGATATATTGCAAAAAAATATCATTTTTGAATTAATTAGCCACAACACAAGTGAACTTTATATTGTATTTGTGAAAATATTGTAGGTGAATTGAAGGATTAGTGTAACAATACCGCTTCATGACATGTGCTGTTCATATTTGAAGTTGTCAGCATTGCGGTGAACTGCTTCGTCATTACTTGATCATTTTCCTCATCAATTACACCCTCTTCTATAACATCTTCTGCTGCTCCTTCAATATCCATATCAAAGATTTCTTCTTCTTCCTGCATTCCTGCTTCAGGAATTTCTGCAGCATCATCAGCCTCTTCTTTAATATTCATGTCAACAATCTGTTCTATTTCCGCAATACCACCTTCAAGCTCTACACTAACATCTGCAGACAATTAAGAAAATGTATTAATATGAATATTTTCATAAATAGCTTCTCCATTATTAGCGAATGAGTGCATTGCTTCAATAAGTCTTAACATTTTAACAAGAATATTATATGACTAATATTTGGTATCCTAATTACCAGACAAATTAAATGATATGCAGTACTTAAAGTATTACCATTTCTTGATGAACATCTGACAGGTAATTTTTCAATTTTTGAACTATCAAAAATGACAGTGTCAAACTTCCCAGATCCTCTGTAGGTAAGCAATATAAAATCCTTCCTCTCAAACATTTTGTCATTGACTAGCTCCAGTAGATCAAAAATCTTCCCAGTAGATTCAAAGTACCGGCAATTGTATATCATTCCATTCTTTAACATCAACTGTACTTTGACATGTATTAACTGTCCAAAAGAGGTGTGAAACTCTTCTGGTATGGTCTGTCACAAGCATCTACTCAGAATATGGTTGATCAATCAAATCATTCTGAAACTCCCGGCTCTGTACACTCCACTTCGAAGAAAATAAAAAGGGTATGATGCCTGTATTTTATAATGTTTTATTCTTCATAGTTGATAATGGAGTTTTCTAAAATATGCTACAATTTTTGTAAACATGAAAAGTGAAAGAGGATGATGAAATCTTCGTCGGATTTGTCAACATTGCAGAATTTGATTAAATTAGATGGAACTATCTTTAGTTCGTAATAAGTTCTATTTGCTTTCCCATTAAGAAGATTGCTTTGATTTGTTTCTCAAACTTAATTCCTTTAAATATTGTCATAATTTCGTATTTTGTTTCGGATTCTTTGAATAATGCAAGTTTTTCGTTAAGATTTCAAGATTTAATAATCCATTTATTTGGTCTTTGTTTTACACTGCATATTTTTTGGTAATCGAGTAAAATCTGCAACAACTATCTTTGCTAACAAATAAATTGCTATAAGTTAACAAACATTAAGAAGTTTTTGATATTGTCATGTTTTTCTAATCTCCGTATATCACAAATAAAGAAGTGTACAAAAGCTAAGAATATGTTATATACTTATATAGTTTTTGTGTAAAATAGTAGTTTCTCTTACCATTATTATGTAAGAGTTCAAAATTTTGGTCATGTATCCACACACTCTATTGATCTTTCTTTTACTGTTTCTTCTACATGTATAGTTATATAGTGTTTGTGTAAAATAGCAGTATTATGGTAATCTATGTCAATCATAGAAAAATTGGTGTAAAAAAATTGAGAATGACATATCTCTTTAACTCTATGATGTCCATACTTTAAGGTCAATACGATAGACAAGTGATATTATTTTTACATTTTACATAGAGCTTATGACTTTATATTTTTCGGTAGTTAATCAGAAATTGTAAACATACGATAAAATAATAGAATTTCTAACTACTCTACAAAAATATAACAACTTAAAGCCAATAATTAAATTCCAACAAAACTTTCCCAAATCAATAAAGTAGTTACACAACCATAGTAAAGTAACATGTTAGAAAAACATGATGAGAACGAGAAGTAGTAGTCTGAGACATTAATAGAACCAAAAAAACATATTCTTAAAGCTGCTTATATGGGAAAAACATCTCAAGGCCTGTGTGGGAAAGTCACCAGAAAAACTACAGCCTGATCTTCTTCCAATAATTGAAATACAACTATTTCATGTAATGAGATCTCATTCTCTCTAACAAACTGATTCCATCCACCTGGAAACCTAAACATCTTCCCCGATTTGACAACACCGACATACCAACTCCCGGCAACAGTTCTCAAATTTACCATGTCACCAGCTATCCATTGTCCATCTGGTGATTCAATGTAGCTCGGGATATACTACAATACAGATGTAAAAAATAAGTACAAGTCAAAGTATTAAAAAAAATAGGGCAACCGTGTTATAAAATTTAATAAAATATTTTCGTACCACTCCATGAGATGTGTTGTTCACATTGGATGCTGTCATGACATGGGTAAAAGTCATGTTCTCATTGTTGTGAACATCAACTTCCAGGTTAAAAGGAAGTTGAACAGGTTCATCAGCAATCTCCATCTCTGACTCTGTAGTATAAATAATATTTAAATTAAAAAAACGAATATGTATGTTTAAAATTAATTACATGCTTTATATAGTAGATATAACCTGAACTTTCGGAATCTTGGTCAAGCATCATTGCTTCCACATTTGAATTATCAAATATCATAACAAAAAAGTTTCCTTCACCAAAGTAGGTAAACAAAACTTTGTCAGTCTCGCTCAAACCATATTCTCGCACAAGATCTTCAAGGCCATACATATTTCTCTCAGTTTTGGAACACGTTC
Source organism: Apium graveolens (assembly GCF_009905375.1). Lineage (NCBI taxonomy): Eukaryota > Viridiplantae > Streptophyta > Magnoliopsida > Apiales > Apiaceae > Apium > Apium graveolens. Next base: position 77,904,630 of record NC_133656.1, read on the forward strand.
CTTCATATCGACTTCCATTTCTCATGTAGAACTAGACTTTAGGTGGTAGCAGCTTCCCAAATGCTCTCCAGAAATGTGCAGGAATTGGCTATCAAAGATTAATAAAGTACCAACTTTTACATTTTACTAATAAATGGATAAATTACTAAAGTGCAAAGAATTATAGGCTCTGTACAAGTGGATATGGTCGATAACACTGTAATCTACTTTTTTTTACCTAAATATCAGAAACATAAAATAACTGACTTCGACTGAAAATAGTGTTCTTACAATTTCTCCATTTTGAAATGCAGGATTGTTTAGAAACACCAAGAACTTCCATCCTATACAAGTCATTAAATCTGAAAAAATATATCATTCATAAGAAACTTTATTTTTATCATAGTAGTCCAACAAGATTTTTATGAAGTTTGTGTATAGTACCTTGATCATAGAAAGTGCCACGTGGAATTGTCCTATTCTTGAAGTATATAACCTCGCAAAGGTCATCCTTCAAACAATTCACAAAGAATTTCCCGTTGCCCTTATAAGAGTAAATCAAAGTGGAACCGAACAAACCTCGACAATCAATGTTCAACTCTTTTATGTGACAGAGAGACTGTTCCGACTTCTTGAAATTCATATAGGTTTCATGCTCATTAGCAAGTACAAGAATTACTTTACTAGGAATAGATTCTCGAAGACTATTGACAAAGTTATCAGGTAGTTTCTGGAAATTGACAAATTTGTTTTCACATTAGTACTTTTGAATCATATAATATCATTAAACTCTTCAGGCATGCAATAAGATCAAATGATAGTAGAATGCACATTAGCATTTTATTAGTAAAATATACCATTTCACGAAGGTCTTTGTCATCACATGGGAGAGTTACAAAGAATGATGGATTTTCCTCGCTAAAGTACCTAAGCTGATGTAATGTTGGATAAAGAGCACACATAATATGTAGAGTTAAAAATGATGAATATACTATAGTACATTACAAGGATTGATAGTGAATTTTAGTTTACCATCTCTGAATCTTTCAAGGTTTGCATGTTTGCACTACGGAAATCAGTATTTCCACTCATATCTGCAATAAAAACAGGAAATATAGCTCATATGAAATGACAATGATTGTATATCGGAGCCTCTGTAACACTATCATCTCCTAATTCATCTAAAAAGTAGCAAGACTGTTCTGATGTTTACTTGCCAGAAAAATTGTACTAAATCAACTGTCAATCTAGTAGCAAGAATGAGGAACACATTCGAATCATTATACCCATTACAACAAACTAAACTTTGGAAATCCGTCTATGGTATCACGACTGAAAAAATAGAGTAGAACAACAAGTATTCACTATTACTAAAGGCCATTGTATTCACCATTACTAAAATATCGAAATTCTACACCGAGTATAACAACAAGTACTGTACAATTACAGCAGAGTATCACATATCAAATGACTTGGTCATGACTTTAAACAAAATAAAAAACTACAATTGTGAATTCATATATCGAATTCTACATACCTCAATATTTACTACTGCTAAAATTAAATATCAATTTTCTCTGCTTCTCACATTGTGCGGAGACTACTAAAAAAACGATAAATTGGGCACCGAGTATAACAGATAATGTACAATTGAGGAAGAGTATCCCATATCAAATTCCTTACCATGATTTTAAACAAAAGGAAAAACTACAATTGTGAATGCATATATCAAATAGAACATAACTACATGTTTACAACTCATAAAATAAAACATCAATTTGCTCTACTTCTCAAATTATGCGGATACTACTATTCATAACCCGATCGATTAAGTCTTTACATGCATCAATTAAGATCAATACAACTTGAATTACATTCTCAATGATCATATATATCAGACCAGATAAGTTAGATAAACTACTATAACAACCGATTGGGCCAAATTGAAGCATACAACCGAACTTCAAATTAAAGAAACAGTAACAGAGGATTGAGGAATTAGTACCGTAGTGTAGATTATCTGAGGATTGAGCTTGGTATGAGGATTGATAGACCTTCTACGCCGAGGATTTGAGCAGGAATCGAGAGAAATGGCCGGTCCTATATCTACATGTAACCCCTTCTGTACATTAGACAGAAGTAATAAATTCAACTACTTTTGACCTATATCCTTTTTATGAACCAATAAATAAATTTTATTATATCACTAAATAATTTAAAAATAATTTAATTTAATTACGTAATAAATCAAATGAGATATGTTGAAAATATTTATATTTTACATAATTATTAGAATAAATTTAAAATTATATGAGTCGTGAACGGAATATTGTGTTAGCGGAGAAAAAAATATTGATTAATAATTTTGTAATAAAAATATATTACATAATTTAAGAAAATTAAAAAAAATAAGCCTTTGCCATTTTTCATAAGCAAGACTCTGACATTTTTTAGAATATAATGAAAATTATATGAGCTGTGGACGAATTTAAGTTTTTGCGGGAAAAAAAATCCTTTCTATGAATCAATAATTTTTTTATTGTATCACTAAATAATTTAAAACTAATTTAATTTAATTACGTAATAAATCAAATGAGATATGTTGAAAATATTTGAATTTTGCATAATTCTTAGAATAAATTTTAAGTTATATGAGTTGTGGACGGAATGTTATGTTAGAGGAGAAAAAAATAGTGATTACTAATTTTATAATTATAATATATTACATCATTTTTGAATATAATACGTAAATTTTTACAACTTTAAAAGTTAAGACTTTAGCATTTTTTTAAGTAAGACTTTGGCATTTTTTATAATATAGTTAAAACTAAATGAGTTGTGGACGAATTTTTGTGTTAGCAGACAAAAAAAATATTTACTGGATTTTTTTAAAAAGTATTTAATTAAAAAAAATATTTACTCAGTTTTGTTGTACAAATTATTAAAATATTGACTACTAAAAACGTAAAAGAGAAATGTTAAAATATGAGTTAAGAGACTTTTAATTGGTTAAAACGTGAGAGAAATAAAACTAAAATAAAATACTGAGATTTAACGTTAAACTATAATATCAATTTTATATTTCAAAATAAACGGAACCTAAATAACTGTAATAAATAAATTAAATGTGACGACTGAGAATTTTGCGACGTAATTAAGTGAATAAAGTGTGATTTATGTGCCGCGATTATAAATGATGTGATTAAGTGATGATTAATTTTCTTTGTTGTATATTAGTATCTGGGAGCGTAAATAGAAGCATTCCAATTTAAAGAGTCAGCGTAGGAGTTAAGTTGTGTTGTCGGGCCGTCAGGTAGAACGACACCCGTCCTAAAAAGGGAATAAAATATTTAACATATGAAGTATGTGTTATTATGTAAAATGAAATGTTTGAGTAAAATATTGCGTTCTAGTGACGTGTCGGTTGGTAAAGGTAATTGTGAAGCGTAATTGAAACGCTGAGCGTCGGGACGTCAGGCCGAACGTGACCCGGTACACGTAAAGAGGAATAATAATAAAAAGGGAAAAATTTTATGATCAGACATGAGTTGTGATGTGTGAGTATATGTGCTTGCTTGTCTGTATGCGTGATTACGTGATCTGTTAATATTTTTACGGATTTAAGGGAATTATTTGATTTAAATAAGGTTTATTTAACCTTTGCACATTTTTATAAAATTATCTGAGTAAGGTAAAAGCATGGAATTTGTTTTGTTATCTTCGAAATAGTCCTAGAGACTTTCTAAAAATGATAGACGGATTTATTTTATGACCGTTGCGTTTTAAAATGATTTTTATGTGTTAAAATGCTATTTTTAGCGTGAACTTGTAAAAATCATATAAAATCAACTGTACGCTCAAAAGTTTATTATGAATAATGGTTGGAAAGCTAATTTCGAGATCTATGTCTTAAAATTGTCATTCACAATAATTTTCAACTTTCTGAGAGATATATTTAATATTTGATTTTTTTTATTGGAGTAAAAAGAGAAAGGAAATCAAATCAAAAGGGGATTAGTAATTTACTAAACTACCCCTGCCCCCTATTATATATAACTCATTTCTTCCCCCCCTTCTTTTCTTCTCTTCCCGTGGAACTTCTCTCTCTCTCTCTCGATCACTCTTCTCTCTCGTCTCTCTCTCCATCTCCCTTCTCTCTCTTGCATGTAACAATAAAAACTCATCCAAATTCAAAGATTTTATCATCCTTAGTCTTTATTTTTGATATACTACTCAAACACCACTTGCATGTAAGTGTTTATGTAAGTTTGATAGTTCCATCTCCATGGTTGTGTTCAAGGAAATGTGATTTCTTGATATATGATCATAAGAGAAGTTTAAAGTGATTTTATGGTTTAAAACTCAAGAGGAGACCCGTTATGGGCACTCTTAAGTTCGACCACCACCGGCCATGATCCAAGGAGAGCCGGTGGGATTTTAAGAAAATGATGTGCTAGTTGAAATAATGTGATTTTTGAGCTTTATGCACTTTAAAACTTGTATGTAGCCTTTGCATGTCTTGGTTTCTTGAAAAGTTCAAAAAGGGTTTCGTATTTCTTTTGAAATTTAAGTGTGTTGATTGATAAAAGGATTTTTATGATTGTTTTAAAAGTATTTGGACTTGTGTAGTTGATTGGATGCTTGAGAAATCAAAATTTGAGGGTTGCATGTTGAGGTTGTGGTTCGGCTTTTGTACTAATAAAAAGGGAATTGGATTTTGTGACTTGATCTTGGTGTAAACTAAGTTTAATTAATAAGAAATGAGATTTGCATGTTGGTTTAAAAGAGGAATTAGTGATGCATGTCATTGTTTGGTTCTTGAGTGGTGATTTATGATTATAGCCGAATGAAAAATGGGTCTAAAATAGATTGGTTTGATGCTAAGTGAATGCATGCATGATTTAATTGGAAAATTGGATTAGGGTTTGAGTCACTAAGTGATGTTTTGATGTGTAATTCGAAAATTATGAATAAAATGAGTGTTTGATTTAATTCAGAGATGAACTTGAATTGCATGTAAGCATATATGTATGATTTGGTTCGAATTTTGTTGATAAAGAAAAGGGTGTTAGTTTAAATGTTGGATTATGCTAGAACTAAAGTTGCATGGTGTAATTTTTGAGAAATTTGATTGTATATATAAGGTTATGGTTCGAATTTTGATGATTAAAAGAAAGTAAAATGATTCTTTAAAGGTTTTTGAATGAGTTATGTGTTTATCTGAACTAAGTGAGTATTTGATTGATTTTGTATAATAAGGCCGAATAGGCCCTAAGAATTAAAAGTCAAAACTTGGTTTTTGATAATCAAAAGAGTGACTGGATGTATATATGTGAATATCTATGGATTTGTTTGTTTGATTGTGGTATGTGGTGCGAATTAAAGAATAAAAGAAAAGGGAACTAAGTTGATTGATTTTAAAAGCTATAAGTGATAGTTATGGTCGTAAAGATTTAGTTGTGAATGAATCGTGTACTTGTATGAGTTATACTAGTTTGATTTAAAGAATAGTCGAGATTAAAGCGAGTATAAGTTGATTATTGAGTATATAAAGATATAAGGCTATGAGAAAAGAATGTGTTATGTGTTATGTGCATGTGTGTATAAACTATACTCGTATAGTTCGAGTCAAGAGTACAATCGAGCTATCGTATTGAGTGAATGTTCCAGGAACGTGAGTTGAGAAACTAATTAAGGTTTTGGTTTTGGATTGTAGATTCGGAGCGTGAGGGCATTCAGGCTAGGAAAGGGAAAGGTATACTAGGTGGTAGTAGTTCAACCTTCAGGAAAGCGAATTCAGGAAAGTAACTCTATTTGCTTGTGTAAATAGTTATAGAGAGGATATTGTTCATGCCATGTAGAGTATTGAACTGTTAAAGAAATATACCCCTGTTACTGATTTTGAAATACCTTGTCATCGATCTTATGAATTTTTTATTGATAAGCTTATTGATTCAACCCTTTGGTAACCCCTTTTTCCTATTCTGATTATTTGTTATACCATGAACTGTTATAAACCCTATAAGTACCTTTATGAACCCCTTGTAATGATGCTTCGTTCCTTGTTCACCTTATACTCTATTGATCCTTGAAACGGTTTTGATTTCCCTAACTTGAGTACCATATTATCATTGATCAAGATCCCTAGAATTGAACTTTGCTTATCCTTGATTCATTTCCTTAACCTTGAATTCTTGAAATTGAACTTAAGAATGAGTTTCGACTTGAAGGAGTCTGAATGATTTCATATTCTAGGTAATGATAAAATGAATTTAGTAAACCTACCTTTTTCCAACTCAAGGTTTTCCAAATGAATTCCTGATGGATTGGATTGGGACGTAAGAGGCTAGTGGGACTAGTCCAGTCATAGTAAGAGGCTAGCGGGGCTATTCCAGTTTAAGGCTGAAATTATGCCATTGGTACCTTAAAGACCGGATGGAGGTCGGTACGGACTGATCACCCGTATTATTATGAAATGAAAGATAAAGTGGTCCTTTAAAAAGTAATTGAAATTTTCCTACTCAGTAATTGATTCTTTGAAAATGAAAAAGGTTCATATTGCTTTGGAAAGATTTGATTGTGATATTGTGACGGTTATAGCTTGTGAACCCTGATTTTGATAATGTTGATCATATAATTGATTCCTTATAATGAAAAGATTGTCGCTTTCCATTTGAAAGATCATTTGTGATCCTGTTAATGATTTGTGATGAATGTCGGCTTCCACCCTACCTTGAGCCTTGTTCCTTGAAAGCCCAAAGTTTTCTTCATAACCCCTTTCATAGCCTAAAAAGATAGAAATCTGCCACCTAGAATTGATAAAGTAGAATGCCCTGGGATCAGTAAAGTATATTGTGGATTTTATATTGTAGAACTGCTTTTAGTTACTTGCTGAGTTTTATAGTCATATGTTGTTTAATCTAACCATGACAGTTAAGCAAGAAGATGGCCAGGCTTAGGCGTACTGCTCGTAAGAGCGTACCTGGTGGTCCCTATCGTGTTGAGAGCTTCCGGTTGCCAGAGCAGGTAGTAAAGTTTTTGAGTGAGCAAGCGCTTAGCCAAAGAGTTGCAAAGATACAATGGGTTATCTGTCGGTTCCAAGCTGGGATCGACTATGAATATTTGGTTTTATTTTGGGTTGTAAGTTATATTCTATGATTGGTAGTTGTAATCTTGTCTCATACTTTATCCTGTTTGATCCTGCTAGTAGCTAATCGGGGTTTATGCATATTTAATTAGTAGAATTAAAGGTGTGTGGGTCCTCATTTTCTAACCCCGATATTGAGGGCGTCACATTAAATAAAACTAGAAGATAACCGTTTATGTTACAAAATTTACAAATTTCGAGAAAAAAATTCAAAATTGAAGAAATTTGGAGCGCGTATAACGCGGGCAAAAAGTCCTTTCATTTTTATAAATAAATAGTTCATATAATTAGCATGGGCGGTGCTTTGATTGTACAAGCATGATCTTATTAAATTAATGTTGGATTATTAAATTCTTAGTACACTATTACAAGTAGATAGTAAATTTACTAGATGAGTGTTATTATGTGCATGTCATCATAATACGTGAACGGTTAGTTTGCTTGATTAATTGACTTTCTGTGTGATCTAAGCAAACAAATTTGTTATCAATAATTTCGTGTTTTGTTAACTGAAATTTTAGGATCCGTTCATGTTACTAATTTTGGAATTTGACTCGACTTCGAGATAAGTAATTTTGATTTACTTTTAATTTTCGAAAAATATATTTAAATTCTGTTTTTAATTTCATATAAGATATAAGAACTTTGATTTCGAAATTATAAGATATATGTATTTGTTAATTTTAAAATCTAGTCTCTACGTTTTCGAACACGTTCGTAATTTATGCTATAATTTCAGAACTAGCCTTAGATATCCTAGGTAGGCGCATAGGTGTGCAACTTTAGATACCTATTAAGGGCGCGTAATTATTGAAATTTAGATACCGACCACTGGCAAAATGTGGTAAATAAGAATAAGAATAAGAATAAGATGTCGACTACTGGTAAAGTGTGGTCGTAGATCAAGACAGTGGTATTTATAAGAATTATCGTTTCGTTCTGTTTTACACTGTTCTGATCTGTTATAAAATCTGCTCTGTTCTGTTTTAAATTCTAAATTTTAAAATCTAAAACTTTGGGTTGGATTTATTTTAGAAAATATTTTACAAAATTTTTATTGTTTTGAGAAAAATCATTTTATTAAAAACACCCATTGTTTTTTAGTTAAGTAGTTAGTCAATTTGTACTTGTTGAGTTTTGTAGCTCACCATTTTTAATATTTCAGGTTTGGAATTTGGAGCATATTAAGAATAATGAATGAGAACTATGTGGAGATCTCTGCTACTTAGTTTCGTGCTATTTAAATTAAAATAAAGATTTTGTTTTTAGAGAATAAATTTTATTATCTGTTTAGACAATTAATATCGGATTTGTGGAGGTGCATCTCTATCTTTATGGCTTTGATTTAATAAGTTTGACCGCTGTTTTGACCTTCGTGATATTTTGAATTTTTCGAATAAAAAAATATTTTTTATTTAAGTTGTGTATTTAAATTTAATAATCCGAAAAGTCGGGCCGTAACACATTTTCACTATAAACTTGACCGTATTTTCAATTTGATGTTAATCTTCATAGGTGAAAAAAGGTCTCACCGTGTATTTCTTTATTAAAAAAGATGAAAATATATGATTGATTTAAGCCAAGAGAGGCTCAAAATTTCCTATAACATGTCTGAATTGACGACTACAGCCCCACGACAAACCCAGCTATTGACATATATACAGATTAAGTCCTATTAGGTTGTGTAAAACAAGCTGCATAAATATTCAATGGTTACTTATGGACGTTTGGGAAATCTTAAAATAAGTAACTTATGATTTAAACTGAATGAGTGAGTGATAAATGATAAGTGATAATTTGATAAATGCTTATAAGTTATACAAGTGCTTGGATAATTTAACTTATAAGTCAAAATTGTTTTTATTTAAATAAAGTAAAATAAATAATATATATATATATATATAATTATCTTAATTCTTATATTTTAAGTTAGATTAACATTTAAAAAAAAATTCTAAAATTAAAATTGATAAAAAAACGAAAAATCAAAAATAAGTTGAGAAAAAATACGTCGTTACTAACATTCAACTTATCAGCTTATAAGTTGTAAATTCAACTTATAAGTTGGGTCGACAAACACTCGTCAATAAGCTGTTACGGGCTTATAAGCCAATAAGCTGGCTTATAAGGTTTCACAAACAGGCCCTTAGTCTTTCACAAACAGGCCCTTAGTCTCCATTACAAGCTTACAAGCGCTTCAAAGATACGTGACATACATAATCTGTATTTTTATAGGCGAGTTAATAATGAGGAGCACAGAATGATAACACTTGCTTATTATCAGCGAGGTAATAATTTGGAGCAGAGGAAGATGATACGAGCAACATGGATGTTATAATATAACCAAGTGAGTTCCTCCAGTATTACGAAACTACCCAATAGTAATAGTATTATATATGTTAACAAGCCATGTGTAGTAGCTGCCCTGTGATATTACTCGCATATGCATGATTGAGAAAACATGCATGCCCGGATATTGAAACGGATTATCAAACTACTGTGCAAGGATAAAATAAACATGAACGACAATATATTCTCCTTACTTGTATCAGCCTCTATCCATTCTTTAAGTCGAGTTCTTTCAGAGATGGGTACATTGTTGTCCCCCACAGTTGTTGAACTCGCTACCTAGACCAACTTGATTCCTAATAGTTCTGACATTTTGCATCTCCTAAGTTTTCATCACCCTCGGTTTAGGAAGGTGACCGAATGATGGAAATTCTTCACATCTTTCCAAATGGCTCAATATGACTTTCCCCAAGTTGATTCCCTTTGTAAGCCATGAGGCCGACATCTTTCCCGTAAAGTTCTCAATGTTGTTGTTGTCCAAATCATTGGTTGCCAATTCCATTGAGGACGGAAAAATTATCAGGCATCTCTGTCAACTTTGAATATTAGACTTTGGATATTAGACTAATCCAACAATCACATGTTCTTCTTGTGAAAACAATTTGCGATTAATACATATAAATCAAATAAATGTGTGCGTGAGTAAACAAAATCAAACAGAGAAAGAAAAGATATAACCAAAGGGAGATCCTCGAGTCCAGTTGAAACTGTCTCCTTAAAGCTATTTCGCCTCTCACCTTATGTGCGAGTCAATAGCCTCGCAGGATAAAACGAGATACCAGTATAATCGATAGATCGAATATACTCTCAGCGAACTTGAACTAAGCCCGAGAACTATCACCGGAATATTGAAAAATTTAAGACTAAAGAGACCGAGAATGAAAGAGATGACTCTTATTCCCTTGACTTAATAAAAACTGATGCCCTAAGACTCTATTTATAAAGAGAGGCTTGAAAGGACTTGTTTTTCTTTTCGATGTGGTACATGGTATTTATAAGAAAAACTAAGGAATATGATTGTGCTACTTTCGATGTGGTACAAAACCACTTTTCATATTAAAAGATAAAACTTTGGAACATCAGTTCTCATTCACCTTTTACTCATTTTGAGCGTGTAAATATGCGTTGGAATCCCCTCGAAGAGGAGAATACGTTCCAATAAATACACACCACTAACACAGAATGTGTCTCACTCATATTGAGTCTCAAAATGATTCACAACTTAGTCTAAAATACTAAGTTTGTCCAACAATCCCCCACAAATGAGATTGATGGTCCAGTAGCACGCACCACATAGACAGACAGACGCAGAGCTTGACTTGGTGATAGTTCCGGCGGTCAGATATAGCATACGATAGGTAGAGAATGCTCCTTGAACCTTTGCTCGAATAAGTATATCGACTTTACTGGTAGACAGTATGACGCGATGTCCTTGAACTGTTCGGCCGTTTGTGTAAACGATGACATACTCATCACTATATCTTTCCTGACTCATTCACTTCTCATGATTATGCCCATTTTGGCCATGGAACATCGTCCTGGTTCTGCATGAGTTTCTAAAGAATTGTGCCTCGCAATCCTCCTTTGAAGCGGCCCCACTTCTCTCCCACACAGGTGATCTTTATCTTATAGAGTAACCCGCGTTTACTCAACTGAATTTCATGTGTTCACTCCTGAACTCCATGTATTCATCAAAGATCATTAAAAGCTCAAAGCTTAACCTCGTACCTTACGGGTCTCACTGTTTTCATTATCATAGGAACAGGCCAGGGGTTACCCCCACAGTGATTTGGTCATCATGATTTAGTTGTCCCATTGAACCAAGTTCTTGGGATCTCCAGTCAGCAATGGTTGGGTGTCCACCATGATGCCGTTAAGCAATAGGCTTAAGGCCCATCCCTCTCGATAATTTCTCAACCACTTCTTTTGATAACCCTTTGGTTAGTGGATCCGCGATATTATCTTTTGACGGTATATAGTCAATAGTGATAATTCCGGTTGAGATCAATTGTCTAATAGAACCGTGTCGTCGTCGTATATGACGAGACTTTCCATTATACATCGTGCTCTGTGCTCTGCCAATAGCGGATTGACTATCACAATGAATCCCTATTGGAGTTACAGGCTTTGGCCATCTTGGAATATCCTCCAGAAACTGACGTAGATATTCAGCCTCTTCGGCGCATTTATCTAGTGCCACAAACTCAGCTTCCATCGTGGAATGAGTTATCACCGTTTGTTTTGAGGATTTCCATGATATTGCCGCTCCAGCTAATGTAAACACATAGCCGCTCGTAGACTTAAGTGCTTTCTTGCTAGATATCCAATTTGCGTCAGTATATCCTTCTAATATTGCTGGGTATCTTCCATAGTGCAGTCCATAGTCTCGAGTTCCCCTCAAGTACCTTAGTACCCTTATGATCGCTTTCCAGTGATCAACTCCCGGATTACTCGTAAACCTACTCAACTTGCTAATTGAGTATGCAATGTCTGGTCTTGTACAGCTCATGAGGTACATCAGACTACCAATTATCCTCGAGTATTCCAATTGGGAAACAACTACACCTTTGTTCTTGGATAGGTGCAAAGTCATATCCACAGGTGTCCTAGCTTTCTCAAAGTCATCCTTAAGAAACTTCTCAAGGATCTTGTCAACATAATGTGGTTGACTTAATGCGAGACCCTCTGATGTTCTAGAAATTTGAATTCCCAGAATTACATTTGCTAGTCCCATGTCTTTCATGTCGAATCTTGATTTCAACATGTCCTTGGTAGATTTGATCACTTTATCATTGCTTCCGGCAATAAGTAGATCATTTACATATAGTGTCATCATGACATAGCTACTCTCGTTATCCTTGTAATAGGCACAACTATCACATTCATTGATTTTGAAGCCATTAGCCAGCACGACCTCGTCAAATTTTTCATGCCATTTCATAGGCGCTTGCTTCAAACCATACAATGATTTCACCAATTTACAAACTTTCCTTTCTTGTCCTGGGACAACAAACCCTTCGGGTTGTTCCATATAGATTTCCTCATCTATGTCCCCATTTAGGAAGGCTGTTTTCACATCCATTTGATGTACAGTTAGATTACGCATTGCAGCAATAGCAAACATCATCCTTATGGACGTTTTCTCGTTACAGGAGAATATGTATCAAAATAATCAAGGCCCTTTTGTTGCTTGTATCCTTTAATCACAAGTCTGGCCTTATACTTATCAATAGTGCCATCAGTTTTCAACTTCTTCTTGAAAACCCACTTGCTACCTAATGGTTTGCAACCAGTTGGCAAGTCCACTAGTTCCCAAGTATGATTCTGCATAATTGAATCAACTTCATTCTTGATGGCCTCTTTCCACATAGGTCCATCAGGTGAGGTAACCGCCTCCTTATAGGTTTTTGGGTCACCTTCTTCGAGCAAATAGGTCATAAAATCAGACCCATAGTATTTCTCCGTTCGTTGTCTTTTTCTCCTTCTCACTACCCCCACATTTTCGTCTTCACTTTCGTCACTCTCATTATCATCATCTACAGACTCATGAGATCGTTTAGACGTCGTAGGTTGTTGGTTTCCTGGATTACAGGGAAACATCGTCTCAAAGAATGAGGCATTCCTTGATTCCATAATGGTATTCTTTTGAATATCAGAAATCTTGGATTCATGAACAAGAAATCGATATGCAGTACTATGTGGAGGATATCCGATGAAGATACAATCCACAGTCTTAGGACCTATCTTCACCTTCTTCGGTGTAGGGATCAGTACCTTTGCAAGGCACCCCTACACTTTCAGGTGTTGGTAACTTGGTTTCTTTTTCTTCCACATTTCATAAGGACTTACATCCTTATTCTTGCGCATCGTAATATTCAAAATATAATCTGCGCTTAAGATGGCTTCTCCCCACATCGATTGTGGAAGCCCAGAGCTTAACAACATCGCATTCATCATCTCTTTCAGAGTGCGATTCTTCCTTTCAGCCACACCATTTGACCGAGGGAAGTATGGTGCAGTGACCTCATGGATTATACCATGTTGTGAACAGAATTCCCCAAACGGTTCAACATATTCACCTCCACGATCACTTCGTATCTTTTTTATTTTCTCAGTTTGCTGTATCTCAACTTCTTCTTTATAGATTTTAAATTTATCTATAGCTTCGTCTTTGCTTCAACAAATATACATAGCAGTATTTTGTATAGTCATCAATGAATGTAATAAAATACTTGTTTCCTCTTCGTGTTGGAGTGAATTTTAAATCACATATGTCGCAATGTATTAGGTCTAGCACTTTGGTGTTCCTTTCCACACGTTTAAATGATGATCTCGTTAATTTTGCTTCAACACAAGTCTCACACTTATGTTTTGAATTAATCGTAAGTTTTGGTATGTATTCTTTTGCACTTAAACGTCGTAAAGTGTCATGATTTACATGTCCTAATCTAGCATGCCATAAATTAGGAGACTCAAGCAAGTAAGCAGAAGAATTCTTCATTTGATTATCGTCCTTAACGAACATTACATTGAGCTTAAAAAGCCCATTAGTTAAATAACCCTTGCCTACAAACATACCACTCTTAGACAAAATAACTTTATCTGACTCTATTACAATGCGAAAGCCATGCTTATTCAACAGAGAACCAGACACAAGATTCTTGCGAATATCAAGCACATAAAGTACATTCTTCAAAGTCAGATTCTTCCCAGAGGTCATCTTCAGGATCACCGTGCCTTCACCCTCAATGGTAGAAGTTGCTGAATTCCCCATGTAGAGCTTCTCACCAGCATCGGAAGCTTTGAGGCTAGAGAAAACCGCCTTGTCTGAGAAAACATGCCTAGTAGCACCAGTATCAATCCACCATTCCCGTGGATTAGAACCGACCAGGTTCACTTCACAGACCGTAGCACAGAGGTCTATGTCACCCATCTCTTTGGAGATATTCTCTACCATGTTTGCTTCTTTCTTCTTGTTGGGCTTCTTGGGCTTCTTGCAGTCAGAAGACCTATGACCAACTTTATCACAGTTGTAGCACTTCCCTTGAAATTTCGACTTTGAAATCCCTCCCTTGGGTGCCAGCTTTGCCCCTTTACCGGGATTAGTCTTCATGGGCTTGGAGCTTTGAGCATGCTCCACCATGTTTGCCTTCTCAGTGGCAACGTTAACTTTCTTCTCGGACCATCTGTTGTCTTCTTCAATACGAAGTCTAACAATAAGATCCTCCATAGACATCTCCTTTCGCTTGTGCTTAAGGTAGTTCTTGAAATCTTTCCATCCAGGTGGAAGCTTTTCAATAACAGCAGCGACTTGGAAAGACTCACTTATGACCATTCCCTCAGCATGAATGTCATGAATGATCAACTACAGTTCCTGCACCTGACTGACCACAGTCTTAGAGTCTGCCATCTTATAATCAAGAAAGCGGCCAATAATCTACTTCTTTGCCCCAGCGTCCTCGGTTTTATACTTATGGTCAAGTGACTCCCATAAAACCTTAGCTGTTGCCTTCGCGCTGTATACGTTATACAACGAGTCAGACAAACAATTTAGCACATAGTTCCGACAGATTAGTCGGAGTGCCTCCAAGCATCAGGAGCATACACAGTCTGCATGTTACTCTCAGCAGTGAGCAACGGTGGTTCTTCCTTGAGGAAGCGATCCATATGCAGCGTGGTCAGATAAAAGTGCATCTTTTGTTGCCAACGTTTGAAGTTCGTTCCGTTGAACTTCTCAGGTTTTTCAGCATGTGCAGCAGGCACAGTTGGCATAACAGGTGCAGCAAGCACCACATGTAGAACAGATGGTACGTGCGTCTGTAGTACAGGTGTATGCACACCAGTAGGCACCGTAGGTATGATCGGAGGAGTGAATCCTGCCGATATCTGTCCAAGAGGAACACTAAACTGTCCAATGACAGTGTGTCCCACAGGCACATGTCCCGAATGCACATGTCCAATAGGCGTTTGACCCCCATCAGATCGTACGATCTGTGTGTTAGGGTTAATCGGCTGCTGGTGAAACCCATCAGATCCAGTGATCTGTGCGTTGGGATCAACCGTCATGTTCATCGGATCGTTCACAGTTTGGTTCTCCATCGATCTGTTATTCAACGAAACAAGCGGATACAGATGTATCAGTCACATATGTATAAAAAAAATAGCTTTTAGATTGTGAAAACAATCTGCGATTAATACATATAAATCAAATAAGTGTGTGCGTGAGTAAACGAAATCAAACAGAAAAAGAAAGGATATAACCAAAGGGAGATCCTCGAGTCCAGTTGAAACTGTCTCCTTAAAGCTATTTCGCCTCTCACCGTATGTACGAGTCGATAGCCTCCCAGGATAAAACGAGATACCAGTATAATCGATAGATCGAATATACTCTCAGCGAACTTGAACTAAGCCTGAGAACTATCACCAGAATATTGAAAAATTCAAGACTAAAGAGACCGAGAATGAAAGAGATGACTCTTATTCCCTTGACTTAATAAAAACTGATGCCTAAGACTCTATTTATAAAGAGAGGCTTGAAAGGACTTGTTTTTCTTTTCGATGTGGTACATGGTATTTATAAGAAAAACTAAGAAATAGGTTTGTGCTACTTTCGATGTGGTACAAAACCACTTTTCATATTAAAAGGTAAAACTTTGGAACATCAGTTCTCATTCACCTTTTACTCATTTTGAGCGTGTAAATATGCGTTGGAATCCCCTCGAAGAGGAGAATACGTTCCAATAAATACACACCACTAACACAGAATGTGTCTCACTCATATAGAGTCTCAAAATGATTCACAACTTAGTCTAAAATACTAAGTTTGTCCAAAACTTATTCACTATTGTGTTCCCTTCCATCGTTATAAATTGCATCTTTAACATATTTACCAGTTTTCTAGTGCAACAACGAACTCTGAATATTAGACTTTGGACAAAGTTTTGCTTTACTTGCTTCTTCCATTGTTGCCACGTTTCCAAGGCCATAGAGTTTAAGTTCACCTCTAAGATTGTTTAGCCCTTCCACTTGTCCATCAAGGTTTTTTTTAATCTTTACTCACAACAAAATAAGGAAGCGTTTAAGAAAGCGTCTTATTTTAAAAAATTTCCCAATACACAAATGTCTCAAACTTTCAACGTCTGCAAGTTGTAGAGCTCTATAATGTAACCGCTTAACGGCAGTACCCTGAAATATCGAGATTTTTGATATATTTCATATTTCGTAGAAATTTTGGAAAACCCCTAGTATTCTCGATACTAGATTCATTAGTAGATAACAAAACAGTCGAGTGTGTGATGTAAGGTAAAACATCACCGAAAATACAAGCCTCCTCACTAGAAATGCAAGACTCTACACGTAAATATCGTACCTTTTCAAGGTTTATCTTGAGATTTTTTGGATTTATATTTAATACCCATTCAAATCGCACCGCACCGCAATATTTAATATATATATAATACTTATATTCCATGATTCCATTTATTAAGTCTGATTCCATTTAACATACTAGGAGTGCTTGCTTAGTGATCATCTTGTTTCTGTAAGACCAATTATTGCGTGGTGAATGGTGATCATCCTATTTGTATTTCTTAAAAAATAATGAGACACAGGGTACAAAGCCACATATTTAATAATGAACTCATTTAATTATCGAGCCAAGCTTCTACGTTAAACTTCACAGTGTGGAATTTCTAATTTATATTATTGAAGAATATTGACGACTTTGTTATATTATTCAGAAATTTAATTAAATTTAAGTTTTGTATTTATTTAAAATTTTCGAACTTGTAATGTATAAACCGCAGTGAACCGTACCACACCGCACCGCACTACATTTTTGTGATGTGGTTTATACGGTTTTTGAGGGTACGTGGTGCAGTTGCGGTTTGGAAATTTGATCAAACCGCATGTGCGGTTTGGTTTGCGATTTAAGGAAAAAATCGCATCGCCCGCACCACGCTCACCCCTACTAAACTCCGTAAATAAAACTCCACTAAAATCCGATAAACTTTACAATTTCTCAAAAATCCGATAACTTAATATTCTTGAATTAAAATATGACTAAATTATAACCACGCCAACAAACTCTCAAAGAAATCTAAGAAAATATCAAAGATTTTGACATATTTACAGGCATATTTTCAGAAAATGTAAAGAATTAAAAATGAAGATAATCAAATTATCTTTCCAACGAGAATAAAATCACAATCGTACGTTGAACAACGAACCATATGCAAATTTAACAAGATTCAGAATTGCTTGAAATCATGCATACAAATATTGAACAATAATACGAATACGAAGTGGAAGAGAAAGATATCCGTACCTCGAAATCTTAACCAACGAATTCAGAAACCCCAATAACAAGAACCCTAATCCTTTATATAACGACTCGTGTATTTTTGAATTGTTTAAATATGTAATTGTGGAAGTATTAAATAAATAAAGTACGTATATAGTTTTTGTCAGCCCGATTTTATTTTATTATTATGTATGCGTGATTTATGGTGTACCGGGTTGTCCCCGTAATTAATTATGAAATTTTATTGAATTGTTTCTACTTTTAAAAGTAAATTTAATGAAAATTTATTTGTATAAATATGTGGATTGTCTCTAAATTATTTTAATGCTTTTATAATTACAATAATTATTTTTAGGATTTTATAAACTTTAGAAATTAATATTTCATCAATTATTTAGCCCAATATGATTTTCTGATTACATTTAATTGTAAAATATGTATTTATTTTGGAAATTTTTAGGATTAATTTCACCCGCACGTTGATTCGTTTAATTGTTAAAAGCGGGTATAAATTACATTTCAGAAATTATTTTAAAATTTCGAGATTTACATTTTAATAAACATCGGGATATTTATAGTATTTTAAGACTGTTTCCGTAATTTTCTGAAATCATTTTAAGTTCACCTCGGTCCGTTAATTTTAAAATGCGGGTATGTCGTGTGTTTCAAAGATGCTTATAAAATTGTGAAAATTTTATTTTAATTGATTTCAAATAATTTTGATAATTTTGAAATTATTTCGGTAATTTTCTGACTTATTTCCATCTACACTTTCGTTCGCTAAAATTAAAACGCGGGACGGAACCAGGCTGCCGGGGCGTTCGTACCAATCAATTTGATACGTGTTGGATTTCCAGGAGGGTAATTAATACGTGTCAAGCTGTGAGTAGTAATAATAAAAATAAAAATGGTTAACAGATATATACACACGATTTTATAGCAGAGTCTTATCTTCCCCATTCTCTCTCACACATATTTCCTCTCCCTCTCTTTTCTTGTTCCCCCCTGCGATTTCTTCTCCTTCTGCGTCCTTTCTTTTTCTTCCCGCAGCCTGCTCTCGGTACCATCGCTGCTCCTGGTTTCTTTACTTCCATCGACCCTATTTTTTTTTTCCGACGGTCCGCTGGGTGGGTTCGATTTCCTGCCTCATTTGTTTAATTCTGTGGTATATACATATATACATGTAAGTATATATGGGTGTTAAGTGCGTGAGTGTGTGTTAAATATGTGTGTAAGTGGTGTGTGTATGGGTGTTGTAAGTGTTGGTGATGATGTTGTTGCCCTTTTGCTAGTCCCGACTTGTTCTTCCAGTAGCCTGAATTGTGTTGAGTTGTTTTCTGATTACACGGCTATTAATCGAATTTTTATATTTTTCTGCAGAAATTTTATTTATGTAACTTCGTGATATGAATAAAATAATTGCGTGTGGGGAAATTTATAATCGGGGGAATTCGTGTTGGAAACCCGAATTATTCGGGTACCCGCGAAT
The DNA here is from genome assembly GCF_009905375.1 of Apium graveolens. Taxonomy (NCBI): domain Eukaryota; kingdom Viridiplantae; phylum Streptophyta; class Magnoliopsida; order Apiales; family Apiaceae; genus Apium; species Apium graveolens. The sequence continues at coordinate 77,923,896 of NC_133656.1, forward strand.
TTTACCGCCGTCTGCGATGAGCCTCAGTGAGCCGACAGTGGACTATGGTGAATATTCCGAGTCCTACGAATTAAAAATATAAAATATGAATAATAATTAGTATTTGTAGTTGATTTGAAATTTGGGAATTTATGGATTTCGATGGGTATTATTGGTATAAATTGGTGATTGAGATTCGTGCATTTGGATTGTGATTGGATTGTCATTGTAGTTGTTGTGAATTGATTTGACGTCAGGATGTTCGACGGGTTAGCCGTTAATCAAAGGAGATGCTGCTCGATTTCTGGGAAATTAAATTACGGAAACGCGAGGCCGTACCCAATGACTATCGGAACGTCGATCGGTTATACATGTACTCTATACGGAACCTGATTATGTGTTGTGATGAAATACTTTACTAAAACCGATAAACCTAATTTCGTAAAAGGACAAATATACATAATTTCTGGAAACGAACACCGAACCGATTTTTGAGAACCTGAACCCTAACTGATGCCGTAATATAATAATGTATGTGTTACGAGTCGGATTTTGTTAACGCACATGTAGATTGTTAGTGAGGATATGTCAAGCATAATCGGAAGTCTAAATTAGGGTATTTCGACTCTGTAGGTTCTAGTCGGAAGGCCCGAGAATTTGCATTGGACGAAAGATAGTTTGGTGGTCAGTCGAAAAGCTCAGTAAGGTTCCAATTAAAGGACTTAAGTGTTGAGGTCGAATCTAGGGTGATTTAGTGGATAGACAATAAAGCCTGAGCGGCAGAGTCGGCTCAGAGTCGATCAGTAATAGTTGTAAAGCCCTATAAGGAAAGTACTTCTAAACCTTTCTCGAGATACAATGCAAATATTTCTAAATTCTCTTGTGACATATTGTTAAGTATTCAAAATAATTCTGTTTTATAATATGAGTACTTTGAATCATACAGCCTTAAAACCGGATCACATTATTTGAACTTTAAGCCGTAAGCCTTATTCTTTGTAAACCATCCTTTGTTGATTTTCAGATACCAAACCACACAAATATGATACTACTCCCCAAATGTATAACTACTAAACACTGGAACAAAATTGTTTGAAAACATAGAAACTTTTATACCCCAACCATTCTTTATAATATCAAAGAACTAAACCTTGCAAAAATCATTATTCGTCTAATACCTGATCCTCTTACAGGCTGAAAACCATTTCTCATACATACCCTGATATACCCTTGATACCCATGAATTGCAGTACGCTTTTGTTCAAGTGTTTTATCTTCATTGATTATGATCCTGTTCTATTGAATTATATGGTTTATCATACGAAACTGCTTTAGAATTGGATAGTTTTCTTTTCGTGGACCAGATTCATGGTTAGACCAGATTCGTGGTCGAATTAGGCCAATGTGTGCCTTGGATCCAGATTATCGAGTAGAGCTGTGTGCCTTGCTCGGGGTTAGTGCGTGACTGATCAGCAGCCTAACCATGGTTTTAAAATTTAAAATGAATGTCCAATTCTAATGATTATTTAACAAGAAACTTGATTCTTCTGAATCATTTCCATTTGAACATTGTTTAACCTCAGTTATCGTTTTTATGACTTGCTGAGCTAGTTAGCTCACTCTTGCGAATCTTTTTATGTATTCTACAGTTAAAAATGATATGGTTGATAGCGAGGTTTCTCAGTTCAGAGTACGAGCTAGGATTTCAGATTGAGTTGGATCGAGATAGCAGGAGCTTTTTATGGTAATTGAGTTAGTAAGATTTTAAGAATAATTTCCTTATTAGTTGTAAATTGAATTAGTTGGGATTTGGTACGTTGTAATAAAAGTTAAGGTTGTAGCTTGTTTTCATACTTTAACCTATTGCGATCCGTGGTTATGTAAAGCAGGGTCATTTCAAATAATATTTCTTATACATGTTTATATATTGTGTATGTGTTGTGGACCCCAAACTTATGACCCGGGTTTGAAGGGCGCCACACTTTAACTCGAAATTCACAACATTCGATTAGGCTTGGTTGATTATCTCTTTCTCATTTTCTTCTCTCTTTTTTTTCTATCTCTTTCACTCTCTCCTCTTCTATCCATCTTTTTCTCTCTTCTCCTCCCCTTTTTCATAAAAGGAACTCGAGCTTTTTTTAACTCTTACCTCTTTTTTTTAAATCCTCACCTTTTTTCAATAAAAGCCTTACTATTTTTTTAACTAACACTCTTAAAACAATATTCTGATTATAAATATAAAAATAAACTTAAAAAAACTAATTTAATTATCACTAATATTATTGAATAATATATACCAAATAATTAAATTAAAAAAATCATAAAAATATCGGGATGTTAAATTATTCCCTCCTTACAGAAATTTCGCTCTCAAAATTTAACTGACGCACCATTACTAAAAAAGGTGAATATAATGAATACAAGACAAATATAAGAGAATCACAAAATGAAGCACATTCTTAAGTAAATGATCATTCTAAAGTCTACCCAAGCTCACAGGTCGAGCCTAAAGGCAATTCTAAAACTAAAATTCTATCTTACAACTACCCAAAATTTACACCTGGAGCCTAATTGCAAGTCAACATAATCTTAAAATTCTAGCTCTGATACCAGCTTTAACATCCCAACTAATTAAGGTGCCTCGAAATAATAAATTAAATCTAAACTATATTAATAAACCTCCACTAAAATCCAATAAAATTTTATAACTTCTCAAAAATCCAATAACTTACAATTCTTGAATTAAAATACGACTAAATTACAAACACGCCAACAAACTCACAGAGAAATCTAAGGAAATATCAAATTTCTCAAAGTCTAGAACTCACACTCTTCCCCTTAAGTAGCCACCTAAGTAAAATACCTGCCGAGGGAAATCAAAGAAAACAAAGGACCGGAAGTGAACGAAAGGCTCATATACGGATATGAAATAACATATAAGATGAATAAAGATAAGACAAGATGCCAATATGAACATAACCGAATAACGAAACAACGAGTGATGCCAAAAGTCAAGGGATATAAAATACCATGATACATAAATTCAAAATATGAATACATAAATAATCTCTAATCCAAATAACTTACTCTTCCAAATAAATTCTTACCACTTACAAACATTGATCAAAAATAATATAATCGAAAGCACAAATGATAAATTGTAATCATACTCGTACATGTACTCATACACAAATATTTGTACTTACAAAATAATACACAAAATAGCTTACATATGAATATTGGGATAATACTACACATACATGGTGTCCTATATTTTCGGAGTTTCAGAAATATGTAGTCATCAAAACATACAGGGGCGTGTACAACACAAAGCAAATGCTACCTAATATCTTACAGGGGCTTGCACGATAATACGCACATGCTAGCCAAAAGGCCAAATCATACACACACTAGCCATGGCTATACGTGTCCCACCACTTCGGCGATACGCCTATACAATTTAATAACACCGCATAGGAGGTGCGAAGCACGAGATTATCCACTCGCGACAGATGTCTTACAAACTCCCAAATCATACCAATAACATAAATAACTCAAAACACATACTCAAAGATCACACACCCAAATATTTTATATCTCCAAAATCATATACAAATATATCAAAATAACCTCAAAATACTCTAATCAAGTATCACAAAACTAAACATCACATAAAATCACTAATTACTGATAAGGTCAAATATGATCAATTTCAAAGAATTCTAAATTAATGCATAAAGACGAATTCAAATGAAAAAATATGAAACACGAAAGTCGTAGGAAATTTCGAGCCCTTTCCAGAATGGTAAGGCATGTAAAAAATGAGCAAGAAGCGAATTAAGAACTTAAACAATTGCGGAATGTAGAACAGAATCAGCCCATGATTATAGTAGTAATTTGATGTTTAATACATCAAAATCACAGAATTTAGCAGCGGGATGTAAACGCAAAATGCAGATATCGAAAAGAGCTTTCTAGAATGGTATTAGTCATAATATTTGAACTAATTTTCAATTTACTATAAATTTACAAAGTTAGGCTGCACAAACAGAATTTAAGCGACAGATTACACAAATAACCGATTTTGACATATTTACACGCAGAATTTCAGAAATTATAAAGAACGAAAAACGAAGATAATCAAATTATCTTTATAACAAGAATAAAATCACAATCATAAGATCAACAATGAATCATATACGAATTTAACAAGATTGAGAATTGCTTGAAATCATGCATACATATTTTGAAAAAATATATGAAAATGAAGTGGAAGAGAAAGATATCCGTACCTTAAAAGCTTAACCAACGAATTCAGAAACCCTAATAACAAGAACCCTAATCCCTTACACTCGAAATTCACAATTTTCGATTAGGCTTTGTTGATTATCTTTTTCTCATTTTCTTCTCTCTTTATTTCTATCTCTTTCACTCTCTCCTCTACTATCTATCTTTTTCTCTCTTCTCCTCCCCCTTTTCATAAAAGTAACTCGAGCCTTTTTTTTAAACCCTATCTATTCTTATTTTTTTAAATCCTCACCTTTTTTTAAAAAAAGCCTTACTATTTTTTTTTAACTTACACTCTTAAAAAAATATTCCGATTATAAATATAAAAATAAACTTACAAAAACTAATTTAATTATAACTCACTAATATTATTGAATAATAAATACCAAATAATTAAATAAAAAATTATAAAAATATCAGGATGTTACATTCTTCCCTCCTTACAGAAATTTTTCCCTCAAAATTTAACTTAAGCGTCACTACTCAAAAAGGCAAATATAATGAATACAAGACAGATGTCAAAGAAACACAAAACGAAGCACATTCTTAAATAAATGATCATTTTAAAGTCTACCCACGCTCACAGGTCGAGCCTAAAGGCAACTCTAAAACTAAAATTCTATCTTACAACTACCCAAAATTCACATATGGGGGCCGAAATGCAAGTCTACAGAATCTTAAAATTCTAGCTCTGATACCAGCTTTAACATCCCAACTAATTAAGGTGTCTTGAAATAATAAATTCAATCTAAACTCCATTAATAAAACTCTAATAAAAACCAATAAAACTTTACAACTTCTCAAAAATCCGATAACTTACAATTTTTGAATTAAAATACGACTAAATTACAAACACACCAACAAACTCCCAGAGAAATCGAAGAAAAGATCAAATTTCTCAAAGTCCAGAACTCACACTCTTCCCCTTAAGTAGCCCACCTAAGTTAAAATACCTGTCGGGGGAAAACAAAGAAAACAAAGGACCGGAAGTGAGTGAAAGACTCATATACAGATATGAAACAACGTATAAGATGAATAAAGATCAGACAAGATGCCAATATGAACATTAACCGAATAACGAAACAACGAGTGATGCCAAAAGTCAGGGGATATAAAATACCATGATACATAAATTCACAATATGAATACATAAATAATCTCTAATTAAAATAACTTACTCTTCCAAATAAATTCTTACCACTTACAAAAAATGATCATAAATAATATAATCGAAAATATAAATGATAAACTGTAATCATACTCGTACACGTACTCTTACACACATTTCCACACTTACAAAATAATACACAAAATAGCTTACATACGAACATGGGAGATAATCTTACACTTAGAGGATGTCCTATATTTTCGTATTTCCAGAAATATGTAGTCATCAAAATATACAGGGCTTGCATAATATAAAGCAAATGCTACCCAATATCTTATAGGGTTTGCACGACAATAAGTATATGCTACCCAAAAGGCCAAATCATTCACACACTAGCCATGGCTATACGTGTACCATAACTTCGGTGACATGCCCATACAATTTAGTTACATGGCATAGGAGGTGTCAAGCACGAGATTATCCACTTGCGACGCATGTCTTACAAACTCTCAAATCATATAAATAACATAAATAACTCAAAATACATTCTCAAATATCACAAACCCAAATATTTTATATCTTCAAAATCATATATAAATATATCAAAATAACCTCAAAACATTCTAATCAAGTATTACAAAACTAAATATCACACAAAATCACTAATTACTGATAAGGTCAACTCTGATTAGTTTCAAAAAATTTGAAATTAATGCATAAAGATGAATTCAAATAGAAAAGTACGAAATACGAAAGTCGTAGGAAGTTCTGAGACCTTTCCAGAATGGTAAGGCATGTTAAAAAATGAGCAAGAAACGAATTAAGAACTTAAATAATTGCAAACTGTAGAACAGAATCAGCCCATGATTATAGTAGTAATTTGATATTTAAGACATCAAAATCACAGAATTTAGCAGCGGGTCGAAAAGAGCTTTCCAGGATGGTATTGACCATAATATTCGAACTAATTTTCAATTTACTATGAATTTACGAAGTTAGGCTGCACAAACAGAATTTAAGCAACATATTACACAAATAACAGATTTTGACATATTTACAAGCATAATTTCAGAAAACGTAAAAAATGAAAAACGAAGATAATCAAATTATCTTTCAAACGAGAATAAAATAACAATCATACAATGAACAACGAATCAGATGCAAATTTAACAAGATTCAAAATTACTTGAAATCATGCATACAAATTTTAAATAATAATACGAATACGAAGTGGAAGTGGAAGAGAAAGATATATGTACCTCGAAAGCTTAACCAATGAATTCAGAAACCTCAATAAGAAGAACCCTAATCCGTTAAATTCCAAATTCACAATTTTTTATTAGGCTTTATTGATTATCTCTTTCTCATTTTCTTCTTTCTTTTCTTGTTCTATCTTTTTCACTCTCTCATCTTCTCTTCTCTTCTGTCCATCTTTTTCTCTCTTCTCCTCCCCCTTTTCAAAAAGTAACTTAAGCCTTTTTTTAAACCCTAACTCTTCTTGTTTTTTTGAATCCACATTTTTTATCAATGAAAGCCTTACTATTTTTTTAACTAACACTCTTAAAACAATATTTTGTTTACAAATATAAAATAAACTTACAAAAACTAATTAAATAATAACTCACTAATATTATTGAATAATAAATACCAAATACTCAAATAAAAAAAATCATAAAAATATGGGGATGTTATAATTGAATATTCGGTGATAATAGCTTTCACCATTGCATTACCTTCGGGAGAAGGCAAGAGGTATCCTAATGCCATCCATATTTTAATCATTTCATCTTTGTAAATGAAAGAATCCAATGGTATGATTGAGCATATACAAAATATCGTTTTAATGATTAATAAGGTAATTATCATATGACAACCTCAAAGAAGGGAGTACAAGGAGTTCATCCCGGGATGTCCATATGTTACTATTTTGGATCTCTCAACATTCTTGCTCAGACTTCTTTGACTATAATAAACCCCCGAGTGCTTTTATTGCCAGGGGTAGTCCACCACTCCTTTTCACCAGGTTTCTCCCTAATTCTGCAAATGGCTCAATATCTAAGACTCCTCCATCTGAATATGCTATTTTTGAACAATTCATAACTATCATCATCTTGCAATTTTTCCACCGGATAATAAACAAAATTTTACAGGGTATCAATTACTTTCTGGTTACGAGTTGTAACTATTACACTGCTTCTTTTAGCACCATTTACTCCTAGCAAAGAATTTCTCAAGTCCTTCCACTTTACTGCATCCTCATTCCAGACATCATCAAGTACAAGTAAAAAAATTTTTCCCTTTGTAATTTTCTGAAGCTCATAGACAATTTCTTGTGGGTTTTTCAAGCCTAACTTGGTTGAAGTAAGTGATTCTACCATTTCATTTAAAATACTAATGAGTATAAATTCATCTGAAATAGTAACCCACATCCTCTTCCGGAACATGTTAATGACATCATCACTGTTGAAAACTATATGAGCAAGAGTTGTCTTGCCTTGACCTCCCATCCCTACTAAAAGAAAGGACATGTAAATCATGTTCACTACATTTGCAAACAATTTGTACAAGATTTGATATGTCCTTTTCTCGGCCAACTACTAATGTTTTGTGTTCAAAGAAAGGCGTGTTGCAGATGTTACTCATTTGGACATATAAATTTAAATATTTAACAGGAAGTCCGAGATCTCCAGCCCATTTAAAAATTTCTTAAAATGAAGCATGTATAGACTTGATCTTATGAGCCACTTTCCGACGATATACTAAAATATTTTTAGAAGGAAGGAAGAACTGATTCCGTACCTTATGGCGATTCTCCATATCTCGCATGAAAGTTCATCCAGTAAAGCTTCAGTGTCATTAACGACATCTTCAAGTTGGTCGAACTGTTTTCCGACAGGAGACATGGATATTTTCTTGGAATGATAATAATGAAAGTCAACACCAATTAATTCAAATATGTTGTGAAGTGTCTCAAAGTTTTCATCCCATGCCTGAACCACTTCATGTTAGAATTCAAACCCTCAAATAATTAAGGTGGCTGTTATAACTACAAATAGGTGTATCCATATATTAAAATAAGCGGTAGGCATTTAGGTTGGCAGTAGCATGTTGAATATTGTATGAAGACATTGACTAGCATCCAGAAAATATGGTAGGCGCAGAGAGAAGTCAAAAACACAAAACCATGCACAAAGAAAATCATGCACCTTAATACTGGAGTCTATCGACCAAAGCAAACAAAGAAAGCTGGCCACCAAATATCAAGAATCAAGCCTTAAAACAGGGAAGGTTATTAATATGTATAAGGATAAAAAATATGAGGTATGCAGTGATGTAAGGATGAAAACTTGAAGCCTATAAAAGGCTGTTATTGTGCATGTAATAGATATACACCAGATAAAAAAAAGCGGAGGAAAAGAAAGAGCCGAAGCTCTCTCTGCATGTATTAAAAAGCTGTAGCTATTATATATATAAAGCTTGTTTGTGTTTTGTATTACCATCACCTGTTCATATTATTCACAGCACACGTACACACATATACACCTGGTCGTGAGGTAGAAAAATCAAAGTAAGCCCATTTACGTTTTCCAACAAGTGGCATCAGAGCTAAGGTTCCGTTCGTGAAAAATGGCGACGATGGTGCAACCAAATATTCCAAAATTGACGAGTATAAATTACGGGAACTGGAGTATTCAAATGAAGGTATTACTCGGTTCTTACGATAATTGGGATATTGTCGAAAGCGGGTATGACGAGCCCACAGATGCAGCCGCTGAAGCAGCCCTGTCAATTGCTGAGAAGATGATTTTGAAAGAGACCCGGAAAAAAGATAAAAAGGCGTTATATACAATTATTCAAGGAGTTGACGAATCAACCTTTGAAAAAATTTCAAATGCAAAAATAGCAAAAGATGCGTGGGAGATTTTGCAGAAATCATTCCAAGGCGTGGAGAAAGTAAAAAAGGTGCGGCTCCAAGTTCTTCGTGGCGAGTTCGAAAATATTAAAATGAAGGCCTCAGAAAATATTGGTGAATATGTTACTCATTTAAAAACAGTGACAAATGAGATGAAGAGAAATGGAGAAAGTCTCGATGATGTTCGGGTCATGGAAAAATTACTCCGTTCGTTGATGAGAAAAGTTGATTACGTGGTTACTTCTATCGAGGAGTCAAAAGATTTGTCCACAATTTCCATTGATGAGCTAGTTGGTTCACTTCAAGCGCATGAGCAGCGGATGAACCAGTATGATGATACAAGCCATTTAGAAAAGGCGTTGCAAAGTAAGGTGTCCATTGGTGAAAGTTCAAGCAGTAGCAGTTCTGGTCGTGGAAGAGGTGGCTTTAGAGGTGGCTACCGTGGTGGAAGAGGACGTGGAAGACAGTCCTTCAACAGAAGCCAGAACACTGAAGGTTATCGTCCATCTGGCCGTGGTCAGAATTTTAGAGGACGAGGATGAGGAGGATTTCAACGAGGTGACAAGTCTCAATTTCAGTGCTATAATTGCAATAAATTTGGCCATTTCAGTTATGAATGTAGATCACCGAAAGTGGAAGAAAGAAGTCATTTTGCAGCAGCAAAAGAAGACAGAGATATTGGCACTGCTATGTTCCTCACTTATAAAGGCGACGAGGAGAGCAAAAAAAATGTTTGGTATCTTGACTCTGGTGCAAGCAACCACATGACGGGCCATAAAGATTTATTTACAGAGATAGACGAGACCATCAGCGGAGAAGTTACGTTTGGTGATTTATCGAAGATTCCAGTCAAAGGTAAAGGTACAATTACGATTGTATTGAAGAATGGTGAGAAAAAGTTTATTAATGATGTTTACCATATACCTGCTTTGAAAAGTAACATCATCAGTCTTGGCCAACTTGTGGAGAAAGGACATTATATACAGATGCAGGATAATTCTCTCGTCATCAGAAATCGGGATCAAGAATTAATTGCAGATGTGGAGATGTCAAAGAATCGTTTGTTTACACTTGATATACAGACGAAGATGCAGAGGTGTTTGAAGACGGTCATTAAAAATGACTCGTGGTTATGGCATTTAAGATATGGTCATCTTGGTTTTTCTGGTTTAAAATTGTTGTCAAAGACGAAGATGGTGGACGGCTTGCCAGAAATCAATGAACCAGAAAATTTATGTGAAGCATGTGTTAAGGGGAAGCAACACAGACAAAGTTTTCCCGTTGGAAAATCATGGAGAGCCAGAAGGCCATTGGAGATTGTCCATACAGATATTGCTGGTCCATTTGATATTCCATCACTTGGAGGTAATAGGTATTACCTAACATTTATTGATGATTTTAGCAGAAAAAGTTGGGTGTATATCCTCAAAGAAAAAGCGGAGGCTCTTGATAAATTCAAGGAGTTCAAAGCTTTGGCAGAAAAACAAAGTGGTCATTATTTGAAGGTACTCCGATCAGACAGAGGAGGCAAGTATACTTCAAATTTATTTAAAAGCTTCTGCAGAGCACATGGAATCAATCATCAGTTGACAGCGGCATATACTCCTCAACAAAATGGCGTTGCAGAAAGAAAGAATCGCACTATTCTTGACATGGCAAGGAGCATGGTCAAAGCAAAGCATATGCCGAGAACTTTTTGGGCTGAAGCCGTTCTATGTGCAGTTTATTTGTTGAATCGTTGTCCAACTAAAAGTGTCAGAAACAAAACTCCAAATGAAGCATGAAGTGGTAGCAAACCATCTGTTGGACATCTCAGAATTTTTGGGTGCATTGCATATGCACATGTTCCAGATCAGAAAAGGAAGAAGCTGGATGATAAAGGCGAGAAGTGCATCTTTACCGGATATGACAAAAGAAGCAAGGCGTACAGACTCTACAATCCCCTCACGAAGAAATTAATCATTTCTCGAGATGTTGAGTTCGATGAATCAGACTACTGGAAATGGAGCGACGAAGAAAGAAAAGTTGCAGGTCTGTTCTTTAATGATGATGATGATGACGGTAATGATTCCAACATTGAGGATGATGAAGATGATGATCCAACTCCTCCCCAAAGTCCAAATCAACAAACTCCTGCATCGACACCATCGACTGGAGGAAGCAGCAGTTCAGGGGGAGCGCCAAGGAAAATGCGGAGTTTGGATAATATATATGAAGCAACAAGTCCGGTACAAACTACCTTTGATTATTCATTGTTTTGCTTAATGGCTGAGTGTGATCCAGTTACATTTGAGGAAGCTTCTGAAGAAAGCAAATGGAATAAAGCCATAGATGAAGAAATTGGTGCAATCAAGAAGAATGACACTTGGGAGCTCACAGTTCTTCCAGAAGGACACAAAGCAATTGGTGTCAAGTGGGTCTACAAGACAAAGACAAATCAGGATGGTGAAGTGGAAAAATACAAGGCGAGGCTAGTGGCTAAAGGCTACAAGCAGAGATATGGAATTGACTATGACGAGGTATTTGCTCCAGTTGCAAGAGTTGATACCATAAGACTGCTTACAGCAATTGCAGCTCAGAATCAGTGGAAGATTTATCAGATGGATGTCAAGTCTGCATTTCTGAATGGCTATCTTGAAGAAGAAGTCTATATCGAGCAACCACCAGGATATGTTCAGAAAGGCCAGAATAACAAAGTCTATAAATTGAAGAAAGCCTTGTATGGTTTAAAGCAAGCTCCGAGAGCATGGAACACAAGGGTTGATGAATATTTCCAGAAAAATGGTTTTGTGAAGAGTCCCTACGAGCATGCACTTTACACGAAAACAAATTCAGGGGGAGATATTATGATCGTGTGCTTATACGTGGATGACATGATTTTTACTGGAAACAACCCTGGTATGTTTGATGATTTTAAGAAAGTTATGACTAACGAATTTGAGATGACAAATATTGGTCAAATGTCGTACTTTCTTGGAGTCGAGGTAAAGCAAAGCAAAGACGGTATTTTTATGTCACAGAAAAAATATGCGGAACAGATTTTAAAGAAATTCAGAATGGAAGAATGCAAGCCAGTGAGCACGCCAGCTGAAGCAAGCATAAAGCTCAGAATTGATTCAACAAGGGAGTCGGTAAATCCGATATTGTTCAAAAGTTTGGTTGGAAGTCTGAGGTACCTAACTTTCACTCGTCCAGATATTATGTACGCAGTTGGACTGGTTAGTAGGTACATGGAGAAGCCGAAGCAAGATCATTTCATGGCAGCTAAAAGAATTTTGAGGTACATAAAAGGTACACTTGATCATGGTCTGTTTTACATGCATTCTCAAAATTCAAAATTAGTTGGCTACTCAGACAGTGATTATGGCGGTGACTTGGATGACGGGAAAAGCACTTCGGGATATGTTTTTCATATCGGTTCAGCAATATTTTCATGGTCATCAAAGAAGCAACAGACAGTGGCTCTGTCAACATGTGAGGCGGAGTATATGGCAGCAGCAGCATGCGCATGTCAAGCTATGTGGCTAGGCTACATATTGGGCGAGTTAAATCTTGCCAAGGATGATCCGGTTACTATTTATGTGGATAATAAATCTGCTATTTCTCTCGCGAAAAATCCAGTTTCCCACAGTCGAAGCAAGCACATCAACATAAAATATCATTTTATTCGAGAACAGGTGAATGACAAAATGGTGGAATTGGTGCATTGCAGGACTGAAGAAAATTTGGCAGATATTTTTACAAAGCCGTTGAAGCCAGACATGTTTGGAAAAATGAAAGTGAAGCTCGGAATGCAGAGTCGGGTTTGAGGGGGAGTGTTAGAATTCAAACCCTCAAATAATTAAGGTGGCTGTTATAACTACAAATAGGTGTATCCATATATTAAAATAAGCGGTAGGCATTTAGGTTGGCAGTAGCATGTTGAATATTGTATGAAGACATTGACTAGCATCCAGAAAATATGGTAGGCGCAAAGAGAAGTAAAAAACACAAAACCTTGCACAAAGAAAATCATGCACCTTAATACTGGAGTCTATCGACCAAAGCAAACAAAGAAAGCTGGCCACCAAATATCAAGAATCAAGCCTTAAAACAGGGAAGGTTATTAATATGTATAAGGATAAAAAATATGAGGTATGCAGTGATGTAAGGATGAAAACTTGAAGCCTATAAAAGGCTGTTATTGTGCATGTAATAGATATACACCAGATAAAAAAAACGGAGGAAAAGAAAGAGCCGAAGCTCTCTCTGCATGTATTAAAAAGCTGTAGCTATTATATATATAAAGCTTGTTTGTGTTTTGTATTACCATCACCTGTTCATATTATTCACAGCACACGTACACACATATACACCTGGTCGTGAGGTAGAAAAATCAAAGTAAGCCCATTTACGTTTTCCAACACTTCATTGGCTATAAGTGAAACGAGGTTGCCTGCTAACCAGTCCAGCAACAAGATCAGCTCCAACTGCTTCAGACATATTTTCTTAGTTTATTATGTTACGGAATTTATATGAATTGTGCTAATGGTTGCAATTATGGAGTTTATAATTATGCCTTTCTGAGGAATTGTATGCATTATTTGATGGCGGGGATCAGTGCCAGGGGCGGATCCAGAAATTTTAGTTTAGAGGGATATCAGACAAATTTTGAAAATACATCTTTATATTTTTGAATGTTGACGGACATTTTAATATAATTTTTAAAAAATTAATGATAAAAAATATAAAATTTAATTTTATGAGAGACACGTGTCCCCCGGTTCCCCTTACCTCCATGTATCATTGCACCTTTTAATTGTAGCAAGCAAGAAATTGCCCGACTTGTCAATATTCTTGCAAAAATATTACCTTTAATAAAGAAAAGTTGATGAGAATAATAAAAGTAACTAAAGCATTTAATTTTACAAATAGAATTAATTTGACACAAATTTGACATACATTTACCATCACCACGGTTCAAGGTAACAACCGCTATTTTAGCTTTTATTACCAATTTTGTCATGTCATCAATTTCAAGGAATTAGAAACACCACTGTAGTTAGAAACAATAAGTGACGTCGACATGAATTAGAAAGCCAAAACCTGGGATATTGGAAGTATACCTCAGGGTGGAAACCGTGAATTGGGCTAAACAGTAACACACATCAATAACACTCTATTTTTCACTTCATATTAACTAATTTTTAGGTTAACATAATACAAAAGACAATGAAAGAAAATCATTGACATTGATAGTTGGTGATTGTGGGAACTCAAGACCAGGAGTATGTTAAGCCAGGTGTAGCACACATCATATACATTAGGATAATTTTAGTTTAAAGAGATTTGAAGAGATAATAGTTGCACAAAACATTAACCCCAATATACATTTAGCCTGTAGAAATTTCAAGTTGGCAGAAACTAGTACGCTAAAAAGAAAATCACTTACTGTACTTGAATTTTTGGTTCCTCTTATTATAACTACATCGTCATCAGCAGTACGCTCCTCCAACACTGCATCTGCATGTCTGAGAAGTGATGCGTCAAAAGTTTCATCTTCTTCCATATCAACAAATGTAGACACCTACAAATTAGAACTGATTCAGTACAATATATATCATTTAAAATACTAATGAGTTTAAATTCATCTGATATAATAATACAAATCCTCTCCCGGAACTTGTTAATGACATCATCACTATTAAAAATCATGCGAGCAAGAGTTGTCTTGCCTTGACATCCTCTTGCCTTGACCTCCCATCCCTACTATAGCAACGACATACAAATCGTGTTCATTATTTTTGCACACAATTTGGATTAGATTTGATATATCATTGTTTCTTCCTACTATGAAAGTTTGTCTTCAAAAGAATGCGTGGTGCAGAAGTCTCTCGGTTGGACAGTATAATTTACATGCTCAACAACATGAAATTCGAGATCTCCAGCCCATTTAAAAATTTGATCAAATGAAGCATGAATTGACTTGATCTTACGAGCCACCTTGAAATGGTAAAATAAAGTTTTTTTATAAGATTAAAGCTTTCCCATACCTTAAGGGGACTCTCCACATTTCTTCGAGTAACTTCATAAGCAAGTTCATCCATAAATACTTCAGTGACATTCACGACCTCTTCAAGTTTATTCAACCATTCTTGGGCATAAACATGATTAATTTTTTGGCATGAGCATCATGCAAGAGGGCATCAATTATTTCAAATATCTTATGGAGTGTGTCCAAATCTTGCCCAAGATTACAAGCCTGAATCAATTTATCATGTACAAGCGTAATAAGCTCGCGCATCAATCTTGTAACAAGATCGCCAATAATTGCTTCGACCATATTTTTTTAGCTTTTATCTTGAGGAAATTGTATGGTTTTTGGTAATGGTTGTATGAACTATCTCTTAAGGTACCCAAAAGTCACAAGTACACTTGGTGAAGCTTTCTTCTAGAAGCTTCCATTAAGGGGTCGCCTGTTTTACTATTCTCATCAAATCATTGTGATTCATGTATTAAAATAATAGTTTCCTTGGTTCTTTCGCAATAAATTTATTTATAGTTTATACAGAGTATGTTAGGTGATCCTAAAGTCCTGAATTGATTAATATACACAATCCTATAATCATCAACTATGCATTGTCGATGGAACAAGGCTAGAGTAGTATATATTTTTAATCTTATAAGAGAATGATTAGATATTTATCAATATGATCAAAGATGCTCTTAGCTAATAATTTTCGGAATTTGTTTTTTTTTCCAAAATTTTTCATCCGGTTGGATTGGTTGAATGAGTAACCCTTACTTTTTTTGTTCATTAATATGTGGGTGAGAGTGTGGGACTACGTAGTGGAGTCAGGTTGTTAAGTGTGATGGTTTTATAGCATAAATGTACACTCGTGTCATAATTTGAATTCGATAGTGTAATTGTAGAATGATTTGTGGGTGAGACTTTCTCTATTTATACTTTGTTGCTTCAGTTGTAAATTGATGCAATCAAAAACACCGTTATGGTTAAGATGCTTTCGTTGAAGTCATATTTAACTAGCATAACGAAAAACTATCATCTATTGCTCATTGGAGGTTCAGTGACACCAGCTTCTAAGTTGTAACGCACTGCAACCCCATGCTGCAGGTATTAATAAAAAAATATTATCTAATTCTAATACATCTAAATTAAATTAATAACAACTAGTTTATTCTTAAAATTAACCTATAAGATGATCATCAAATTCCAACTTTGACTTCCCTTCTCCCAACAGTGTTAAACTGACAAGTTTAGGAAATGAAATTAAAGAAAAAGAGAAGCCCCGAGGAATTTCATCTATATGTAAAACTTCTATTGTGGAACTTACACTTTGTGAAAAATCTAAAAGAGAGGGGCATATTTCTCTTCAACCATTTTGATACAAGTTAGATTAAGGCACTGATCTACTTCCATTTTCTCAAGAGCAACACCAACTGTCAGACGTGTCAATCCCCGACAGTTTCTTAATTCCAAATGCATCAAAGATTAAGAATTATATTTCTAAAATCCTTCAGATACAGGGTCAGCATTCAAAAAGATCACCTTTATGCTTATTGGTTCTAGTATCATCTTGTTGCTGTCTAAATCATGAATTGTCAAACCCTTTTATAAAGGAAAATAACTATTCGATATTCTTTTCAACTTTGAACACGACTTATTTCCAACACCTCAAGTTTAGGAAATACTTGATCTTCACTAAGTCTACTTATATCAGGTTCTACCCATTCTTCTAACTCTACCATATACATTAATCTTAGTGTTGTCAAAGTCAGATACTTTGTTGTACCTTTTCCTGCAGACCCACAAATACTCCCGATAATTCTGACATTTTTCATCCTGAAAACTGTCATCTCCCTGAGTTGAGGAAGGTGACCTAATGATGGAAGATCTTCACATGTTGGACACTCACTCAACTTGATATTCACCAAGTCGGTCATCTTTGTAAGCCATGATGCCAACCTCTTTCCCATAAACCACTCGATTCTCGGTTCTTTTAGATTTGTGTGAGGCACCAATCCATCAATTGCACACTCCTGTTCACTATTAATCCTTTTGTTTTCATAAGTGTACCAGTTTAACAAAAAGATCTGAACATTAGACTTCACGTGAAGTTTTACCTTAATTGCTTCTTCCATGCTTGCCACATCACCAAGGCCATAGAGCTTAACTTCACGTCTAAGTTTGTGTAGCCTTTTCAGTTGTCCAATTAGACAATTTTTATCTTTACCCACAACAAAATGAGGTAGCGTTTGTAAAGAAGTTAACCTCTCTATCCCATTAAATAAGCATCTTTTTGTATTAAAATTCTCAATGTACAAATGTCTCAAGTTAATTAAGTTACAAAACATTTTTGGGAGCTCTTTAAGTTCCCAAACTTTTAATGTCTTCAAGTTATAGAACTGTCTACTGTAGCTAGGCACTTTACATTGAAAACATGAATATCGAGATGTTTGATATATTTCATATTTTATAGCGGCTTTGGCAACTCATCAATATCCTTGTTACTATTTCCATTAGTATTTAACACCAAAATAGTCAAATATGCAATGTAAGGTAACACATCACCCAAAACACAAGCCCCTGCATAGAATATTCGTACCAAAATAGTCAAACGAAGCATGAATAGATGTGATCTTACGAGCCACTTTATGGCTGTATACTAAAGATTGTTTAGATGGAATGAAGCTATCCCATACCTTACAATATTTCTCCACATTTTTACGAGTAACTTCCTAGGCAAGTTCATCCACAAAAACTTCAGCAACATTAGCGACTGCTTCAAGTTGCTCGAACCATGTATGGGAAGTAGACATGTTTATTTTGTTGGCATGAGCATCGTCCAAGAGGGCAGCAACGATTTCAAATCTCTTGCGGAGTGTGTCCAGATCCCGATCAAGATTCCAAGCCCGAATGACTTCATTAGCTACAAGTGAAATAAGCTTGCTAACCAGTCCAGCAGTGACATCATCTACAAATGCTTCGACCATATTTTCATAATTTTTATATCGGGGAAATTATGTATTATAGTAATGGTTGTAAGTTTGGAAATTATGTGTATGTCTTGAGAATTCTCTCTCTTAAGGCATCCAAGAGTCACAAGCTGACTCGGTGGGGGTGCATTTTAAAGTGCAATTGGTTCCTTTCTCTCAGAAACTTCCATGTGCATTGAAATATTGAATCAGTTTTCTCAGTTTATTTTTTGGACGAAGTTTGGTAATGGTAGAAGTTTATACGGAGTATGCTATAAATATGTTGCACTACATGTGATCGTAAAGTCCTGAATAAAAATACACAATCCTCATTAATATTAAGAATACACAATCCTCATTAATTATGCATTAGCGAGTATTAAAATAAATCTATGGTAAGCAGATGGAACAAGGCTAGACTAATCTATAATTTTAATCTTGGTATAATATATAATTTTAAAATGAGAAAGCACCTAAAGATTGTATATAGAGAATGATTAGTATTGGAGGATAACACACCATTTAGTTAATCTAATTGGAAATGCTCTTAGTTAATAAGTTGGTTATTAGTCAATTTTAACCAGAGGTGGATGGTGCGAGGAGCTCCTCGCACCCAGCTCCAGCTAGGCAAATTTTCATAGGTTTTAGTGGGAAAAAAAATAAATTACTGCCGAGTAAATTTTTTAAGATAAAAGTCATATCTATTTATTTATTCTTATAAAACTGAATAAAACAACTGAGAGACAGAGACAATCAGAGAGGGAAGAATAACAAGAGGAGCGCCAATGATATGAAATTTCAAGTCTCATATTGAATCTTTTGGGATGAAATTAGAGAATATATACGTCTAGTCAGTAATCAATCACCAATTCACCATAACAAGGTAATTTCATACTTTATTTTTATCAAAAATTGCAAAAGAGAATCTGAATATTTGTATCAATAGAATCATGTAAAACTTACTTGCATGTGTTATTTTACATTAATTTATGTTATCTTGATATTTGCTTGTGATTTAGATTTGGTTATAATTTTCAAGTGTAGCATTTGATTAGATTATTTCTCTAAACTTTTGTTTATTTATGCATAAATAAATATAATATAGGATGTCTAATCAACCTCCCAAGAAGCGAATGAAGTCGCTTTTCTCTTTTTATAAGAAAGATGATAACACTCGAACACTTGAATCAAATTTTACATTGCCTTCCAAGCCCCCTGATTCTTTGCATACAAGTAACACGGAAATTAAAGATGATGTTCCCGAGGAGCCTTCGATTCAGACAGATCCTGGATTACGCGCTCCAATTTGTTCATTTTCGGTGATTAAATAAGATCATATTCGAAGAGAGTATCTACAATTAGGGTCTTGCCAACCTAAGTTATAAAACTATCCACCAACTTCTGATGGGCGTGATAACCGTCATTTTCAACATCGATGGTTTACATTATTTCCTTGGCTGGAGTATTCAGTAGCCAAAGATAGAGTATTCTGCTTCCCTTGTTTTCTTTTTGAAATAAATCCACCCAAATCTCTTTTGTTTACTACTACTGGATGTTGTAATTGAAGTAGAATGATATCAGGGAAGAAAGGAGTTTGTGAGCAACATGTGGGATAAATCACTTCTTTTTATGGAAAGAATGTTCAGGATTGGGCTACTATATTAAAAACTCCGCAACACATTGATAGAGTGATTGACAAACTTTCACTAGAGTTTATAAGGCAAAATAGGTTGCGTCTAGAAATAACAATAGCAGCTGTGAAATATTTGGGCAAACAAGGCTTGCCTGTTAAAGGCCCCGATGAATCTTCCGACTCTAATAGTAGAGGAAATTTTATTGAGATAATTAAGAGTTTTACAAATATGAATGATGAGATTGCAAAAGTTTTTCTTTAAAATGCTCCCAAACATGCCATGTACATTGCACATTCGATTCAGAAGAAGATTCTAGATATCTTTGCTACTAAAATTTGAAATAAAATTCGTCAAGAAATTGGAGATGCCAAGTTTTGTATCTTGGTTGACGAATCACTTGATGTATCTCATAAGGAGCAAATAGCAATTATTATCAGGTTTGTTGATGATGAAGGATTTGTTCGAGAAAGATTCTTTGAAATTGTAAGCGAAAAAAGACACTACTTTTATTAATCTAAAAAATTAAATATGTTTTGTGCTTTCTACAAACAAACTCCAAGTTCAAAATATTCGTGGTCAAGGGTACGACAGAGCTAGAAATATGCGTGGTCAGTTTTATGGATTAAAGACATTATTTTTCAAGATTATCCATATACATACTACACTCATTGTCTTGCATATCAATTACATTTAGCCTTGAATGCATGTGCTAAAGATGTGCCTGATATGCAATTGTTTTTTCAAATGCTAAGCTCTATTGTTAATTTTGTCGGATATTCATCCAAATATACAAATTTTTAAAAGAAATTCAAAAAGCAGAAATTTCAGAAGGTTTAGCAGATGGAAATCTTGAAACTGGAAAAGGTCTTAATCACATCCGTAGAAGGTATGACTTGATGGGGTTCTCACTTTGCTTCGGTCAATACTTTGGTTCATATGTTTAAAGAAGTTAGTCAACTTTTTCAAAATATGATGAGCGATAAAGAGCTTGATGGAAGTATAAGAGGTGATGCAAAAGGTTTTCTTAAGTTATTAAGAGAATTTGATTTTGTGTTTTGTTTGTTGCTCACTAACAAAATTATGGGAATAAATGATTTACTTTCTCAAGCCTTGCAAAGACAATCACAAGATATTGTCAATGCCATGAATTTGGTTTCCAGTACAAAGACACTTCTTCAAGAACTAAGAGAGCATGGTTGGCTTAATTTTTTTCATTTGGTGACGTTCAGGGCCTTTTCATGCCTAATATGGATGCACCCTATTCAATTGCACTGATCGTGGTTGTCAACAACACAATGTTGTTATTAATGATCATGACTATCATTTTGATATGTTAATGTAATTATTGATGTTCAGATGATGGAGTTAAATGATAGGTTTACGGAGTAAAACACAGAATTACTTGTTCTGAGTTCTTTCTTGGATCCTAAACATAAGTTAGAGAAGTTCGATATGGATATCATTTGCAAACTTGTAGAGAAATTCTACCCTGAAGAATTTGACACATCAGAGGTAAGAGATTTAAAGTTGCAATTGGATCATTATAAGTGTTAAGTAGTTTCTAATAAAGATTTCCAAGAATTATCTTCTCTTGCACAAGTATGTAGATGATTAGTTGAAACAGGATTGGCAAAAATTTTCCTTTGGTTGATATGTTGATACGTTTAGTCTTGACACTTCCATCCTCCACTGCAACTACTGAACGTGCATTTTCGGCTATGAAAATTATAAAAACAAGACTAAGAAACAAAATGGATGATGAATTTCTTTCCGGTTGTATGATACTTTACATTGAAAAGGAAAATGCGGATGATATTGATTCGGAAGCTGTGATAGATCATTTTGAATCTACAGGAGATCGTAGAGCTCAATTTAGATACTATCATGTACTAGTACTATCTAGTAACATTGTCTTATGACATTTTGATTAATAGTTTATGTACATATTTTGACTTTTTAATGTACTTTAATGAAAAATTGAATTTTAATATATTAAGTTCATTCTTTGGTGTTAGAAAAAAAAATCCGTTGGGAAGTATTTTTAGGCTAAATCCGCCTCTGAGTTTAGCAGAACTTGTGATCAAAATGCCCAAAATAGCACTGGAAGAAAAGTTGGCCCATGTATGGCACAATGTTTAAGTACTACTGGAATAGGGGAGTATAATATCATGTTCTCAAAGTAATTGCCTTGTCAGAATAAGTTTATGTTGAGAATGACGACTAACTTCTCAAAGTAACTGCCTTGTTCTCAAAGGTAACTTCCTTTCTCAATTATGTGAAAGGATATTGATACTCAACTGTCATATGAAAATGCAGAATTTGAAGGAAAGAAATGGGGGAGCAGCTTGTGAAAGTTTGATTGCATCACCACCTTCCACTTTACACACAAGACACAACAATATGATACCTTTCATTTTCTAAAATGCTACCATCGTTAGTGTTTTACTTTTCTTTTGATTATGGTATGAAAACTCCTCTTGTAATAACTTTACAACTGAATTCTAAAAGAGTACTACATTTTCATAAAATCATCATTTTGAATTTGAATAGGAGCTCGTTTATCTCGAATGTAGTTTTTGTATAAACCCCAAAAATTTTGTGTGCAATTTTGAGATAAGGTAATTTTTGATGATGTAAATCTAATTTCGACTTCTTTCCCCTCTACATCTAACATTTTAATCAATGTTCATATATTTTTTGACTTAACATGTTTATTATGACTAGAAGTAAAATGTTAATGTCTTTAATTATTTCGGGTATTTTTTTTAGAATTCTTTATGAGAGAAAAAAGAGCCGCTAATGTTGGTATAATCATGGGAATATACCCTTTTTTGTCAGACATTGGAATATACAATTTAAATATATCGGTTTGATGTTAAATACTTGCCTGTGAAGAGTCGATAAATGTACTTAATGTTAGAGTTTCCAAATAGTACATATGTCCATTTGCTTTTGAAATTTCATGGACTATGAAGGGGTCACTTTTAGTTGTTCAACTTAGACTGTGTCAGGAGTGATAATTTATATTCTCCATCCAGTCCTTTCGATACCGTATAGGGACTCATCTTATGGTTGCTCCTAGACTGGTCTGGATCAAGACCGGATTGAAGCTGGATTAAGCTGGACCAGGACTAAACCTTAGCGATATTGTTTATATCCTATCAATGGGCATAATAGTTGCATAAGACTAGTTGATTTTGTGCATAATGTCGATGTGAAGTTTCCACATTGAAGGTGAGTGCATGTGGGGACAGCCTTTGGCAGTCTGTGCACATGGCTGTTTCAGAGTTGGAGGTGCTCCCCTGATGAAGATCATACATTAAATCATACCTCTTGCAACTCTCAATATTTCAAAATTCATCCATTTTCACGTCTTGCAACAAAGAATGCCACAATAATATATTGAAGTAATCATCACTAATATATTAAATCATAAAAATACGTTTCGAATAAGGCAAGAAAAATCATAATGCCATCCATATTACTATCTATTCATCTTTGTACATAGGAGCGTTATGCCCATTTTTGGGCATGGCCCTAAATAGATCCCTACAAGCATAAAATATTTGATGTGCCAAAAGACAAATTGGGCCTAAATTTATGAAAAGTACGAACTGGGCCCATGGGCCCATACTTTGCTTTATTTACTAAGAGGTGGGCTGCAAACCCACAACGTGATGATCTTTTGAAGGTCCACTGCATTGAGGTTTGTCTGGTAATAGATAAGCCATACGAGCTGGGCTCGTGGGCTCGCTACACATGAACATGTCATATGGTACCATATAGTGGAAAGGCCAGATGGGCTCGCCTCGCATGAAAGGGTCATGCGAGCTGAAGCAAACTAATGAGGAATTGACATACTGTCAAATAGGCTCTCCACTTTCTAAATGATTCTTGTTGATGTGAGCCGAGGTGATCAAACCGGCTCACATCATGAAAATTTTAGCTGCATCATGGATTATGAATTATAGATGGTTGGGTTATTCGTAAATTTGGGGTCGTTACGAAACTTTCTTATAATCGCGGAAGAAAATGCGGAGATGCCACGAGATTGTACAAGTCGTGTGGGGTGGGCCAGGATGTATGTGACTAATTGGCTGAAGGCCTGATTTGGAGATGAGTTAATCCTAGCCATGTAACTTGTTCTCCAAGAATTACGTGAGACTTGATCCCTATAAATACGGAACGTAAGAACTTGTTTGAGACATGAGTTGCCAGTTGAAAGCAAAGAAAACCCAATTCTTTATTAAAGTCATCATACAAGCTCATCCACCATTATACACAACCTTCCTCCACTCTAAAACACCACCTTTGATCTTTATTTCAGCCACCAACCAAACACTAATAAACGTAATTCTTCTTTTAATAAAGACAATATTTAAATACAGTTTGCAACAGTTGGTAAGGGAACAATTGGTAAGGGAACAATTAACGAGCCATGAATGCGCTCGAAAGCGATTACAAGCTAGGAGAGTTGAACAAAGAAATACGTGAAAAATGAAGTGAAAGAATTAGTAAAAGTAAAAGCATTCATAAACATGATTGTTTAGAGTTAGGAAGAAAAGAGATCAGTATGCATTATGTTGGTCCTTTTGATACAGTATGAAAGACAGGAAGGTTATGTGTGAGTAAGCTGTATCGTCACAGGTGTGGCAAGAGTATAGGATGTTTATATGTGGATAACCAGGAAGAGTAATTTAGCCACATTATGTATAAAAGAGAGACTTGAGTTAGGTTGATTGAGCAACTGATAGAATGTTGTGTCAGCGAGAGGCTATTGAAGAATGATTGATATGGTGATTTAAAGTTTATGAAAAGTTGTAAAGATTGAGAGGTCAACCCGAGAAATTGTAAGTGAGATACTTGAAAAGTATCAGTATTTATTCGTTAGCGTGATTCTGAGGACAGAATCCTTTAAGGGAGAAGGATGTAATATCCGGGAAATATCGTGCAATTATTTTTATCAATAAATAATTAACATTTGATTAATATATGAATTTTGGTGAATTATTTGATGATTGCTATTGATATTTGGGTGTTGATCTGTGATAAAGTGTAAGTACTTTGCTTTTTACTAAGTTCTGAATAAAGTATAGATAATTATGGTATTTTTCTGTAAATTTTTGGATTGTTGTATGAATTTATAAGGATTTTTAGGTTTAATAATTAATTTCTGATATTTATAAAACAAATTTATAAAGTCGGGAATTGTCCAACTTCAACTGTTTTCACATTTTTACAACTCGAAACTCTTCGGAAAACTCCTTCCTAACCTAATATGATTTTTCCGGACATTTTCAGTGTTTTGACTTTTTCAATCCGGAGTACAGTGTGACCTGTACGTGTCCCGGTGTAAAATGTCCGATACGATAATCATTTTATAGATGAATAAAACCCATATTCTCGAAAGACGAGATATTATTACATTATTTTCATATAAAGTATTTTATAAGAAGCCCGGTTTTGGTGATTTTCCAAAACAGGTATTAAATTGGATCGTTTTTGCAGTTACTTAGCGGCTAAGTAACCTTTTTTTGATCCAATACAATCCAACGGGTATTTTATTACGTTTTAAATGGATTTATATTAAAAGTTATACTATCCGGGTTTCATTTGCTATGTTAGGTCACACACACACTGTAGAGGGGGGTGAATACAGTGTATAGTACACTCAAATCGAACTTTAAGAACTTAAGTAAAAGAAAACAAACTTTATTGAAACAATAAACTCTGTTGCAGTATGGAACTGTTATCTCTCAGTGATGAACAAATATCACGAGAGCTGCTAGGGTTACAATGAATAATCTTCTCTAATAATGATAACACTTATAGTGTAAACCCTATGTTTGTGTTTATATACTACACAGTTACAAGATAATCGCTAATTGATATGGAATATAATTCTGCTTCCTAAAATATATCAATCAGATATCTTTTCTTCCAAGTATTCCATTCTTCACGGAATTCCTTCTTCATGCATATCTCTTCTTATGTTTATCTCAATCTTCTTTCCTTTAATCAGCTACTGTCCTTATCTGATTATCCTTCAGCACTTAAGTTCTGATATCTATCTTCTGATGATTATCTCCCGATAACATACGTACTGATATCCTTAAGTCCTGACTTCCAGTATAAGTACTGATCAACAGTTAAGTACTGATTTATCCTGTTCAGTAAGATCTGAAAGCTAAACATAAAACATATTAGCCATGACATTATCAAATATATCTAACAATCTCCCCCAACTTGTAAATTAACATAATATACAAGTTTAACAGATATTTGATGATGTCAAAAACATTAAGTACAAATGCATGAGAATTAGACTAGATAACTACAACTTACAGTCCTTAAAGTTTTTACCAATTTCAACTTCTGATAACAACTTCAGTCTGTATAAATATCAGAATTTAAGCAGTTGTAGATCTTCGACTTGGCTTCTTCATTTTCTGATCTCTCTGATGTCAGGAGTTGTTCTGAGATAGTTCTTCAACAAACATTTCTCAGCATATCTTAGTTCATCAATCATTCTCCTTTTAACATCTTTAAGCTCTGCAGTATCTTCACCAGTTTGAAAGATTGCAGCTCTGAGATCATTGATCTTTGCTTTTCTCAACTCCTGATCTAGTCTTATAACATAAGCTTTGTCAGACTCTAGATTGAATTCAAGTCCCTTAATACCAAGATACGTTCTGATCTGTGCAGTATTAGGCTTCATATCAACAATATCACCATTGTGATCTCTGTACTTTGGAACATATATGCTGTCAGACTTAACAGAATAAAGCCTTTTCTGTCTCTGAATCTGTTCTTTTAAGTAGTTTGCAGCAGTCCCTGTTATTCTGTCATCCACGTGAAGTAAGAAAAGTACATGCTCCAATTCTTCAAAATACTTCAATGGAATGGCATTTTGTCTTATATGATAAACCCTACCATCTGTCATGAAATACAACATGATATATTCTTTCAAGTAGGTATGGTAAACCATCTGTACAGATTCCAGTTGATTCAATCTCTCAGGAGTTGCTCCAATACCTGGTTCACTCAAGGAAGTTGGATCATTGGTAGTGTTGTGTACTCTTCTTTCATCAGCACTTCCCAATCCAGTTTTATCTCTAGCTTCCTTTCCAGTAACTACTCTTGCTTCAAAACCACTTGCAGTAGTCTTCAAAGATTGAGTCTGTTTTGCTTTAGTGAATCCTGGTAGGAGTGTCTTTGATCTATTTTCTGATATCAAGTTAACTTGAGCTCTGTCAGAGGTTACTTGCTTCTTCTGAATATCAGAACTTACAATTTCTTGACTCTGAACAACTTGAGCCATGTCAGAGGTTGTTTTAAGAACTTTTCTTGAAGTCAGAGCAAGATCATCTTTTTCATCAGCAATTTCTTCTTCCTCAGGAGGTACATAAACCTTGATAGGTTCACCAACCTTTTCTTTACCCTTGGATCTTGGATCTATCTGTGGTTGTGATCTAGCCAATGTTGCTTCAGTATGTGTCCTTTCTTTGATCACAATGCCTTTAAGTTTTGGAAGTGACTTTTTACCAGAAGCTTCAGATTTAGATGTGACTTTCTCTGATTTAAGTCTGGCTTCTTCTTCCTTTAAACTTTCCAAGTCCATTCCTGGATTTTCTTGAAGAAATAACTGTCTTGACATTTCTTCATCAAGATCTAGAAGTTCATCAGAACTTATCCTTTTACCAGCAGCAGAACTTATTCTTTTCCCAGTATCAGAACTTGTCCTGTGACTAGCTTGTCTTGATATAAACCTTCTACCTTGACTATGACCGCTACCCATTCCAGAGTATCCTTGATCATCATTTCCATCATCCTTTCCTTGCAGTGTCTTGTTAGTGTTGCATTTAGACTTAATTACCTTCTCCCCATTTTTGGCATCAACAGGTAGTAAAAGAGAGATAAGTAATTCCACTGAGGATTGGATTTCAGTAAGTTACGATTGCTGAGAAGCTTGATTTGTCAGAATGGCATCAATCTGAGCTTGTTGTTTCTCTTGAGTTTTCTCAATATAAGCAATCCTGTCAATGGTAGGTTGAAAGAACTTTTTCTTATCAATTTTCCAAACTTGTTCTTGTTTGATAAAGTTCTCCTGAATCTTGTATAGGTCTGCATGAGTAGTTGAATGAAGACCTTGTAGATGTTTAATACTCAATGCAGTGACTCTAAGCTGGGTTTTCAAATCATCAGAATTTAACATTTCATCAGCTTTAGTCAAGTGCTCAGCAAGATGTATTGCAGTTGGAACACATGAAACTGAGTTCCATTCCTTAGTCCACTCCTGACCTGCAGGAGTTTCACTCCAAGGTACTGGTGCATCCCTGATAACAAACTCCTTTACCAGTTCAGACTTAGGAAGAGTCGGTTGAGGAGTATATCCTGAAGGACCTGCTTCATCAGCATCTACAGTTGGAGCAGCTTCACCAGTATCTCCAGCATTTGCAGCATCAGAACTTAAAGAATCAGTATCTTCTGATAAGACAACAGTGTGAGTAGCAATGGAGGCTTCAGCATCCTCTAATTGCTGATCTAATACTAAGTTCTGATCAACAGCCATATCCTGATGCTCACCTAAAGTCTGATCATCAGCATCTTGATGCAGAGAAGGTGTTGTTGATAACTCTGGAGTTTGAACAGCATCAGTAACAGGTGTTGTGGAAGGATTATTTGCTGTTGGAGCTTCTAAAATAAATACTTCAGACACAACCAAGTGTTGAACCTCAATATCAGCACTTGTGCCTGGATCAACAAGAGACACAGATGGTGAGTTAGCCTTGTCAGATACAGCTTCCAGAGATAGAGTTGATGGAGAAGAAGTGACTGGAGCAAAATCCTTGTCTTGTGAGATCAGAGATTCCTGATCCCCTTCCTTAGCTGCTTCCTCTTTATCATCTGAAACTGGCCTTTGTGCCCTCTGTTTCTTGTACTTCCTTGTTGATGTGGATTCCTTGGGAGTTTCAGGAACTATCATTCGTCTAAGCCTCTTGAGAAGCCTAAAACCCCCAATTTCAGAATCCTTCTGAGAAACCTCTTTCTCAGCTTCAGTTACAACAGGTTCTCTAGCAGGAACCGGTTCCTCAGAATCAGAGTCATCTCTCAAGGCAATCCTCCTTCTCTTTTGAGGTGTTTGAGGAACATTCTTTGTCCTCTTTGGCTTGGAAGATGAAGGCTTCACAGTAGGTGCTGAAGATGAAGGTTGAGCAGTCTGTGAAGTGGAGAGATAGGATTTGAGATATGTTCTGAGGGTAGGTTGAGTAGAATGAGAGGTAGGTACTGAGGCTGATGGATTTTGGGTGTTTGGAGTTGGTTGGACATCAGAGTAAACAGATCTATAAGTATCAGGATCAGCACTTACCAGGATCTGTTTTACAGACTTAGGAATCTGTAATGGTCTAACCACTTTTTTCTTAGTATCAGCATTTACCAGATCATTAAAATATCGTTTTGCAACTCTAAAAGGTGGGGTTGAGGAACTGACTAATTGAGGTTCATCAGTACAAAAAGTATATAGAAGTTGACAGAATCTAGCAAAATAGACAATATTTCTATTCTCTGTCATCCTATCCCCAATAAAACCAATTATTCCAGTTGCAAAATCAAAATGAGTTTGATGAATAATAGCATACCCTATGTGCTGACTCAGAATTGGGATAGCATCAAAATTCGAACATTTGTTCCCAAAAGCTTTGGTGATGCAGTCAAAGAAGAAACTCCATTCTCTTCTGATATTAGCCCTTTTTAACTGCCCAAGCTTTGCCAAACTCTTTTCATATCCCAAATCAGCCATTAACTCCTGAAGTGCTGATTCCTCTGGAGTTTAAAAAGGACAATTTTCTGGGAGATGTAGAGCTTTGCGTATTGTACCAGGAGTGACTACATAAGATGAATCACCCACTTCAAAAACAATACTGGGAGTGCCATGTTTACCACCATCATCAAAAAAGTCCAGTCCTCCAAAACCTCAGAACTTGTTGGCTTGAAAAGAATTCAAGCTGTGTTAATGCATACCCAACCTCACTATGTGCAAGAAGATCTTGCACAAAGTGCAATTCAGATGGAGCTTCAGTGTGATCAAGAACTACAGCATAGTTTTTAGGGACAAACTTAGCTCCATCAATGATTAAATCCTTTGGTGCCATGTGAAAAAAAAAATAAGATTCAAGTATGCCTGTTAGGTGTTTGAGATAATGTCTGTATGAAAAACCAACGTGAGAAAGAAAGAGAAGGAGAGTAAAAGTAAGGAGAAAGATAAAGTATAAAGAAAATAAAAGATTAAAGAAATCTTCTCTCTGTTGTACTTATACTTTGAACTAAAATGTTACCGTTGGACACCTGTCAGACATGCAGTAATAACGGACAGTTACTGGGCTCGAGAAAACAGGAATCATTACTTACCCAGTTGCCTAGTTTCAAGGAAAAACCGTTCCATTTATCAAGAAAAACAGTTTTAATTCAAAATTTAAACCGTTAGCACTGATTGAATTATTTTTCACTGCATCATTGAAATTCTGAAAATACATCACATGAAAATGACCAAGATAAATTAGATATGTAAGTGCTGAAAATGAATCAGAACTTAATATAAAACAAAAGTTATATGGTCATCAGAATATCAATCAGGATTTATCAACACAAGATAAAATAACTCAGAGACAAAATCTTGAAGTAAAAACAATTTTCATTAATATATCAAGACAATACATTTATGAAATGGAAATTACATCAATACTTATACACGATTTTCCCTAAGCTTCTAATCCTAACATCAACAGCCTTAGTCTTAGCTAAGAAGCCTGACAAAGCTGATGATGAAGAAAAACAGGAAGAAGACGAGATTAAGTCATTTTCTTCTTCCTACTCTCGACAAACAGAATGGCGAGTCTGATGATTCGCTCTTGCTGGCGGAGACGCTGAAGATGAAGTTCTCTTCGAACGGCCACCAGATCACGTTTGATAACCTCTGGAAATTGAATCCAGAGATTGTGAGGAATGTTGGTGATAGGGTATGGAGTTGGAATTCCATTCACAAAGACATGAACAGTCTCATCACCATAATTGTAGAACCAGCCAAATTCAGCCATTTGTGATGATAAGTGAAAAACGAGAGTGATTTTGTGATAAAAGTGTGATGGGAAGGCTGATGTGAAGTGGTTGCTTATATAGGCAAGAGAATGCCAGGAGACGCAAAGAAATTGAATGCTGACAGGTAGAATTAATTCTACCTTGTTTCCCTAGACTTTGAAAAAGAATAACAGTCATTGGAAAGAGGAATCATGTTTTAAAACACACAAGAAACAAGAAACAGTGGACTGTTCAAGGACGAATACCATTAATCCTAATCATAGTGACTATTAATCTTCCACTTCAACATATTCTAGTTCGAACTGAGACTGTTATCAAATTTTATTCACAGATAAGCCAAGTAAAGGATTAGACTGAGAAATCAGAACTTAGACCTATACCAGAACTTAACAGTCATCAGAACATAATTTCTTAACTCGAAAAAGGAATACCCATCTTAGTAAATCCTCATACAAGTTCTGAGTTATAGACGTCAGAACTTAATCATCAGAACGTGTAACTAGAACTTGTCCTCAGAATTAGTGCAATAATGACACAATGACTGTTTATCTAAAATAACATAGACCACCACAGAAATTTTCATCATTCAGATGGAGTGATTAGTGTGTGCATTAAGCTAAATAACAGACAAAGAGTAAAGTCTGATTCACTTCAGTACATCTTAGAAATAAGGCATAACTAAAATTTTGCTAAAGAGCTGTCATTGTCCTGAAACCTACTGATGAATGAGTTCATGCTTGAGTCCACCTCAACTGTTTTGTGCTAATTTTATGCATCTTTTGAAATTCTATTTTACAGTGGCTTCTCAGTGTAAGTGAGTCACGACTGTTTATCAGAATTTATGCTATTATCAGAGTATTTCTCCAGTAATCATAGAGTGTGAAAAGTCACCAAGAAAATATTTTGCTTTTCTAATGCATATTTACTTAATACCAGCAATGCACTTGGGTCGTCCCTTCCACATTTTTACTCTAGATCTCAAAGGAGTACCTGATTTTATTCTTTGATCTTTTTGCTTTTTCTTTTGATAAGTGAGGTTTATCAGCACTTAGTACATTCAGCAGTTTTACTAGTATCAGAACTTAACAGATGAGTAGCATTATTCTAATTTGTGACTTAGTAATAAGATATACAAAGTAAACTTAACTAAGCTCAATTATCAGAATTTGCTAGTGTCATAAGATTTCCACTGAAATAATTACTTCTTACATGGAATCATTTGTTTATTGAAGACGACTAGGTCAGTATCTAGCACAGTTATCCTCATAGGATTGAATAGGTACTAGAACAGACATATCACTTATCAGAGTTTAGGAACATATATCAGATAACAGTCAGTACTTAAAGACATTTATCAATTAAGCACAGAATATACAATGAGATTAATTCTGTAAATACTGAGCATAAATCTGATAACACAGAACAAGTCTAAGCAGTTTAGAGAAAGAACCTGAAACCATTCCAAGTTCATTTACCAATCTTGTAAAAGTAGCTTCACACAGTGGTTTTGTGAAGATATCTGCCAGTTGTTGATCTGTGGGAACAAAATGCAATTCCACTGTACCTTCATCCACATGTTTCCTGATGAAGTGGTACCTGATGCTGATGTACTTTATCATGGAGTGTTGAACTGGATTACCTGTCATAGCAATAGCACTTTGATTATCACAGTAAATAGGGATTTTGAAATATGTTAACCCATAATCCAGTAACTGATTCTTCATCCAAAGAATCTGTGCACAACAGCTTCCTGCAGCAATATACTCTGCTTCTGCAGTTGATGTGGAAATTGACTTTTGTTTCTTGCTGTACCAAGAAACCAATCTGCCTCTAAGAAATTGGCAGCTTCCACTTGTGCTTTTCCTTTCAATTTTGCACCCTGCAAAATCTGCATCTGAGTAACCTATTAGTTTAAAATCTGATTCTCTAGGATACCATAATCCCAGAGCAGCTGTTCCTTTAAGATACTTAAAGATTCTTTTTACAGCTGTTAAGTGAGGTTCTCTTGGATCTGCTTGAAATCTTGCACAAAGACAGGTAGCATACATGATATCAGGTCTACTAGCAGTTAGATAGAGTAGAGAGCCAATCATACCTCTGTAGTCAGTAATATCACTGATTTACCGGTATCCTTATCCAGTTTTGTAGCAGTGGCCATTGGAGTGGATGCACTTGAACAATCTTGCATTCCAAATTTCTTCAGCAAGTTTCTGGTGTACTTGGTTTGACAAATAAAAGTGCCTTCCTCATTATGCTTGACTTGAAGGCCCATAAAATAGCTAAGTTCCCCCATCATACTCATCTGATATCTTGACTGCATTAGTATGGCAAACTTCTTGCAAAGTTTGTCATTTGTAGATCCAAAAATGATATCATCAACATAAATCTGGACCAGAAGTAAGTCCTTTCCATGGTTGAGGTAGAACAGTGTTTTGTCTATTGTCCCTCTGTTGAATCCACTTTCCAGAAGAAACGGAGCTAAAGTCTCATACCATGCTCTAGGAGCTTGCTTAAGTCCATAAAGTGCTTTATCAAGCCTGTAGACATAATCTGGATGTTTGGTATCTACAAAACCTGGAGGTTGTTCAACATATACCTCTTCCTCCAATTCTCCATTAAGAAAAGCACTTTTCACATCCATTTGAAAGACAGTAAACTTTTTGTGAGCAGCATAAGCCAAAAATATCCTTATGACTTCTAACCTAGCAACTGGTGCAAATGTTTCATCATAATCAATTCCCTCCTGTTGAGAATATCCTTTTGCAACCAGCCTTGCCTTATTCCTTGTAATTATGCCATCACTGTCAGTTTTGTTTCTGAATACCCACTTTGTACCAACAACAGATCTATTCTTTGGTCTTGGCATTAGGGTCCAGACTTTGTTTCTTTCAAATTCATTCAACTCTTCCTGCATTTCTTGCACCCAATCAACATCTTGAAGAGCTTCTTCCACTTTCTTTGGCTCAGTCTGAGAGAGAAAAGAATTGTAAAGACATTCATTTGAAGTACCTGTTCTAGTTCTGACACCTGCATCAGGATTTGCAATTATCAAATCAGGTGTATGTGATTTTGTCCACTTCCTTGCAGATGGAAGGTTTTCTCTAGAACTGGATGCTCCCCATGATCCATGCTATCTTCATTTTCATTTTCTGATGCTCCCCCTGAAACTATGCTCTCTGAGTTGGATTCTTCAGTATTTAGATTTTCAGCACTATCAGAACTTGGCTTATCAGAACTTGACGAATCAGAACTTGAAGAGCCAGATGCATGTTTTGATGTTTCTTGAGATGTGGTAGGATCTTGAGTATGCTCCCCCTGCATAGGTGCATCTTCCTTTGACGTAGTCACCACAGTTTCAATAACATCAGAGTTTAATCCATCAGAGTTTACATTATCAGGACTTAGACTGTCAGGATTTTCAGTATCAGAATTTGAGTCTTCATTTTCAAATCTCAGCTGATCATGGTCAATGAAATTTTCAAGACCAGTAATCTTCTTGTCATCAAAAGAGACATTGATAGATTCCATAACCACTTTTGTTCTCAAATTATAGACTCTGAAGGCTTTTGTGGAAAGTGGATATCCAACAAAGATTCCTTCATCGGCTTTTAGATCAAACTTTGATAGCTGTTCAGGATGAGTCTTGAGAACAAAACACTTGCATCCAAATACATGAAAATATTTCAGATTTGGCTTCTTTTTCTTCACCATCTCATATGGTGTTTTTCCATGCTTGTTAATGAGTGTTGCATTTTGAGTAAAACAAGCAGTCTGCACAGCTTCAGCCCAGAAATAGGTTGGAAGCTTTGCTTCTTCAAGCATTGTACGTGCAGCTTCAATGAGAGTTCTATTCTTCCTTTCAACAACTCCATTTTGCTGTGGAGTTCCAGGAGCATAAAATTCCTGCTTTATTCCATGGCTTTTGCAGAACTATTCCATTATCAAATTTTTGAACTCAGTGCCATTATCACTCCTTAAAACTTTCACAGAATCTTTGACCATTTTATCCAGATGTTTGATATGATCAATCAAGGTTGATGCAATTTCACTTTTTGTATGCAAGAAATATACCCATGTGTATCTGATGAACTCATCCACTATGGCCAACGCATACTTCTTCTTTGCAATTGACATGACATTTATTGGACCAAATAGATCAACATGTATTAGATGATAAGGCTCAAGAATTGATGATTCAGTCTTGCTCTTGAATGAAGATTTTCTTTATTTGGCTTTCTGACATGAATCACAAAGACCATCAGGAGCAAATACTGTATTTGGCAATCCTCTCACAAGATCTTTCTTGACCAGTTCATTTATATTGTTGAAATTTAAATGAGAGAGTTTCTTATGCCAATTCCAGCTTTCTTCAATTGATGCTCTACTCATCAGACAGATTGCAGAACCATCAGTACTTGTTGAAGGCTTAGCTTCATAAATGTTACCACGCCCGTATCCTTTCAGAACAACTTTGCCTTTAGATTTACTCACAATTTCACAGTGTTCTTCAAAGAAATCAACATGATAACCTCTGTCACAGATTTGACTTATACTCAGTAGGTTGTGTTTAAGTCCTGAGACCAGAGCTACTTGTTTAATTATGACATTTTCAAGATTGATATTGCCATATCCCAATGTTTTTTCAATGTTGCCATCTCCATAAGAAACACTTGGGCCAGCTTTCCCCACAAAGTCTGATAGCATGACCTTATTTCCAGTCATATGTCCTGAACATCCACTGTCCAGAACTATAATATTTTTCCTGTTGCCCTGCAATCACAAAGACCACTAATTATTAGTTTTAAGGACCCAGACTTGCTTGGATCGTTTGGCCTTATTAAGTTTGTTAACATTTGCAGCGGATTTAGCATCAGAGTTTATGTTAACATTTTTCTTATCAGAACTTACACTATCAGACTTTGAATCAGAATTTACACTAGAAGGAACAATGGAAACTTTCTTCAAAGAAGGTTTTATTTGATAATAATCATAGTACAAACTATGATATTCCTTACAAGTATAAATGGAATGCCATAAACTACCACAATGAAAATAAGGATTTTGTGGTTTGTATCTAACAGACTGGCTCTTAACTCCTGATTTTGAAGGTAAGGAGTTAATATTCTTATTCTTCCTGCAAAAAGAGGCCAGATGGTTAGAACTTCCACAGTTATGACATGTTTTCCTAGGAGCATCAGGAATAGGTTTATAATCATTGCTTTTATTCACACCTTTCTTTCCATTCCTATTTTTCCTAGGTGATTTTACCTTGTTTGCATTCTTAACATCTTTCAGCTTATGTTTAAGCTGCTTCTTCGTCATTAAGCCTATGTTCACTTCAGCTGTCTTTTCCTATTTTAGTTTGTCAGAAGTTGATTCCTTTGTAACTTCTGATTTTTTATTTTCAGACTTTACAGTTACAAACTTAACAGGTTTTAACTTTGGCTTTTGCTTATCAACAAACTTAATTTCTTCAGTTCCTTTATCTTTCTTATCTTCTCCATAACCTAAGCCCTCTTTTCAGTTTCCACTACTTAGCAAATTTTGAGTTGTTTTGCCAGAGTTAGTCCAAGTCCTGATAATCTCTCTTTCCTTTTCTAACTCAGTTTTTAGAGATTCATTTAATTTTAGCACTTCATTCCTAACATAAAAAGCATCATCTCTATCCTTCTGAGTTTGATGGAACATGACTAACTCTTTTTCTAAGAAATCATTCCTTTTCTTAAATGCAAGATTTTCAGAAGTTAATCTTTCACATGTTAAAGTTTGATCTCTATAGCTAACAAACATGGTTTTAAGATATCTTCTCAACTCATTAATATCATCAGTATGAAAAGCATAAGTAGTCTGAGGTACCTTTGTTTCAGCAACATCAGAACTGCTCTCTGCACTTTCTTTATCAGCATTTGCCATCAATGCATAGTTCTCCTCACTTTCAGAGTCTGAGGTGTCTGTCCAGCTTTTCTGCTTTATGACAAGAGCCTTGCCTTTGTCACCCTTTACCTTCTTGCAGTCAGGAGATATATGGCCTTTCTCACCACAGTTATAGCATTTAATATTGGTGTAATCTCCTCTGTCAGATTTTCCTCCTCTGCCTTCAGATCTTCTGAAATTCTTCTTATCAGAACTTATGCCTTTCCTGGAAAACTTCTTTCCCTTCCTGAACTTCCTGTATGCAATTTTTGTGATTCCTTTTACCATAAGAGCACACAGCTTCATCATCTCCTCATCAGCATCAGTCTCAGGCAAGCTTTCAGAATCTGAGTCATCATTACTCTCAGAACTTGATGACTCAGTATCAGACTTTATGAAAAGAGCTTTACCCTTGTCTTTCTTTGAGGAAGCTGCTTTGGGGAATTCTTCTTCAGCCTTAAGAGCAACTGTCCTTGACTTTCCCCCTTTCCTCTTGCTTCTTTGTTCCATCTCTAGCTCATGAGTCTTGAGCATTCCATAGATTTCGTCAAGAGTTGTTTTATCAAGATTGTAGTTGTCTCTTATTGTCGTTGCCTTCAAATCCCAGCATTCAGGAAGAGCTAACAGGAACTTAAGGTTTGAATCTTCAAGATCATACTCTTTATCAACCAATGACAAATCATTCAAAAGTTTGACAAATCTATCATATAAATCATTCAATGACTCATTAGCCTTTGAGTCAAAGTGTTCATACTCTTGAGTGAGTATTGTCTTCCTGTTCTTCTTAATTGTGTCAGTTCCCTGACACCTTGTTTCCAGAGCATCCCATATCTCCTTAGCAGTCTTGCAATTGATTACCCTGTTTGACATTACATTATCAATGGCACTATGCAGTAAGTGTCGTACCTTAGCATCCTTAGCAATTGATGCTATGTCTTCAGCAGTATAATCACTCTTCTCCTTTGGTACGGTCTTTGCTGCTTCACCTGCAACTGCAACTGCGAGCTTGGTTGGTTTGTGAGGGCCTTCCTTGATTCTATCAAGGTATTCTGGATCTGTTGCTTCCAGGAACATGGTCATCCTTACCTTCCATATGGAATATTCAGATGGTCTCAGTATGGGGACTCTGATGGTCTCATACCGACTCTGAATTTGTGTCTTTGGTGGTTCCTCAGTTGTGGTAGGCTTAGTTGGAGTTTCTGTGTCCGACATGATTGTGTTTGGATCTTTAACTGTATGTGTGTTAACAGTGTAGCTCTGATACCAATTGTTAGGTCACACACACACTGTAGAGGGGGTGAATACAGTGTATAGTACACTCAAATCGAACTTTAAGAACTTAAGTAACAGAAAACAAACTTTATTGAAACAATAAACTCTGTTACAGTATGGAACTGTTACCTCTCAGTGATGAACAAATATCACGAGAGCTGCTAGGGTTACAATGAATAATCTTCTCTAATAATGATAACACTTATAGTGTAAACCCTATGTCTGTGTTTATATACTACACAGTTACAAGATAATCGCTAATTGATATGGAATATAATTCTGCTTCCTAAAATATATCAATCAGATATCTTTTCTTCCAAGTATTCCATTCTTCACGGAATTCCTTCTTCATGCATATCTCTTCTTATGTTTATCTCAATCTTCTTTCCTTTAATCAGCTACTGTCCTTATCTGATTATCCTTCAGCACTTAAGTTCTGATATCTATCTTCTGATGATTATCTCCTGATAACATACGTACTGATATCCTTAAGTCCTGACTTCCAGTATAAGTACTGATCAACAGTTAAGTACTGATTTATCCTGTTCAGTAAGATCTGAAAGCTAAACATAAAACATATTAGCCATGACATTATCAAATATATCTAACATGCTATTATTTTGTATAGAGCAATTGGCATCATTTTTCATAATATGGCATATACCATACTGATTTTCCGAACATCCAGTTAATTTAGGGTGTGTTTTGTTTCGTGAAAAATGATCTTTCTGGGGCCCTACTGGGACGTCAAAGCCCAGAAAAATCGTATTTTTATTTTTATAAAATTATGAGAATCGGCGTCGTTTTCAACTCGGGAGAAGTGGCCGGAGTATGACCAGGCGGTGGCCGGAAATTTCTCCGGTCATCTTCCTCGTTTTGTCAGATGAGCTTCAAACCCAACCCGACCCACGTGGCTGACCCGACTGTGACCCGTTGGATTGCACTCCTGACCCGGTTTTGACCCATATTGTGCCAATATTGTATTGCAAAAACTGTTTCTGGATTTTTGTTATTAAAATAATTCAAAAATCCTATCTTTAATTTCCAAAAATGTTGTTTTAATTCAAAATTAATTTGATTAATTATTTTTAAATAAATAACTGAATTATTTTTTATCGCATACAATTATTTTCATTATTATTTTAAAAATTCTAAATTTGATTTAATTGTTATAATTTATTTTAATTAATTTTTTACGGATTTAATTAAATTGATTAATTCGTTTAATTAATTAATTTCATCTAGAAATAATTAAGTAAAATGTAATTATTTATAATTACGCCAAATAATGATTTAAAAATCATTTTGAGCTTTTAAAAATTATATAAGGGTATTTCAAATTCAATTAATATTATTATTAATTGAATTATTCTTGTTTTATTCTTATTAAATAGACCGTTCGTCCGTTTAATACAAAACGAACGCGTCTAGACTCAGAAAATATTCTACTTTCATAAAAAATACTCCCGAGACATAAAATCTTTCATTTTTAAAGGTCACTCAATTTTGTAAACGTTCCTGAGTCGTGTAACTATCATAAAATTGTATTTCGACTTGATTTCAGTGTTAAACATACTGAGTCAAATGTTTTGACGAAATGAGTTATATGTTATATAAAATATGTGATACATGCCTTATGTGTTTATGTGTTATGTGCATTATGAGTCCACGTGTCAATTAAACTTTATATGATTAATGATGGTCCTTATCTGTTATTATTAGGCGGGTAGACGATAAGGATAAGCGTATAGACTAGATAATTATATATATTGTCAGTTAATTGAATGGTATCTTTTATGATAGATACACATAGTACGAAGCATTCAAATCCAGACAGAGATTGTAAAAGTAAATCCTGATTACGTATAGTAATGAAACGAGTGGAGTCAGAATAGAGATAAACCTAAAATGGTAATTGACAAGAAAGGTCAGGTAGCCTATCAATGGAAATGCAGATATATTAGGACTGAGTGATATGGCAGATAGTTAAAGATCAGAGGATTATTAATGGAGGCAAGTATTCCTAAACTTTCTTCTAATATACTGCAAATACTTAATTCATATTCAAAGTTCAGAATAGTTAAATATTTTTATATTTCGCTGTAATTACTCTTATTTATGCAAGTATCTTCTTGATCTTGTTCCTTGATTATCGATTGATCTCTTGCGCAAATACCCTGAATCAGGATGTTTTGAAATCAAAGGAGATTTGACATCAAAATACTCTACGGACTGGATGGTTACGATGAGGGCCAGGAATGAGCTGGGCTCTAAGGGCCAGAGATGGCTGAACCCTTAACTATTAAGCCATAGTGCCTGGGTACCCTATATGTCGGTGGGTCTATGCAGTTGGGTATAGATCCGCACTATATCCTTACTGATCAGCAGGTTATAGTGCATATGTTTGTTCTAGTCTCCAATCTAATTTATTGTTGATCGCCATTAATGTCATTCCTTTTTGGAAAGTTTATGATTACAAAAATAAAAAAATATTTGATTCATGAAATGAATCAGTGAAACATTCATTGCTATTTTACAGAGAAATGTGATTTATGATTAAAGGCCAATGAGGGTCGATGTTTTATTCGCTCAACTGTTTTAAATAATTAAAGATGTTTTGAAATCATTTAAAAATTGTTTCCAGATGTTTTTAATCTGATACCTGGAAACTAATTATGATACTTGTTGGGCATTTTTGGCTCACTCTTGCTTTGTGAATTCTTATTTCTTTCAGTATCAGATGAGGACAAAAGTGAATAACTCTTAATAGACAGCGAAAGTGGAGAGATCCCAGCTGAAGGAATTTGGAGTTGTCAAAGTAAATAATACGAGGAAGTTAGGAAAAAGGTAATAAAATTGTATTTAGTTATTGTAATTTTAGAAGGTTAGATTCATGTTTCATACCATAACCTGTAAGCGATCCGGAGTTATGAGGGGTTATCTGTATATTTGTTTTATATACAGGTTTATATTAATTAAAGTTGTTTAGTGACAATCAATCCTGTCCCCGAATTTGGGGATGTTCCAGTTGGGTTGGGAACAATTAACGAGCCTTTAATGCACTCGAAAGCGATTACAAGCTAGGAGAGTTGAACAAAGAAATACGTGGAAAATGAAGTGAAAGAATCAGTAAAAGTAAAAGCATTCATAAACATGATTGATTAGAGTTAGGAAGAAAAGAGAGTTAGTATGCATTATGTTGGTCCTTTTGATACAGTATGAGAGACAGGAAGGTTATGTGTGAGTAGGCTGTATCATCACAAGTGTGGCAAGAGTATAGGATGTTTATATGTGGATAACCTAGAAGAGTAATTTAGCCACATTATGTATAAAAGAGAGACCTGAGTTAGGTTGGGTGAGCAACTGATAGGATGTTGTGTCAGCGAGAGGCTGTTGAAGAATGATTGATATGGTGGATTAAAGTTTATGAAAAGTTATAAAGGTTGAGAGGTCAACCCGAGAAATTATAAGTGAGATACTTGAAAAGTATCAGTATTTATTCCTTAGCGTGATTCTGAGGACAGAATCCTTTAAGGGGGGAAGGACGTAATATCTGGGAAATATCGTGCAATTATTTTTATTAAAAATTAATTAATATTTGATTATTATGTGAATTTTGGTGAATTATTTGATGATTTCTATTGATATTTGGGTGTGGATATGTGATAAAGTGTAAGTACTTTTCTTTTTACTAAGTCCTAAATAAAGTATAGATAATTATGGTATTTTTCTGGAAATTTTTGGATTGTTGTATGAATTTATAAGGATTGATAGGTTTAATAATTGATTTCTGATAATTATAAAACAAATTTAAAAAGCCGGGAATTGTCCAATTTAAATTATTTTCGCGTTTTTACAACTGGAAACTCTTCGGAAAACTCCTTCCTAACCTAATCTGATTTTCCGGACATTTTCCGTGTATTGTCTTTTTCAATCCGGAGTACGGTGTGACCTGTACGTATCGCGGCACAAAATTTTCGATACGATAATCATTTTATAGATCAATAAAACCCGTATTCTCGAAAGACGGGATATTATTACATTATTTTCGTATAAAGTATTTTATAAGAAGCCCAGTTTTGGTGATTTTCCAAAACAGGTATTAAATTGGATCATTTTTGCAGTTACTTAGCGGCTAAGTAACCTATTTTTCGATCCAATATAATCCAACGGGTATTCTATTACATTTTAAATGGATTTATATTAAAAGTTATACTATCCGAGTTTCGTTTGCTATTATTTCGTATAGAGCAATTGGCATTATTTTGCATAATATGGCATATACCATACTTATTTTCCGAACATCCAGTTAATTTAGGGAGTGTTTTGTTTCGTGAAAAATGAACTTTCCGGGGCCCTACTAGGACGTCAAAGCCCAAAAAAATCATATTTTTTTTATAAAATTATGGGATTATCAAATATTCAATTTTTTTACATATTTTGATTACTCGTAATTTCTGGGAAATTTTGACATAATTTTTGCGTTTGTTGGATTAAAAATCATTCCCCGTTAATTTTTATTTTTGGGCTAATTATTTTTATTAAATGATATAATTAGGCCCTAACTAATTTTGGGGGTATTATTTTTTTATAACTATAAATACCATTTATTTATTATTTAATTGTTATTTTATTATATAAAAATCAGGAAAATAAATAAAAATTCTGAAAATTCTCTGAAAATTTGTTCTTCGTGTTCTTGAGAATCAAACTCAGATTTGAAGTTGATGCCGGTTTCAGATTTTGATGTTCAAGTAACCAAATCGAAGCCCTCAATCTCTTCTTTCATAATCCATCATCAAAATCATCAAACGATAGGTAATTTTTGATTTTGAATTTTAGGGTTTATACTTGAAATTGGGGATTTTTGATTCCGGAGTTATTGTTGGATTTTGATACTTGAATAAGCTTCCCCACGCGTTTTAAAATAGATTCATATATTTGTTTGTATCAAACGAGTTCCAGATTGTTATGTCGAGTTCAAGGATTGTTCTTAATTTTAATTTGGGTTTTTTCGATTTGTTATTGATTGTTTGATATTAGAGATGATTGTATCAGATTGTATATTGTACAAGCTTCTGTGGTCATGGTTTCTGTGGTTGCGTTTTTTCGATCTATAACACCGGATTTTTCCTTGTTTGGCCGAAATCGGAGTTTTGTGGATTAATTGCTATTATGAAGCTTGTTTCTGAGTCTTGGTTATGAATTGAAGTGAATTTGGATTAAAAACCGGGAGAATCGGCGTCGTTTTCAACTCGGGAGAAGCCGCCGGAGTATGACCAGGCGGTGGCCGGAAATTTCTCCAGACATCTTCCTCGTTTTGTCCGGTGAGCTTCAAACCCAACCCGACCCGCATGGCTGACCCGATTGTGACCCGTTGGGTTGCACTCCTGACCCGGTTTTGATCCATATTGTGCCAATATTGTATTGTAAAAACTGTTTCCAGATTTTTGTTATTAAAATAATTCAAAAATCCTATCTTTAATTTCCAAAAATGTTGTTTTAATTCAAAATTAATTTGATTAATTATTTTTAAATAAATAACTGAATTATTTTTAATCGCATAAAATTATTTTCATTATTATTTTAAAAATTCTAAATTTGATTTAATTGTTACAATTTATTTTAATTAATTATTTATGGATTTAATTAAATTGATTAATTCGTTTAATTAATTAATTTCATCTATAAATAATTAAGTAAAATGTAATTATTTATAATTACGCCAAATAATGATTTAAAAATCATTTTAAGCTTTTAAAAATTATATAAGGGTATTTAAAATTCAATTAATATTATTATTAATTAAATTATTTTTATTTTATTCGTATTAAATAGACCGTTCATCCGTTTAATACAAAACGAACGCGTCTAGACTCAGAAAAATATTATGTTTTCATTAAAAATACTTTCGAGACATAAAATATTTCATTTTTAAAGGTCACTCAATTTTGTAAACGTTCATGAGACGCGTAACTATCTTAAAATTGTATTTTGACTTGATTTCAGTGTTAAATATACCTAGTCGAATGTTTTGACGAAATGAGTTATATGTTATATGAAATATGTGATACATGCCTTATGTGTTTATGTGTTATGTGCATTATGAGTCCACGTGTCTATTAAACTTTATTTGATTAAAGATGGTCCTTATTGGTTATTATCAGGCGGGTAGACGATAAGGATAAGCGTATATACTAGACAATTATATATATTGTCAGTTAATTGAATGATATCTTTTATGATAGATACATATAGTGCGAGGCATTCAAATACAGACATATATTGTAAAAGTAAATCCTGATTACGTATAGTAATGAAACGAGTGGAGTCAGAATAGAGATAAACCTAAAATGGTGATTGACTAGAAAGGTCAGGTAGCCTGTCAATGGAAATGCAGATACATCAGGACTGAGTGATTTGGCAGATAGTTAAAGATTAGAGGATTATCAATGGAGGCAAGTATTCCTAAACTTTCTTCTAATATACTGCAAATACTTCATTCATATTCAAAGTTCAGAATAGTTAAATATTTTCATATTTCACTGCAATTACTCTTATTTATGCAAGTACCTTCTTGATCTTGTTCCTTGATTATCGA
Source organism: Apium graveolens (assembly GCF_009905375.1). NCBI lineage: Eukaryota > Viridiplantae > Streptophyta > Magnoliopsida > Apiales > Apiaceae > Apium > Apium graveolens. The sequence goes on from NC_133656.1 coordinate 77,968,676, forward strand.
TTGATCTCTTGCGCAAATACCCATTAATTTGGGTTATTTGAAAACCCTGAATCAGGATGCTTTGAAATCAAAGGTGATTTGACACCAAAATACTCTACGGACTGGATGATTACGATGAGGGCCGGGAATGAGTTGGACCCTAAGGGCCAGAGATGGCTGGACACTTAATTATTAGGCCATAGTGCTTGTGTACCCTATATGTAATATCCGGGATATATCGTGTAATTATTTTGCTATTAAATAATTATTATGTGTGTTCAGTATCTATTCTGTGAGTTAATTGTTAAATGTTATCTGTACTTGGATATTTAAAAAAATAATATTAATTGATTATTTTAATTTTTTATATGTCCAAAATAAAAAATAGATAATTGTCATATCTTCCTAATTAATTTTATGTTGATTTATGGATTTATAAGGATCATATGAAATTTATAAAATCTTTTTCCGAGTATTTAAAATCTATTTTATAAAAACGGGAACCAATCGACGTCATCCGTTGTTACGTTTTTGGAACTCGAAACTCTTCCGAGAACTCCTTCCTAACCTAATTGTAATATTTCGAGCATATTCCATGTTTCGACTTTTTCGATCCGGCGTACGGTTTGTTCTGCGCGGGTCCCGACGCAACATTTTCGATACAATATTCATTTCGGTAAATCAATAAAACCCGTATTTTCGATAAACGGGAGCTTTTTATTAAACTATCCCAATTATCACTTCGTAGTACGTGTAACCAGGCGCTGAGACCAAGACTGCAGTACAAATTGTACTGATTTGGATAATTATCCTGAAAACCGATACCGTTTGGATCAGTTTTTATAAATAAACGTACCGTTTTATATCCGGAATGATCCAACGTGATACTAATTTTCCGTAATTATAAATAGCCTTTTTCCGTATTTTATTTCGTATCAAAATCATTTGCAGATAGTTAATTCTATAATTTTCAGAGAAAAACCTAATTACAAAAACTGTTCTAAGAATCAAACAGCAAAACGAAGGCGTTACCGATCTCTGTTTTCAAAGCTTGAGTAACCAAAACGAAGGATTTGAAGTGTTCTATCAGATTCTGAGCTTTGTTTCACTGCAGAATAAAAGGTTTATTTTCTGGAAATTTATTTATTTTCGAATTAAATTTATTAAAAATATGAATTTTTGTTCGGATGATTGTTTATATGATTTGATGACTGCATGTTGTAGAGCTTGTTTTCCTGATGATTTTGATATATTATACGTCTGATTTGGAGTTCAATAACATGTTCAAATTTGAGTTTGATTTTCGAATTTTAAAATTAGGGTTTATATCCCGTATGAATGTTCTTAATTAAAATTTGGGGGTTTCTTATTCTGAAATAGATTGATGTCGTGGTTTAGTGTATTGTATTCTCTGTGAAATTTGCAATCTAGTCGTACAAGTTTCATGAATCAACGAGGTCTGTAGAGAAGGGAGTTGTGTTTTGAAGTTTACGTCGAACCCGCCGGAAACCGGCGAGTTTCTTGATCAAATTCCGGCCAAGTCTGGGGTTATTGATGAATTTTGATTGCAGATATAGGTTCCTGGTGTTGTGTAGTTTAATTCTGGAGGTAATGGTGGTGGGAGGATGCCGGAGGTAAATTCTCCGGCCACCCCCGACTTTTCCGGCGACTGGAACTGCAAAATTGCAGTTTGGTCCCTGTACTTTGGAAAACGATGAAGTTTGGTCCCCCAGGTTTCCAGACTTTGCAAAAATTGGATTCCTGTTTTAAAAATGTTTAAAAATCATATTTCCTATTTATTTTTATTATAAAAATTCATTTTTAATTTCTGAAAATTCTAAAAATTAGTATTTTAATTCCGAAAATTATTTTTAATTCAGAAATAAATCTGAATTAATTAGTTAATTAATTTCAGTTAATTTTTAATCGATTAATTGGTCAATTAATTTGGAAATTAATTGATTAATTGATTTTATTAATTATTAATTGATTTTAATTAATTATTTAATTAGATATAATTACTTAAAAATGATTTAAAATTTCCGAAAAATAATTTCGAGCTTTAAAATATTATTCTAAATTATTTCCAAGGCTCGATAATTAGTATAAAATTGTTTCGGAGCCAGAATTGGCCAACCGAACCCTGTTTATTAACCCGAAATTGATCCAACGACCCGTTTTAATTCCGAAAAATGTTTTAAAAATCATTTTAAATACTAGAAAGCCTATTTATGACCCGAGATTTCTTTATAAGTAATATATCATTGAGTACGTGATGTATTATGTGCTATATGTGACTTGTTGATTAACTATCAGTCTATATATTCGGTGTTTACTTGATTATTACATAACTTTCAATCCGTTAATCGGATTTGGGTAAAACGAAGGGTAGATAGAAGTATGTGTTGAATAGAACTCTATGAGTCGATTATTGATAGATGTTTATGATATGTGAGCAGAAGAGGCAAGGCATAGGAAAGGAAAACAGGTAGTTGAGGAATAAGACAATTGTGATTGAAGCGAGAGAAGAATAGTAAGCTAGTACCAGGCAAGTGTTCTGAACTTTCTCGAGATATTATGGTACTTGATAATCCTGTTATATTGCAAGTGCTTTGAAGCACATAAACCTAAACCCTGATTCCAGTTATTGATCTTGAGCCGTAACCTGATTCTTTCTAGACCATTGATTGCTGTATACCCAAACACGAACCACGAATCTACGATACTACTCCATAAATACATACAAACTAAATACCAAATGCTGAACTGAATTACTTATATACTCAATCCATGATATCTTATGCTTTGAAAGACCAAATCCTTGAAACCCTGAAACATTGATTCCTTTGTTATCCAATTCTTTCATTACCCAACATCCAAGCTTTGAAATTACCTTATTGATCCTTACAAGGATTGAAACCCTTTCATTGTTAAACACTCATTGTTGTTAATGATTCTGGTTATTGTTTATTATTGCTTATTCAGTTATTATGTTAGAATTGGATTTTTTTTATAAAATTGTGGACCAGATTCATGGTCAGACCATATAATGGTCAAGTTAGGCTAATGTGTGCCTTGGATCCAGTAGTTAGAGCAATGCTGTGTGCCTTGCTCGGGGTTAGTGCGTGACTGATCAGCAGCCTAACCTTGGTTTTTAAATTAAAAGTATAATATCCAATTCTAAATCATAATCCATTGTTCACTTGATATCATAATCATGTTCTATTGATGATCATTATTCTCAGTTTTGTCATTGTGACTTGCTGAGCTAGTTAGCTCATTTGTGCGATGTTGTTTATATTCTTTCCAGCTAAAAAGGAACCAGTTGGTAACGAGGATCCCCAGTCCAGCGCGAGAGCTAGGGGTTCAGGTTGAGAAAGCTGAGCTAGTAGGCTTCTTTTGGAATAATTTAAGTCTGTAAAATTTTGTAATAAAGTTTAATACTCAGTTTGAGTTTGAATGATTGGGATTTGAACGGTATGTAATATAAGTAGATGTGTGGCTTGTGTGCATACTTTAGCCTGTTGCGATCCGTGGTAGTTGGTAAATATGGTCACTGCATATTATTGTTATCTTTATTATTGTTATAAGAAGGTTATAAATAAGGTATGTGTATGTGTGTGTGGACCCCAAAATTCTGACCCGGGTTTGGATGGCGCCACAGGTTTGGTATCAGAGCTACAGGTGTATAAGTCACTGACACAAGCCTAGGTTGACGGGAATGGGTAGAGGGTTAGGATTAGAAGTAAGGAATAGAAAGATAGAACGTCGAGAGGTTGAGTGCTTCGGTATATCAGGTATTAGTGTAATTCACGTTATGGGTTGAGATTCTGATATTGCGATATGATTTCAGATAGCAGCGATGGTCGACTCTTTTATTCCCGTATCAGCTGATCACTCAGAGCCTTCAGTTGGAGTGCCATCTTCGGATCCACGTCCTGTTGTTCCACCAATGTTGGCTATACTACCTCCACCTGTGTTGCAGCCCGTACCATTGCAGGCTATTCCACCTCCAGGCATGAGGCCATCTGTCAGAGGACCCCCACCTGCTGATTCAGGCTTTACTAGTCATTCAGTCACAGGAGTACCTTTCCAGTTCTCTTCCTATCCTATCCCATATCATCAGTTTGAGGCTTGCCTTATGGAGCAGCGATTCCTACAGAGTCAGATCCAGGAGTTATTGCATATCATGCGTACCAGAGAGATGGGGAGTGGTGAGAGGCGACTGAGGGAGAGGCTCCAGGCATTTCGTAGAGCAGCTGCTGTGAGGATTGCTGAGGCTACACATGAGGACATCACTCCTGATTTCTTAGTGGAGTGGGCTAAGTGGGTTCTAGAGGAGCTTGAGGAGATTGGAGGTCCAGATTTGCCATGAGCCAGAGATTTAGATATGGAGATGCTGAGCAGTGTTGTTATGGTTATGTAGTATGTACAGTAGTGTGTAGTGTGTATCAGTAAACTTTTGAGTTGTCTTTATAGACTAGCTATGATGACTAGCGAGTAGGTTGTTGTACCCTTTTGCTTTTACTTCCGAAGTGTCTTTATGCTTGTACTACCTAATACTTTTGATCTATATATATCAGTACCTTTTTCCTTTCCAGCACTGTCATTTATTTTATTGCACCTATTTTACCTTACCTTATCTATTGCACCAGTTATACCCCTGTGATACCATGTACCCTATTTTCCATGACTGTTTATATTCTGTAAAGAAGCATGCAATTTACTTAGTTACAACTATTTTCAAAAAGAGATACCTCTGTTTTACAAAACTTTTCTTTTATACAAAGATTTGATTCAAAAGCTGAATAAGTTGTTTGATTCTTTACAGAAAATGCCTCCCAGAAGAAATACCCGCACCAACACCCAGAATGAAGGAACCAACAACAATAACAACCAAGATGATACAAACCCAAATATGAACCCAGGACCCATAGACCCAGCAATAGCCCAGATTCTTCAAATCTTGGCCCAACAAACAGTTCACCTGGCACAACAACAACAAAGACAGACCAACCCCCAGGTAACTTTCAAAACTTTTCAGGCAGTAAACCCACCAGAATTCAAGGGTTCCTTAGAGCCAATTGAAGCAAATGTGTGGTTAAAAGAAATAGAGAAGGCATTTGCCTCAGTGAAAGTAAAGGAGGAACAGAAGGTTGAGTTTGCAAGTTACTATCTGAAGAATGAAGCCACCTATTGGTGGGAGATGGTGAAGACATTGGAAGGTACATATGTTATTACTTGGGAAAGGTTTAAGGAATTGTTTTTCGAAAAGTATTTTCCTTAGTTTGTTCCGGATCAAATGGAGCTGAAATTTTTAGAATTAAAGCAAGGGAACATGTCGGTAACAGATTATGAGGGTAAATTCGAGGAATTGTCAAGGTATGTACCGTCGTATGTGGATACTAACAGGAAGAAGGCTAAAAGATTCCAGCAAGGTTCGAAACCCTGGATCAGAGGGAAGGTAGCCATTTTTGAATTGGATACCTATGCAGGAGTAGTACAAAAGGCTATGATCTCAGAGACAGAGAGTGAGATGTTTGAGAAGGAGAAAGAAAGCAAGAAAAGGAAGGTTGAGGGAAGTGAGGGCCAGTCACAACCAGGGAAGTTTCCAAATTTTAAGAAGGGCAAGTTTCAGCCAGGGAGAAATTTTAATTTCAGAAAACAGAATGCAGGAGACGGAGGCCAGAGCAACCGTCCAGTTAATACAAATCAGCCAAATCAGTTGAGACTAACTTTTCCAGATTGTCAAGTATGTGGAAAGAAGCATGGAGGAGTTTGTAATAAGTTGAATGTGGTATGTTTTAAATACAACCAGAAAGGGCACTATTCGAGGGAGTGCCGAAATCAGCCAGCAAGAGAACCAGCAAGTAAGGATCGGCCTATCCGGAATCCAGCAGTAAAGGTTCCAGCCATTGGATTTACGTGCTTTAAATGTGGAAAGCCAGGACATATGGCCAGGGATTGCAAGACATCTGCCCCAGTCAGTAATGCATTAAGGATTATGGGATCTACCCCAGCAGTGAATAAGACTCCAAGGGCTAGAGTTTTTGACATGTCGGTGAAGGATGCGATCCAAGATACGGATGTCGTGGCGGGTACGCTTAATATGAATTCTTTATGTGCCAAAGTGTTAATAGATTCGGGAGCAACTTGATCGTTTATTTCACAAGATTTTGTTAGTAAGTTAAATTGTCTAGTTGAGTGTTTAAATGAAATAATGACTGTGGAATTAGAAAATCAAGAACGTGTATCTGTTAATCAAGTTTGTGGGAATTGTGAGATTGAGATTTCTGGTAGTAAGTTTTGTGTAGATTTGATACCATTTAAGTTAGGAGAATTTGACGTTATATTAGGGATGGATTGGTTATCTAAGCACGATGCCCAGATAGATTGTCGAAATAAGAAGGTAATGGTGAAGACGCCTGACGAAAGGATAATAACGTTCAAGGGTCAAAAACAAGTAAAGAAGTTTTTAATGATGATTCAAGCCAAGAAGTTACTACGACAAGGATGTGAGCATTTCATGGCATATGTGATTGACAGAAGTCAAGAACCAATAAAACTTGAAGATATTCCAGTTGTGAATGAATTTCCAGACGTATTTCCTGACGAGTTACCAGGACTTCCTCTAGATAGAGAAATTGAATTTGCGATCGACTTAGCACCTGGAACAGAACCAGTATCCAAGGCCCCGTACAGAATGGCGCCTGTTGAGATGAAAGAGCTAGCGAAGCAATTGCAAGAGCTGTTAGAGAAAGGAGTAATCAGACCCAGTGTATCCTCGTAGGGAGCCCCGGTATTATTTGTCAAGAAGAAAGATGGAAGCATGAGACTGTGTATTGACCTTAGGGAGCTCAACAAGCTGACAATCAAGAACAAGTATCCGTTACCCAGAATTGACGATCTGTTCGACCAGTTGAAGGGAGCCAAGTATTTCTCCAAAATTGATTTAAGATCAGGATATCATCAACTAAAGATCAAGCCAGAAGATATACCAAAGACAGCTTTCAGAACAAGGTATGGACATTACGAGTTTTTAGTGATGTCTTTTGGATTGACCAATGCCCCGGCAGCGTTTATGGACCTGATGGACAAAATTTTCAAGGAGTATTTGGATAAGTTTGTTATTGTGTTTATAGATGATATTTTAATCTATTCAAAAACGGAAGAGGATCATGCTGAACATGTGAGAACGGCTTTGGAGATTTTAAGGAAAAAGAAGTTATATGCTAAATTCTCGAAGTGTGAGTTTTGGCTACAGGAAGTTCAGTTCTTAGGGCACATAGTTAGTAATAAATGGATCAAAGTGGACCCGGCAAAGATCGAGGCAATTACGAATTGGGAGAGACCGAAAACACCCACCGAGGTAAGAAGTTTCTTAGGATTGGCGGGATATTATCGTCGATTTGTTCAAAATTTCTCGAGGATTGCCACACCATTAACAAAGCTTACACGAAAGAATGAGAAGTTTATATGGAACGACAAATGCGAGGAAAGTTTTCAGGAGTTGAATCGACGATTGATCACGGCACCTGTTTTGTCACTTCCAGATGATCAAGGGAATTTCGTAATTTATAGTGATACTTCTCACAAAGGATTAGGATGTGTTCTAATGCAGCACGAAAAGTTGATTGCGTATGCGTCAAGGCAATTGAAACCACACGAGCAGAAGTATCCTACTCATGATTTGGAGCTAGTAGCCATAGTTTTCGCTTTGAAGATTTGGAGACATTATTTGTATGGAGAAAAGTGCGAGATTTTCACGGATCACAAAAGCTTAAAGTACATATTCACACAGAAGGAACTTAATACGAGACAAAGGAGATGATTAGAGTTGATCAAAGACTATGATTGCTCGATTAATTATCATCCCGGTAAAGCGAATGTGGTAGCAGACGCATTGAGTCGGAAGGAAAGGTTGAATGTGTTATCAGTACCTGAAGACATATATAAGGAATTTCAGAAATTGGAATTGGAGATTAAAGTTTGCAAGCCTGAGGAAATGAAAGTATACAGTATGACTTTCCAACCAGAATTATTTGAGAAAATAAAGAAATGTTAGGAAGATGTAATGGATCAAGATATAAATCATTTGGTAGGTGAAGAGTTATGCATGCAAAAGGATGATCAAGGTATTCTGAGGTTTTCATCTAGAATTTGGATTCCACCAGTGACGGAGCTGAAAAATGAAATTTTACAGGAGGCACATAATTCAAGGTATTCCATCCATCCAGGGAGTACCAAAATGTACAGAGATTTAAAAAAGAATTATTGGTGGCCAGACATGAAGAGGGAAATCGCGGAATGGATTAGCAAATGTTATACCTGTCAGAAAGTTAAAGTAGAGCATCAGAGACCAAGGGGATTGTTACAGCCATTGGAGATTCCAGAGTGGAAATGGGAACATATTGCCATGGATTTCATAGTTGGATTACCAAGGACAAGGGCTAATTATGATGCCATTTGGGTTATAGTAGATAGACTTACGAAGTCAGCTCATTTTCTGCCTATAAATGAAAGATTTTTGCTCGACAAGTTGGTCCATATGTACCTGAAGGAAATTGTAGTTCGTCATGGAGTTCCTGTGTCTATTGTATCTGATCGAGATCCAAGGTTTAATTCAAGATTTTGGAAGAGTTTTCAAGAATGTTTGGGAACAAGACTGAATATGAGTACGGCCTATCACCCCCAGACGGATGGCCAAAGTGAAAGAACGATCCAGACAATCGAGGACATGTTACGTGTTTGTGCTATTGATTTCAAAGGAAGTTGGGACGAACATTTACCTCTGGTAGAGTTTGCTTACAACAACAGTTATCATACCAGCATTGGGATGCCACCCTATGAAACCCTTTATGGACGCAAATGTAGATCTCCAATATATTGGGACGAAGTAGGAGAACACAAGATACTTGGACCTGATCTGGTACAGCAGACAAAGGAAATTGTTGAAATTATCCAGAAGAGATTGATAGCCGCACAAGATCGTTAGAGGAAATATGCAAATCAGTCAAGAAAAGACATGAAATTTGAAGAAGGAAGCTCGGTATTACTGAAAGTATCACCATGGAAAGGACTAACGAGGTTTGGAAAGAAAGGAAAGCTAAGCCCAAAATATGTCGGACCTTTTGAGATTTTAAAGCGCGTTGGCAAAGTAGCTTATGAGTTGGCGTTACCTCCGCACATGGAGCACATTCACAATATTTTTCACGTATCGATGCTCAAGAAATATAATCCAGACTCCAGGCATGTAATAGAATATGAGCCAATAGAGCTTCAGGCAGATTTGTCATATGTAGAGAGTCCGATAGAGATTCTAGAGGAGAGAGAGAAAGTATTGAGAAATAAAGTGGTAAAGTTAGTAAGAATATTGTGGAGAAACCCAAAGGTTGAAGAGTCAACCTGGGAGTTAGAAAGTGATATGAGAGAAAAGTACCCTCATTTGTTTTCTTAGGAGATTCTGAGGACAGAATCCTTTTAAGGGGGGAAGGATGTAATATCCGGGATATATCGTGTAATTATTTTGCTATTAAATAATTATTATGTGTGTTCAGTATCTATTCTGTGAGTTAATTGTTAAATGTTATCTGTACTTGGATATTCAAAAAAATAATATTAATTGAGTATTTTAATTTTTATATGTCCAAAATAAAACATAGATAATTGTCATATCTTCCTAATTAATTTTATGTTGATTTATGGATTTATAAGGATCATATGAAATTTATAAAATCTTTTTCCGAGTATTTAAAATCTATTTTATAAAAACGGGAACCAATCGATGTCATCCGTTGTTACGTTTTGGAACCCAAAACTCTTCCGAGAACTCCTTCCTAACCTAATTGTAATATTCCGAGCATATTCCATGTTTCGACTTTTTCGATCCGGCGTACGGTTTGTTCTGCGCGGGTCCCGGCGCAACATTTTCGATATAATATTCATTTTGGTAAATCAATAAAACCCGTATTTTTGATAAACGATAGCTTTTTATTAAAATATCCTAATTATCACTTCGTAGTACGTGTAACCAGGCGTTGAGACGAAGACCACAGTACAAATTGTACCGATTTGGATAATTATCCCGAAACCGATACCGTTTGGATTAGTTTTTATAAATAAACGTATCGTTTTATATTCAGAATGATCCAACGGGATACTAATTTTCCGTAATTATAAATAGCCTTTTTCCGTATTTTATTTCGTATCAAAATCATTTGCAGATAGTTAATTCTATAATTTTCAGAGAAAAACCCTAATTACAAAAACTGTTCTAAGAATCAAACAGCAAAACGAAGGCGTTACCGATATCTGTTTTCAAAGCTTGAGTAACCAAAACGAAGGATTTGAAGTGTTCTATCAGATTCTGAGCTTTGTTTCACTGCAGAATCAAAGGTTTATTTTCTGGAAATTTATTTATTTTTGAATTAAATTTATTAAAAATATGAATTTTTGTTCGGATGATTGTTTGTATGATTTTGATATATTATACGTCTGATTTGGAGTTCAATAACATGTTCAAATTTGAGTTTGATTTTCGAATTTTAAAATTAGGGTTTATAACCCGTATGAATGTTCTTAATTGAAATTTGGAGGTTTCTTATTCTGAAATAGATTGATGTCGTGGTTTAGTGTATTGTATTCTCTATGAAATTTGCAATCTAGACATACAAGTTTCATGAATCAACGAGGTCTGTAGAGAAGGGAGTTGTGTTTTGAAGTTTACGTCGAACCCGCCGGAAACCGACGAGTTTCTTGATCAAATTCCGGCCAATTCTGGGGTTATTGATGAATTTTGATTGCAGATATAGGTTCCTGGTGTTGTGTAGTTTAATTCTGAAGGTAATGGTGGGGGGAGGATGCCGGAGGTGAATTCTCCGGCCACCCCCGACTTTTCCGGCGACTGGAACTGCAAAATTGCAGTTTGGTCTCTGTACTTTTGAAAACGATGAAGTTTGGTTCCCCAGGTTTCTAGACTTTGCAAAAATTGGATTCCTGTTTTAAAAATGTTTAAAAATCATATTTCCTATTTATTTTTATTATAAAAATTCGTTTTTAATTTCTGAAAATTCTAAAAATTAGTATTTTAATTCCGAAAATTATTTTTAATTCAGAAATAAATCTGAATTAATTAGTTAATTAATTTCAGTTAATTTTTAATCGATCAATTGGTCAATTAATTTGGAAATTAATTGATTAATTGATTTAATTAATTATTAATTGATTTTAATTAATTATTTAATTAGATATAATTACTTAAAAATGATTTAAAATTTCCGAAAAATAATTTCGAGCTTTAAAATATTATTCTAAATTATTTCCAAGGCTCGATAATTAGTATAAAATTGTTTCAGAGCCAGAATTGGTCAACCGAACCATGTTTATTAACCCGAAATTGATCCAACAACCCGTTTTAATTCCGAAAAATGTTTTAAAAAATCATCTTAAATACCTGAAAGCCTATTTATGACCCGAGACTTCTTTATAAATAATATATCATTGAGTACGTGATGTATTATGTGCTATATGTGACTTGTTGATTAACTATCAGTCTATATATTCGGTGTTTACTTAATTATTACATAACTTTCAATCCGTTAATCGGATTTGGGTAAAACGAAGGGTAGATAGAAGTATGTGTTGAATAGAACTCTATGAGTTGATTATTGATAGATGTTTATGATATGTGAGCAGAAGAGGCAAGGCGTAGGAAAGGAAAATAGGTAGTTCAGGAATAAGACAATTGTGATTGAAGCGAGACCAGAATAGTAAGCTAGTAACAGGCAAGTATTCTGAACTTTCTCGAGATATTGTGGTACTTGATAATCCTGTTATATTGCAAGTGCTTTGAAGCACAGAAACCTAAACCCTGATTTCAGTTATTGATCTTGAGCTGTAACCTGATTCTTTCTAGACCATTGATTGTTATAAACCCAAACACGAACCACTAATCTACGATACTACTCCACAAATACATACAAACTAAATACCAAACGCTGAACTGAATTACTTATATACTCAATCCATGATATCTTATGCTTTGAAAGACCAAATCCTTGAAACCCTGAAATATTGATTCCTTTGTTATCCAATTCTTTCATTACCCAGCATCCAAGCTTTGAAATTACCTTATTAATCCTTACAAGGATTGAAACCCTTTCATTGTTAAACACTCATTGTTGTTAATGATTCTGGTTATTGTTTATTATTGCTTATTCAGTTATTATGTTAGAATTAGATTGTTTATTATAAAATTGTGGACCAGATTCGTGGTCAGACCATATAATGGTCAAGTTAGGACAATGTGTGCCTTGGATCCAGTAGTTAGAGCAATGTTGTGTGCCTTGCTCGGGGTTAGTGCGTGACTGATCTGCAGCCTAACCTTGGTTTTTAAATTAAAAGTATAATATCCAATTCTAAATCATAATCCATTGTTCACTTGATATCATAATCATGTTCTATTGATGATCATTATTCTTAGTTTTGTCATTGTGACTTGCTGAGCTAGTTAGCTCATTTGTGCGATGTTGTTTATATTCTTTCCAGCTAAAAAGGAACCAGTTGGTAACGAGGATTCCCAGTCCAGCGCGAGTGCTAGGGGTTCAGGTTGAGAAAGCTGAGCTAGTAGGCTTCTTTTGGAATAATTTAAGTCTGTAAAAGTTTGTAATAAAGTTTAATACTCAGTTTGAGTTTGAATGATTGGGATTTGAATGGTATGTAATATAAGTAGATGTGTGGCTTGTGTGCATACTTAAGCCTGTTGTGATCCGTGGTAGTTGGTAAATAGGGTCACTGCATATTATTGTTATCTTTATTATTGTTATAAGCAGGTTATAAATAAGGTATGTATATGTGTGTGTGGACCCCAAACTTCTGACCCGGGTTTGGAGGGCGCCACACTATATGTCGGTGGGTCTATGTAGTTGGGTATAGATCCGCATTATATCCTGACTGATCAGCAGGTTATAGTGTATATGTTGGTTCTAGTGTCCAATCTAATTTATTGTTGATCACCATTAACGGCATTCCTTTTTAGAAAGTTTATGATTACAAAAACAAACAAATATTTGATTCAAGAAATGAATAAGTGAAACGTTCACTGTTCTTTTACATAGAAATATGATTTATGATTAAAGGCCAATGAGGGTCGATGTTTTATTCGCTCAACTGTTTTAAATAAATAAAGATGTTTTGAAATCAATTAAAATTTGTTTCCATAAGTTTCTTTGATACTTGGAAACCAATTATGATACTTGCTGAGAATGTTTGGCTCACTCTTGTTTGTGAATTCTTATTTCTTTCAGTATCAGATGAGGACAAAAGTGAATAGCTCTTAATAGACAGCGAAAGTGGAGAGATCCCAACTGAAGGAATTTGGAGGTGTCAAAGTAAATAATACGAGGAAGTTAGGAAAAAGGTAATAAAATTGTATTTAGTTATTATAATGTTAGAAGGATAGATTCTTGTTTCATACCATAACCTGTAAGAGATCCGGAATTATGAGGGGTTATCTGTATATTTGTTTTAATATACAAGTTTATATTAATTAAAGTTGTTTAGTGACACCCAATCCTGACCCCGGATTTGGAGATGTTACAACAAAAAATTGAGCGAGCACGACCTCAGAGTCAAACTAGGTAACCTCAAAGAAAAGAGGGAGGGGAAAATGCTTAAGGATCAGAGCCCCGACAAAGGATGAGCCCTTCAAGTGGGTAGAAAAATCGATGAGAAAATTAAAGATCAGTGAAAATTACCAAGATAAGAGGGACATATCCTTAAGTCCGAGGAGAGAAGGAAGACTTATCGACGTAACTCGAGCCAAAAAAAGACTACTAGGGGCAAGAAGACAACCAAGGAAGCAGGGAGGTCTTATACAAAAAAATGGCAGACACATATGCTCCTTGCGGCTTCCATTGACCATATATATGCAACATATGCAGGGACAAGAGTGTTCAGAAAGGTAGCCCCGCCCACGGACAATAGCCAAAGGGACACTTCAAGAAATTGTGCAAATCATGAGTCCACGGGGCACGATACAGCGGATTGTAGGCAGTTGAAGGATGAGATCGAAACGCTAATATATCTAGGGAAGTTAACGGAGTGGGTTATCAAGGAAGTTCCAAAGCACATGTTAGACTACCATATTGTCTCTCCCCATTGCTGGAAGAAAATGAGAGGGTGCCCCGAGCCAGCAGTATTCACATGATTTTTGGCGGGTCTCACTGTAACGCCCTCAAACTCGGGGTTAGGAATGAGGACCCACGACACCTTATAATAAATAAACTATGCAATAACAGCAATGTAATAAACCCCAAAGAGCTAAAGGATCGATACATGATAAAGTATGATATAAGATTATAACTACCAACCAGAATAATATTATGCTATCCTTTTTAAAATACTAGAATTTACGATTCTGACTTGGAATTGCTAGATAACCCAGTTGTATTTGTACTCAAAGATTACATTCCCAAAAACATCCAATGATCTCTCACATCCAACAACTACCTGATCAGGCACCTGAAACCTAACGGCACGGAAGGGATCGTTATAAATACTTTACGAGCGGTGTGCCTAAGTCTGGCCATATTCTTGCTTAACTGTCAAGGTTAGATCAATACAAAACAATATGAGCTAAAAGGCTCAACAAGTAACTAATTGAACAATTCTAAATAATAGAACTTCACAGTAACTAAACGGAAATACACCTGTCTATTTGATATAGGGTTTTAAGGGTTCAAGGTCAAGGTTCCGGAAGAATCAAGTAATTGGTTTGAATGTATCTTTTTAAGTAAGTTTCTATAAAAGAATATGGAAAGTCTCAATATAACTCTTAAAAGATAAAATCAAAATGTTTAAAGGATTAGTGCTTAAGGCATAATTAAAATCTTTATCTTTTATTACAATAAAATAAGTAGTATTCGATTGGATTGTCCATTCATTAAAGATAATACGGGTGATCGGCCCGTATTGACCTCCATTTCGGACATAAGGTACCTAAGGCTCTATATTGGCCTTTAATAATAGACTAGCCCCGATATCCCCTTACATAGCTGGACTAGTTCTATATTGTATTTAGCCTCTTACGCACATATCCAATCTTTAAGAATTCAATGAAATCCTTTATATTGGTAAAATCGTTGTATTTCTAAAATTTAATTCCTTTTTTAAAATTTACCAACCTTTGGAATCATTTGGACTCTTTCAAGTCGAAAATCATTCTTAGTTTTATTTCAGAAATTCAAGTGGGGTAAACGAAGGTATAAGAAAGGAATGTAAGCTAAAGTATAATCAGGGTAAGCACAAATATTAACAGTATATGTAAAGCAAGGGCTAAAACCAATGCAGGGGTGTCAACAAAGCATATGTGTTATTATTATAAAGATCTCGGAATGTATAGGTAATAACAGTGAGAATGAAGCATTAGAAAGTATAGGATGTATATATATTTAAAAGAAACATGCTAATCAGTGGTATATCAGGCATTTGGGTAACATTATCAATGATCAACTTTTTTTACCATTCTGTATTATAACACTTCCTTTATCATTTCATATCATTCAACATTTATAAGAAAGAGCATAGTTACTTGCCTCAAATGCTTTTTTTTTCACAGAGAACGAGTTACTGCCACCTAGGACTTCCTTTTCTTTCCTTTCCTTTCAGATCTACAATATAACAAGAAACCCTAATTAGGGACCTTATAAACATTCGACGTTCCTTTGAATGTCTAACTATACTACCCCTTTCGCTTAATCATAACCCAACTTATATGTATGACTTGACCACGCTGATCACATAGCACATCGTCATTTTATACTTACCTTTTATAACTTGCACATTCGATGTATCACGCGTACATGTATTTATATAGCACGTAATCAAGTACGAATATCACCTAACTTCTATTTATAAGATATATTACTATCTTTCTTCCTTAGACACATGTATATATACGCGACTATTTTTTACTCATATCTAATATACACCAAAGTATATAACAAAATCACTATAACGTATACAATTATCTTTTAATAATATTCCCAAAAATTGGGCATGACCTATTCGTATTTATGCTAACCATTTAACAAATCTAATCAACAATCACTAATAAGTTATACGATTATCAATTTAACTTTATAAACACTTTTATATTATTCCATTATTAACTAAGCATGCAAATGATTATATATACCGAGTAATTCTATAATCGGACATTAACCAAGAATAACGAATCAAAATTATTATTAACTAAGACACCCAATACCAAAACAAAATAAAATCCAAAAATTGCTAAATTATAGCATGCATTGCTATTCTTTATAAGGAGTCACAAAACAAACAATTATATACCGACTAAAAACATCAACTTAAATTTCAGCTCAAAACTCGAACAAAAGATCTCTTAAATCAACATGTATTTTAATTATAACACACAATTTAACACATAATCCATTATTAACCAAATAAATCAAACTAAATTTGAGAAATTTAGAAATTAAAAATCTGAAATTTCCTCGAACACAACATGCATGCACATATTCAAATTTATGTAGATTTACAGGCCTCGGTTTGAGAATCATAGCCCACCAGCGGTTCACCGGAGTTCATCACCTATGGCGGCAATTTCCAGCGGTGCCCCAATCGGGGTTTCCTGCTCAAAATCACTTATTTTCAAACTAAAATGTGCATATACATATCTAATATCATGAATCCTTCTCAAAACGATCAATTCCTTTCAAAAATTTGCAAAACCCGAATCAAACCCGAATTGGGGTTTCGAAAATTCGAAAAGAAACACACATACAAGGGTATAGAGATATTGAGGAATTAAAACCCAACACATAGGTGGTTTTAGATTAAAAATGAGTGAGAATCGAGTGAGAAAGAGAGGAGATAGAGAGTACCGAAAGAGAAACGAGAGATGAGGGGAGAGCGAGGGAAATATATATATATATATATATATATATATATATATATATATATATATATATACAGAGAGAGAGAGAGAAGAGGCGGGGAAGAGAAAGAAGAGGGGGGTGGCCTGCTGGGTTTATAAGCCCAGGGGCACACCTGTTGTGCAAGACATGCATGTATAATAACAAGACTAAGTCATATTGACAGACCTAAGATTAAGTTGTTTGATAATTAATATTTGTATTCCGTATTATATCCATTGAGTCTATAAAATTTAGTAGATTACACTGGGGGATTTCTCTGTGAACAAATTTCAAGCTAAGGAATAAACTCTGGAAGAAGACCATGTATTGATCATGCCTCAGAGAAAAGTGTAGAAGCTTGGAGTTGAATAATTCTGTTCTAGGAAAAATGTTCTAAGTCAAGATATCAACAAGTCACATATCAAGGAATGTAGAGAAGCCTATCGAGAAGTCCAAAATGACTTATAGAGAGGTCTCAGAGACATCGACAAGTCATTTCTACATATAGAGATTTCAGATATCGACAAGTCAAATGAAGATGTAGAGAACCGGAGATATCGACAAGTCAAAACCTCATGTAGAGATCTCAGAGATATCAACAAGTCAAAATGTATATGTAGAGATCTCAGAGATATCGACAAGTCACTTTTATATGTAGAGATCTCAAAGATATCAACAAGTTATTTCTATATGTAGAGATCTCAGAGATATCGACAAGTCATTTCTATATGTAGAGATCTCAGATGTATCGACAAGTCATTTATATATACAGAGAACTCAAGATATCAATAAGTCATTATACTTAACAATATGTCACTTCTCTACAGTACAAAAGAGATCTCGACATGTTATCTCAGATTCATAATATAGACAAGTTCAAGATTCAAGATTATCAGTCAAAAAATTCATTCACCGAATTGGAAAGTCTACAAAAGCAACTTAAAGAATACAAGATCAAGGGCCAAGATTCACTAGATAATGGATGGTCACAGACTTGCAAAATTCTGCGCAGATTTGCCAACACTATAAAAATAAATAGACAAGGTTGCTTTAGAAATTGGTTTAGTACATTTTAGTGCAAGTTTTATAAACCTGTGTTGCTAGTCTATAAAGCATGCATGGGTCCTTAGTTTATAAGTAACAAACAGATCTAGGAAAACTTGTATTCTCTCAAGATAGAAGCTGAATTCTTATTTTCTTAAAAACACAGATTTGTAGCAAGACAACCTTAATTAATACTATTAAGTGAGTTTTTGAAATATTATGTTTTTGTCATTTCTGTTAAACATAATATCTCTATAAATCCATAACTGCTTTGTTCAACACATATTCAAACAGTTTAAAAACTAAATAAAATTCAAGAAACACATTTAACCCCTCCCCTTTGTGTTACATTTATTTGCATTCAATATCTAATAAATGGTATCAGAGCAAAATATGAAAGAAAACAGATAAAGATCTTGGAATAATGAGTGCTCAACAATTAAGCAATATCAAGATACTTGTCTTTGACAAGATTAACTACATACTTTGGAAAAAGAAAATGATGTTGTTCATAAGGATCACCAACCTCATGTATATTCAGTTTCTAAAAAATGGACCTTTCATTCCTATGGAAAGGGTTCCAAAAGTCATAGATGGAGACATTGTCATACCAACACATTATGCACCCAAAGACCCCTCAACCTATATAGAGCCTGAAAAGGAAAAGGCTGCACTGGATAGCAGTTTATAACTCATATTAATTGAGTCTCTTGATAATGTAATGTACAATAACATTTTCAAATGTGATTCTGCTAAACAGATTTGGGAGAAAATTAAGACACTATGTGAGGTAACAGAAGAAGTTAGATCTAATCAAAGAAGGATCTTTGTGTCACGGTATGAGGGTTTTATGGCTAAACCAAAGGAAAGTATAACTGGAGTTTTTGAGAGGTTCAATAAGCTGATAAATGACTTGCAGCTTCATGACAAATACTATGAAGCTCAAGAGGTCAACCTGAAATTCTTGCTCACTCTTCCTGGCCATTTGGAACAAAAAAACTCTGCTATTAGAGAAGGGAGAGACTTAAACAAAATAACACTGAAAGTCTTGTATGGAAACCTGAAGACTTATGAGCTGGAAATGTTGCAGAGAAAGTCATCGAGGGCTGGTCAAGGTCATGTTGTTGATGGAACTAGTGCCTTAGTTGCCAATGACAGTACGTCATCTGATGATGAACTAGAAGCTCAAACTCCAGTTGTTCAAACTATTGAGCAGATGAATAAGGAATATCAGAAGCAAGTCATACTGGAAATAGAAGATGATGAATTCTACACCCTTGATGAACTGGATGAGATGGACCGGTCAATGGCTTACCTTGCAAGAAAATTCTCTAACATAAGGGCCAGGAAGCCAAAGTTTTTCAAAGGCAAGGGTCAGACATTCAACAATAACTGTAATTGAAAAGGAAAAACACAATTTAACTCAGCTAGCAAAGGTGGCTACAAAATAGGATCTGTTGACAGATCAAAGATAAAATGTTACAATTGTGATGAGTTTGGTCACTTTGCTACTGAGTGTCGGAAGCTAGAGAAGGTAAAGAAAGATAAAGCTTATTTGGAATTGGCAGCAAAGTATGAAGCTCACTTGAGAAAGCTACAGGAAAAGGCTTATATTGCAGAAGGCAAGAGTTGGGATGATACCGATGAAGATGAATACAATGAAGAATTTGGGAATTATGCTCTTATGGCTCTAGAGAAAGGAGAATCATCTGCATCTAAATCAGAGGCACCAACTTTAACCACAATTAATTTAAATACAAGTCAATATAAAGAAACTGTTGAAAATATGAGTGTAGAGATGTTTCATATCCACACAAGCATGATGGCAACTACTGAGAAAGTGAGTAGGCTGTCAAAAATTAATGAGAAGCTTGAGATAGAAAAACAGGAATTGGAGCTACAGCTTGTTGGTCTTGAGACAGTTAAGCAAGAAAATGAATATATCAAGAACAAACTTAAATGTGATAAAAAAGTGGGGGCAGTGTTGAGAGAAAAGTTGGAGAAGAATGATTTAAAGCTTAAATCATACAAAAATGCATCTCAACTGGTTGTATAATATCATAAGAAAAATAAACCATGTGCTAACATAGTTATTGGTTTGGACTATGAGGCATTGAATTCTCACAAGAAAGGTGAAGTTGATAAAGAAAAAGAAACAGTGAACCATGATGTTCTTGTGATGCTGAAGAAGGTTAATGCACCTTTATTCAAAGCTTGTGAGGTTGATTTCAATGAAGTTGAGTTGGTCATCAAGCAAGAAATTACTAGAAAAGATAATGAGAAGAATAATGCAGAAACCACTCCTACTGATGAAAATGAAAAGAAGCCCATAGTAAATTAAACTACAAAGATACCAAGCAAGGAAGTCAAAACTGAGAATGCTGGGAAAAAGAAAAATAACAGAATTGGAAAAATAGGTGTAAACAAGAGCAACAACTAGGCCTATGTTGCAGATGCTCCAAGGAAGCAATGTAAAAAATGTGGCTCAACAAATCACCTAATTCACCTTTGTAGAAAAAATGTTAGTGAGCTAAAAATGTGAGCATACAAATACAATGAGGCATTAGCTTAAGATCCTTATTCATTTCGTGATAAGTTTGATTACATTTTTCCAATATGAAGATTATGACCAGCTATCATAAATTGAGAAAAGATCTCAAGAAAGTAAATCATGGATCTACAGTTAAAAAGGATAATGCTAATCAAATAATGAATGATGTTATTTTTAAAATCTCAAACTCTACTTCTGCAACTTTTGTGAAAAAGAAAAACCCAAACACTGTTTGGGTAGCTAAACACACTTAATTTTCATTGTGTGCAGGAAAAGAAGAATAAAGTCATATGGATCATTGACAGTGGATGTTCCAGACATATGACAGGTGATAAAGCCCTGCTATCATAATTTCAGGAGATGGCTTGCCCATTGGTGACTTTTGGAGACAACAACAAAGGATTCACAATGGGATATGACAAGTTGATTTCTGAAAATGTTGTCATTGAAGATGTAACATTTGTTGCTGGTCTTGAAGTAAATCTTCTAAGTGTCAGTCAGTTTACAGACAAAGGTTTCAAGGTGATATTTGACAAAGAAGACTGCTCAATCACTAGCAAGAAAACTGATGAAGTTGCTCTAAAAGGAGCAAGGAAAGGAAGCCTGTTTGTTGCAGACCTAAACGAAGCAAACAAGGATGGAATATGTTGCTTATACATCAAGGCATCCATTGAGTAAAGCAAGTTGTGGAACAAGAAACTCTCTTACCTAAATTACAAAGCAATCAATACCCTGATGAAAAAGGAATTAGTGAGAGACATGCCAAATCTGGAATTTGCTCAAGATAAATTTTATGAGGCTTGTTAAAAAGGAAAATGAAGGTCCAGTCACAAGAGCAAGACTTTAAATTTTATAAGTGCACCATTGCAGCTTATCCACATGGGCTTATTTATACTAGTTAATGTCTCATCAATTTCCAGAAAGAAGTATGCATTGGTGATGGTGGATGACTACTCAAGATACATTTGGATGAAATTTATGCATTCAAAAGATGAAACTCGACACATCGTCATTGAACACATAAAGAAAGTTGAGAAGCGGGCTAAGGATCAAAATTGTGTTAAAAGATTGAGGAGTGATAATGGCATAGAATTTAGGAATGTAGCCTTAAGTGAATTATGCAAAGACAAGGGCATTGTTCAAGAGTTCTCAACTTCAAGAACACCCCAGCAAAATGGTGTGGTTTAAAGGAAAAATAGAACTCTAGTTGAAGCTGCAAGAACAATGCTGCAAGAACAATGCTGCAAGATGCCAATTTTCCAACAAGTTTTTGGGAAGAAGCTATCAATACTACATGATATACTCAAAATAGATATTTGATCAACAAAAACCTTGGCAAGTCACCTTACTCAATTTTGTCAAAAAGAAAGCCTACTGTGAAGCATCTAAATGTGTTTGGAAAAATATTCTTTGTGCTCAAAGACAACATTGAATATGTTGGAAAATTTGACTCTAAGATATTTGAAGCTATTTTTCTGGGATATTCATTGGAAAGAACTGCCTACAGTATTTATGTACTTGAGCAAAAAAAATTATGAAAAGCACAGATGTGACCTTAGATGATGACAAGTGTCCAGGCTTGGAATGCCTTGTTGAAAATGAAGTTGAAGCCCTAAAATTTGAAAATCTGAACATTGTTAGTGATTCTGAAGATGATGCTGAAATCAATATAAACAACAGAATTGAGGAAGAAATAAATGAACCAGTGAACTATGAAAATGAGGATTCGTTTCGAACTAAAAGCTCACCTGAATTTGATGGCACAAACTCAGGGGGAGAAAAAGATGATAGTTCTGCAAGTCATGCCAACAATGAAGACAATGTAAACAATTCTAGTCAACAAGATCACATCAGGAAATGGGATAGAAGTCACACAAGAGATGCTATAATTGGTTATCCAAATGCTGAAGTGAGGACAATGAGTGCAACTACAAATGAATGCCTGCATGCATGTTTTCTTTCTCAAATTGACCCGAAAAAAATTGAGGAAGCTCTACTTGATTCTGATTGGATAACTTTCATGCAGGAAGAGCTAAATCAGTTTGAAAGAAATAAAGTTTGGGAATTGGTTCTTGCACCAATGAACAGAAGTATCATTGGAACAAAGTGGGTGTAGAGGAACAATATGGATGAAAGTGGAATTGTCATAAGAAACAAAGCAAGACTGGTTGCCAAAGGCTACTCACAAGAAGAATGAAATGATTATGATGAAACTTTTACTCCAGTTGTAAGACTTGAAGCAATAAGAATCTTTCTTTTATTTGCTGCACATTCAAATTTCAAGGTGTATCAAATGGATGTGAAGAGTGCATTCCTTAATGGTGAATTGGAAGAAGATGTCTATGTGCAACAGTCACCTGGCTTTGAAGATCTAGAATTTCCAGACTTTGTTTACAAGTTGTTGAAGGACTTTTATGGATTGAAGCAAGCACCTAGAGCATGGTATGACACACTGTTAGAATTCTTACTCAAACATGAATTCACAAGAGGCACAATTGATAAGACTCTATTCTACAAGCAGCATGGTGGTGATATTATCCTAGTTCAAATTTATGTGGATGATATTATTTATAGCTCTACAAATGAAAAACTATGTCAAATATTTTCAAGACTTATGCAGAGTGAGTATGAGATGAGCATGATGGAAGAACTAAATTACTTTCTTGGCCTTCAAGTTAGCCAAAGAAGTGATGGAATTTTTATCAGTCAAACCAAGTATGTCAAAGATTTATTGAAGAAATCTGGAATGGTTGACTGCTTACCTGTATCAACACCTATGTCTACAGCTACCAAATTGAATAAAGATAAAAAAGGAAAAAGTGTAGACATTTCATCTTATAAAGGAATGATTGGATCTTGCTTTACTTAACTGCTAGTAGACCAGACATCATATTTGAAACATGTTTGTGTGCAAGATTTCAAGAAAATCCTAAAGAATCACATTTGATGGTTGTCAAGAGGATTTTCAGATACTTGAATGAGACACCAAACTTGGGACTATGGTATCCTAAGAAAACTGGTTTTGAAGCTGTTGGATACACAGATGCAGATTTTGCTGGATGCAGGGTAGACAGGAAGAGTACTAGTGGAAGCTGTCAATTTCTTGGTCAAACACCTGTATCCTGGTATATTAAGAAACATCAATATGTGTCAACTTCCACAGCTGAGGCTGAATACATACCTGCTGGAAGTTGTTGTTCTCAAGTGCTTTGGATTAGAAATTAATTAATAGACTATGGCCTAGTGTTACACAAAATTCCAATAATATGTGACAATACTAGTGCCATATCTATTGTTGCTAATCCAATTAATCATTCTAGAACAAAGCACATTGATGTAAGGTACCATTTTATTAAAGAACATGATGCATATGGTACCATTAAGCTTGTTTTGTTCCAACAGAAAAACAATTAGCTGGCATTTTTACTAAACCTTTGAATGAAGCAACTTTCACTAGAATTGTAGGTAAAATTGGTATGTTAAATTCTTCATCCTAAAGGCAAGAACTCAACTAATATGATGCAACGGGTTATCTTTTGATAAATCAAAATTAATTTGATTTAATTGGAAATTAACTGGAATATGATTTATAAATATTTCAGAATTCTTTGTATATTTATTTTTTAAAATTTAAAAACTCAACTTGGAATTTTTCAAATTCTGAGAAAAACTGTCTAACTGTTATTTTACATTTTCAATATGTGAAATTAATATAAGACACAACTGGAAAGGAACAAAAATATATAGAGAATTGAGTTCTCGATAAGTCTAAATGACTTCTCGACAACTTATTTTGAGACTTCTCGATAGAGTTCTCGATAAGTTTTTTTCATGACTTCTCGATGGACTTCTCGACAAGTCTCTTTATGACTACTCGATAAGTATTATACAGACTCGATATATATATATATATATATATATATATATATATGAGTTCTTTATAGGTATAAATTTTAGACTTACCAATAACTCAGAACTGAGATAATTTAATCCAATATATTATTTTAGTAAAATACTTTTGACACAAAATCATTCTGATTTTATATTGGTTTATTCAATATAAATTGAAATATTTCAGTCCAAATAGGACAAACTGGGTATTTAGTCTACATCTCGATAAGTCACTATCTAGTTCTTTGTTAGGTCACACAACATTGTAGAAAGGGGTTGAATACAGTGTTAATACAATTAAATCGATTTAACACATGTATGTAACAAAGATCAAGTATATTGAATAAACTCTGTTACAATAAGTGTTAATACCCTTCAACTTCTGTTTCTTTCAGAAAAACCACAACTTCAGCTTTAACTGTCACAGGTTCTGATGCATGAACCTGTGCTTCCTCCTCATCATCAGATTCATCCCTGAGAATCATTTTCCTTCTTTTTGGTGGAGGTTGAGGAACAGACTTTGCCCTCTTAGGCCTTGAAGGTGAAGGTCTGATGGTATGTGCTGATGGTTGAGGTTGTGATGATTGTGTTGGTTTGAAATATGTCCTGATGGTAGGTTGTGGTTGTGGTTGAGAAGTGGTTGGTTGTGTAGTGATTGGAGGTTCTGATGGAGGTTAGATGGTTGTACATCAGGATATAAGGCAGTGTATGTGGCTAAATCAGAATTTACCAAAAACTGTTTGACTGAAATTGGAATTTGGAGGGGTCTCAAAACAGTTTTCTTATTATCAGTAGATAATAAGTCAATAAAAGCTCTCTTAGTTAGCTTAAATGGTTCAAATAACTCACTAGCTAATTGGGGTGCATCAGAGTTACAAAAACTGTAAATAAGTTGATATAATCTAGCAAAATATACAGTGTTTCTATCTTCTGTCATCCTATCCCAATAAAGCCTAAAATAGCACTTGCATAATCAAAATGAGTTTGATTAATGAGAGCATGCCCGATTTGTTGACTGAGAATTGGGATTGCATCAAAATTTGAACACTTGTTTGCAAAAGTCCTGGTGATGCAGTCGAAGAAGAAACTCCATTCCCTCCTTATGCTGGGTTGCTTCAACTGTTCCAGCTTCGCCAAAGTTTTCTCATAGCCCAGATTGGCCATTAGTTGTTGAAGAGATGGCTCCTCAACTGTTGAGAATGTGCAGTTTTCGGGTAGATGAAGTGCTTGTCTGACTGTGGCCAAAGTCACCACATGGGCATCCTCCCATGTAGTAAAGATAATACTTGGAGACCCATTGGCACCACCATCATCATACACTCCTGACCTCCAAAACCCCAGCACTTGAGTTCCTGAGAATGTGTCTGGTTGGGTCAGTGCATAACCTATCTCAGAGTTAGCGAGAAAGTCCTGAACGAAATGAGGATCTGATGGGGCTTCACTCTTGTTAAGAATAGCCAAGTAATTGTTGGGGACAAACTTAGCTCCATTGAAAATTATGTCTTTTGGTGCCATTTCTGTAAGAAATAAGTGAGAAAATATATTATGCACAAGGTGTTTGATAAAAGTCATGTATGAAAAAGCTTCAGAGAATATTAGAGAGAGAGAAAATAAGAGAGATTAAGAATATAAAAGTAGGTAAAAGATTAGAAAATCGTTTAACTACCATATATATACTCTCTCCACTCAACAGTCCCTTTTAAAAGTAAAACAGACACTTGTACACCTGTCATTCAGTAAATAGTTAAAGCAGAGTTAGTGTGCACGAGAAATAAGCAATAATTAATGTGCACATGCAGTTGTTCAAGACAAACACGTTTACCACTAACCCAAATGATTATGACTATTTTATCTCACCTAATTATATTATGATTTAATATAACCGTTACAGTATTTACCACAAATAAGTCAAGTGAAGAAAAATGCCACGTAAGCATCAGAGTTTCCATCAGAATTTAATATCAGAACTTGACTATTATCAGATTTTAACAGTCATCAGAATATGGCTTATCAACTCAAAAAGTGAATATTTGTTTCTGTGATTCTTCATACAAATACTGACTTATTTTCTTCAGAGTTTAATCATCAGAACTTCCATCAGAACTTGTCCTCAGAATGTATGCAAATGACATTTAACTGTTTGTCAAAAACAACTTAATCACCATAGTAATTTTCATCATTCATATGGAGTGAGAGTGTGTGCAGTAGCAAAATATCAGATAAAGATTAAAGTCTGATAAACTTCAGTACATCTTAGAAATAAGGAATAACTAAGAAAAGTGCTTAAAATTTGTCATTAATAATGAAGTCTACTATAGGATAAATTTGTGCATGAGTCCACCTCAACTGTTTGTGCTCATTTTATGCATTTTTTAGAATTCTTTTTCACAGTGGCTTCTTAGTGTAAATGAGTCACAACTGCTATCGGAATTTATGCTATTATCAGAGTATTTCTCCAGTAATCAGAGAATGTGAAAAGTCAACAAGAAAAATTTATTTACTTTTCTAATGCATATTACTTAATACCAGCAATGCACTTGGGTCTTCCCTTCCACATATTTACTCTAGATCTCAAAGGAGTACCTGACTTTAATTATCTTTTCTCTTCTTTTCTTTTGATAAGTGAGGCTTATCAAGCATGTGGTTCATCCTTAAGATTTACTGACATCAGAATTTGACAGATAAGAAGCAAAAATCTAGTTTGTGACTTAGTAATAAGATACACAAAGTAAATTTGACTAAGCTCAAAATCAGAATTTGCTTGTGTGAATGAATTTCCACATAAACAACTAATTCAGACATGGGATTTCTAGTATTTTAAAGACTACTAGGTCAGTGTAAGAACCCAAATTTTTAACGTCGGTAACAGACCTTTATGGATAGTAATATAATAACTTGAATTTTTGAAACCTTGTAAAATGCTAAATGAATAGTAACCCTGACAGACGGGAAAAACTTTTTAGCCCACACTATGTTATGCATGAGAAAATGAGATTCAAAGTTGATATTATGATTATACGTAGCAAATGAGTGTATGTAAACGCTATTAGTTTTCGAAGAAAACGAACTTTGAAAAACGACCATATTTGCGAATCATCGAGGATTACGGGAATCACAATATAATTACGAATTTAAAACCCTACGGATTTATATCCAAGTATGATAATTCAAAACATAAGGAATAAATACGAAAGGAATTACGTCGCGAGCCATTTACAAGAAAGTATTACGAAAACGTTTAAGCGACCGAGGGAACGCGTAAACGATTAAATAAATGTAACGCACTAACTAACCATGGTAGGACAGTAACCATGGTTACTTTATCAAATAGTGGGCTAAGGTATAGGATGATCAACCAAGGGCTAGAGAATAGGAAGCTAAATGGATAAGCTAATTAGGTTAGCTTGTAAACTAGGAAGCCTAGCTAGATTTGCCAAAGGATTTGGCAACAAGAATATATCCTAGGATATATACTAGAGAATAAAGAACAATTACAAGCTACCACTTGCATTATTTCCAAGAAGCAACCAAGAAGCAACCACAATAAGGTAAGATAAATCTTTGAGCTCTTTCCATGGATAAATCCTCCCATTAATTCTCAAGATTCCTACCAACCAAAATAAGGTAAGATAAATCTTTGAGCTCTTTTTATCAAGGTTTTATGGGTGAAATAAATTCAACAAAGATGATAGTGAATAGTGTGAATAGTAACCCTTCTTTGGTTTCTTGATTTTGATGGTTGTTTTAGGTTCCAAAAACCATAAGCACTCCCAAGACTTCACCATCATCAAGAACACATCTCAAGCTCTCAAGAAAGGTAAAAATCTTTGACCCAACTTTATTTAAGATTTAAGTTCAAGATCCTTTTAGTAAGTAGTTGTAAACATAGTTTTGTGGGAGTATTGTGGTAATCTTGATGTTTAGCTAAGTATATTTAAGGTTAATTGTTGTTGCCTCAAGAAAATGATGTTCTTGAGAGGAGTTAGTTTGTTGAAGATGATGTGTTGATTATTGGTGGTGGTATAATGATTTAAGGCATATAAAGACTCCGATCATAACCGTAACCTCGTTAAAACGAACAAAACGTAACTTTAAGTTTCTGCAAGAAAGTCCCGAAGATGTGAACTGTAGTTTCTTGAAAAATAACCCTTTATTATGATATAAAATGTTATAAGGATCGTTTAGGCGCTTGAATCTGATTTACAGATCAAAAGTTATGGCCGTTTTACTAAAAGTGATTTATGCGACAAAAACTGCTACAAATTACGAACTTTGAAAATATAAAGGATCGACTTAAAAATGTTCATAAATCATGAAAAATTTACAGAGAGTAGTAAATTGAGTTTCCTTACTTCCATAAAGATTTCAAGTGAAAATAATGATTTTCAATTTCATAAAATATCGGAGCCGATACCGCGCGATTAGAAACCGTAGAATCCATAAGCGGAGTCGACGATGAAAATGAAAATGGACTTAAGATACTTTAAAAAAGGAAGCGATCATAATGTGAATAAGGACTTGAAGAAAAAATAAGGATAATATAGGTTGAGAGGGTGCATAATGATTAGCGCATGAGTGCAGGTAACCATAAATTAGAACGTGACCTAGCAAAATGACGTGTGTTTATGATTATAGATTTTCGAGCGGAACCTAGAGCATCCTCCACCTCAAGATACCCAGGCAAGTTTTCAAACCCTAACTTTTAAGACCTGTTGTGTTGTGAATATTTTACAAAACTGTGATATATGTATGAGATTGCTTTAAACTATTTTACGAAGTTTGAGATGTATTACATTACTCAATTATTGATAATTTCTAGTATATGTTCATACCGAGTTCGAAATGTTATATTTAGACCGAGAGTCGGTCGGTGTAAGCTTATAAAAACCCGGAGGTATCCCGGAGGAGTTTATAATTGAGAACGTTAATGCTAGCGAGTAGCGTGGTGTGTATATATTTTAGACCCAGGATCGGTCAGTAAAAATTGATGAAAACCCGGAAGTATTCCGGAGGTGCTTTATTTAAGAATATTAGTGCTATAGTAGAGCGTGATATATAAATTGTAAGACCGAGAGTCGGTCAGTTTTGTTTTTATAAAATAATAACCCGGGAATCATTCCGGTGATATTATAGGACGATTACAAGTCCATAGTAGTACGTTTTAAAGGGACTGAACGTCCACTTACAAATATTAAACACCTCAAACTTTTATTAAAACGATTTCCAAAGATCGTATTCCCTCAACTATACTTTATCGTTCAGACAAGAATTATTTATCTACTAATCACTTATTATAGGAGAAGTATTCTCCAACGCTTATTTATTTCAAACCCGATTAAATATTAAAGATTACTTTAAATTACGTAAACATAAATTAGTTGAGTAATATTATTTAAAATATTCTTTTAAAGTAAACTCCTTCGAGGTTTAATTATTTATTGAATATCATTTAATTAATAATTATTTATTAAAGGGTTTATTTATGATTTAAAAATCATAAAGCCTAATTTAAAATACTTTCTAATTTTCGAAAATCATTCGAATAATTTCAGATCGTCGGAGAATATTATCTCGACTTATTTTGAATATTTTGAATATAGTTTCAAAGAGAAACTCCCCCTTATTTAATTATCTGTTGACAACGGTCAACTCACATCCTTAGTACTTCCTCCGAAAACTTTTAGAAGTACATATATATATGAAGTAAAGTTGTGCCTATCAACAAGCAAAACGCTTGGGTGAACTTCGATATGGTTCGAGTTCTCGAGATATGATAGGATCTCCTAAAGGACAAGGGAGGGGTAGGATCCAAGTACTTCGTGTATTGGATAGACTACTGGTACCGTAGGAGATGGTACAATATGTACCTAAGGACCTGCGAAGTGTGTGTATACCCGAAATGAGGACACAGAGCCCGTATGAAACAAGGGTGATAACCGGGATACAAAGGTGCCGTCCTTCTACTAGTAGAAAAGGTTACTTTTATCGTAGTACGACTGATCATCGTATGCGGTGGCTCCAACGAATGTCCTATTCTTCCAATTGGAATTGTGATGCAATACCGTAACCCAAGTCTAGGTGCTGGGTTTACCATTAAAGTATTTGCAGGATAATAAATCCCTTAAAGAATTGTTTTCAAAAGAAGGAGTGTATCACCTAGGAAAACTATTTTTGAATAAAACATAAATATCATATATATGTTGTTTTACTTAAGTTTATCATACAGTCATTTCATACTGTACATTATTATGCTGGGCATTATAGCTCACTCTTGCTTTCTTTTGAATGACACAACACAACAGATTACCAGTATGCTGGCATGGGACTTAGTCACTTGAAATCGTGGGGAGAATCCCTTACAGCTTTGTCTCAGGTGGACCAGAGTATTCAGATAGGTACAAGATGTTAGTGGTAATTATTGTAACTTCATGTAGAGGTTATGAATAATTGTTTAAGATCTTGTAAAGTACATTTCAGTGTAATAAAAGAAGATTACATTTTGTACATCATTTTTAAGGCTATAACTTGTGTGTGTATGCATGAGATTGGAGTCTGTTGGATTATTGAATCAATACAGGTTACACACATGAGTGAAGGATGGCGTGACGACCCAAATTCCTGACCCCGGATTTGGGGGCGTTACAGAAATGGTATCAGAGCATTAAGTTATAGTACTTAGAGATGAGAGTGTTAGGATTTTGTCTAGATGTGCGATTTCGTAAGAGCTCATATAGAGTTCATCATTGGACTACCAGATGTAGCCTCAATGTGTAGGTTAGATTAAATGTATATTTGAGGTATTAAAGTGTGACTAATGGAACCATTAGAGATTATCATAATGATGAGAAGGAAAAAAAATTATAATCATATATGATTTGGCAAGGATGTGGATGTAGAACTCGGAGCTGAGTCTCCGGGCATTTGGGGTAAAGGCGATATTACCAACACCATATGTAAATTTTGATAACACGAGCCTTGTTACTCGTAGTTCTTTATAGGTTGCCTAATGAAGGGGCATCACATGTGAGAACCATAAAGTCTAATTATTAATATGCAGTTGAGGTTATTGACCCAAACTAGTTAAAGGTGTCATTTTACCAAGGAGGATGTGAATATTGTATTAATCACGAGTTCACCAGAGATATTGTCCAATATACCCTTAAGGATATTTTCTATTAATGAAGATTTGAATGTAATATAAGCATGTTAACGTAAGATGACTACACTACATGATATTATTAGTGCACTTAACATGTAAGGCTACGTATATATATATATACTATTAGACCTCTAATATATTCGATAATGTATGTTCAATTACACACACATTATGACGGCCTCAACCCGGGGTCAGGAGTTGACGTCACTAAACATAATTATCAAAAATATAAATAACAGAATTATTATTAAAATATACTAACTTGATCCAAAACCAAGATCCGATCCAGGTTCAAGTATAATTCAGGTTCTCATTACCACAAACTCTTTATTCAATATCTAAGACACACTAACTTTATTTAGCAACTCCTCAGACCTCATGGTCTGATACAAACTACCTCAGAGGAGCCAGGTCCAGTAGGGGCGGGAACACGGGTCGGTCTGGCTGATCTTCTAGGCATCTGCGAAATATACATAACAGTTTGCAAGGGTGAGCATAATCGCTCAGCGGTACCAAATATGAATAACAGATTAAAACAGTAATGTAACAATAACGGGAATAGAGCTGTAATCATAATATCAACATTTCATAATGATAATCAAAGCAACTGGATATCATTAATTAGCATGCTTTAGGAAAACAACATAGTAGTGTGATGTGTAATACCAGAGTCCAATTTTAGCATTCTAATCATTTTATAAAATTGTTGTATCAATCAATCATGCTTTCATATAATTCACAAATCCCAATCAGATACATAGCGGATATGTGAAGACAGCTGATCAGGCTATCAACACCAGACGGCTCTAACTGCCATCCCATTTACCTGTTTCGGAACTCAGAGACTAGCTAGGTCTCTGACCTGCTGGACTAATCGGTTTTATAGTGCGCGCAACCGAATTAGCCTCTTACCCCACCTCAATAGGCCTACTCTAGCCCAAATGTATCCCATATCTAACCGTTTTATCCAGTTTTCAAAACACTTGTACCTATCTCATTTTCAAAATCATTTATTTAACCAGCACACGTATAAAAATCTGTTTCGCAAATCATCCCATTCGAGACAGGTACCTCTCGAAGTTACTTTTCCCCAAAACAATTTAAAAACAGTGAATTATAACTACAGGGGATACGTAACTTAAAACATTTATGTCCCATTACGAAAGTAAAACATTTAGCTATTCATATACACTGAACCATAAAAGAATGGTCAGGGGTACTTGCCTTGCAACGCTTTACAAACCCTAAATAGCTTTCACACTGACTTAGATCCTGGAACAACTCGACTGGGATCTACAATTACAGAATACCCTAATTAGTTATACTGACAGGCTTGATATCCTCAAATCCTAATAACCCAAATCCGACAACCCGACTCGTATTATTATTATACATAATCGTGTAATCACATATCCCGAACATAAATAGGGTAACACATAGAATATACTTATGTACGTTTACAAATATATTTTAGAAAATTTTGGCAGCAACTTCTTTATTTACAAGACTACCTGTCGATTATAATCGACGTCAGCAATCCTCAACAATCCACATTTTCATTATATACCAATTCTATATTCACGCACAATTTAGTTCCGAAAATATTTTATACGAATCATTTTATTTATTTATAAGGTTTAGGACTCAGAACATCGTCATCACCGTCCACCACTGACTCTCCAAAGTTCATCGTCAACGGCGGCATAATTTATTGGCGCCCGATATAATACGGGTTCCCAAATAAATTATACCGATTAATTTAATTTTTCTCACAACAAATATTTTTATATCATAAACATTACTCAAAATTCACTGCAATATAGAAATTATTATTAAAAATCTGCATAATCCAATCCATTAGCACACAAACAGCCCAAACAGGCCAAACAACCAAAATAATATTCATAACAAGCTCACAAAATAGGCCCAATAGTAGAGCCCAACTGGAAGCCCAATAACCAGCCCAACCAAACACACAACCGTACCATTGCACAGGCAGCACACGCGCCACCGCGCCACACACACACACACACATACAAACACACACACACACACACACACATACACACAGGGCACACACACATACACATATATATATATATATGTATACCAACTGTATAAATCAAAGCCAAGCCAACCAGAAAACAGGGGCGGCTCACCGGAGAGATCTCCGGAAAAACAGAGAAATGGAGAAACGAAGCCCAGGGAAGCAAAGTGAAAGGAAAAAGATGAAAATCGAGGGAAGGAGCCGAGCAAAAGCAAGAACAATCGAGAGAAAATAGAGAGAATCGAGAGAGTTAAGCCACAGCCGAATGACCAAAAGGGAAATGAGTGTCAAGGAAAAAAAACAGGGCAGCCACACGTGTTCTGTTAAAACAGGATATGTGTTGGTTTATTATTAATCCAGACTTCTGAATCCCCGGAACCCCGTTTATATCCCGACATTACACTTTTAACGAACCAAGTAATATTGATAACATATTGAAATAGATTCCAACCAATCGAAAAAGATCTGATATATTCCGAAATAATTAAAAACATAATTTTTTTAAAATTTTAAAACAGTTCTTAAACCGCACTTTATACCTGCTTTTTAACCAATAACGAAACAACACGCAAGTAAAACGAATCCTGAAAATTTCCAGAATAATTTTAAAATTCTCAGAATAATATGAACTTAATAAAATATAAGTTTCATAATAATTTTTTTTAAAGATTCCCATAATTAAATATGGATTTTAGCATTTAACACACTCAAAAAATCATTTAAAAATGAATAATTAACAAAATATTGATTTCCCAATTTTATAAAGTCCTAAAAATAATTATTGAAATTAGAAAATTAGAAAACCAATTTTAAAGACAACCCAAATATTTATGGAATTAAAATTACAATGAAATCACTTCTACAAGCGAAATTAAATCATATAACTTACCAATAAATCAAAAATTCCAATCCACATATCAATAAATCATAAATAATTAAATAACAATCAGTAACCGCTGCCAAAAATCAATACCCACCCTTTTTTTATTTACTTAAACTTTTATTACACTTCCAAATATTAGAAATAAAATAAAAATACACGAGTCGTTATATCCTTTCCCCCTTAAAAAGATTTTGTCCCTAGAATCTAACTCAACTAAATAAATGAGGATATTTATCAAGCATGTCTGACTCTAATTCCCAAGTAGACTCTTCTACTCGAGGATTTCTCCACAAAACTTTTGCTATAGGAATTGACTTATTCCTAAGGACTCGTTCCTTACGGTCTAGGATTTGGACCGGTTGTTCCACGTAAGACAAATTTGGTTCAAGCTCAATCGGTTCGTATTCTATGACTTGATTCGAATTAGGAACGTAGGGCTTCAACATAGACACATGGAACACATTATGAATGTGCTGTCACCGTGGTGGTAACGCTATCTCATAAGCGACCTTTCCCACTTTCTTCAAAACCTCAAAGGGTCCTATGAATCTAGGGCTAAGTTTACCCTTCTGACCAAATCGTACTAACCCTTTCCAAGGTAATACCTTTAGTAATACCAGAGCTCCTATCTCAAAGTCCATGTCTTTTCTATGTAAATATGCATATTTTCTTTGTCTATCTTGAGCTGCTTCCAACCTTTTCCGAATCAATACTATGGCATCCTTAGTCTACTGAACCAATTCAGGGCCTAGCACTTTCTTTTCTCCTACCTCATCCCAGTACAACGGTGATCTACACTTTCGTCCATACAGAGCTTCGTAAGGTGGCATCCCTATACTGGCATGGTAACTATTATTGTACGAGAACTCAATCAAGGGTAGGTGCTCATCCCAATTACCCTTAAAATCTAAAACACAGACTCTCAACATATCTTCTATGGTCTGAATCGTCCTCTCACTTTGGCCATCCGTCTGAGGATGATAAGCGGTGCTCATATTCAATCTCGTTCCTAGGCACTCTTGAAATTTGGTCCAGAACCTGGAATTAAATCTCGGGTCTCGATCCGACACTATAGAAACAGGAACTCCATGTTTGGTAACTATCTCATCCAAGTATAACTTCACTAGCCTTTCCAACGAATACCTTTCATTAATCGGAAGGAAATGCGCCGATTTAGTCAATCAATTAATGATTACCCAAATAGCATCATGATTCGCTCTCGTCTTTGGCCATCCCACTACAAAATCCATAGCAATGTCTTCCCATTTCCATTGGGGAATCTCCAAAGGTTGTAACAATCCACTCGGTCGTTGATGCTCTGCTTTCACCGTCTGACACACGTGACATTTACTTACCCAATTGGCAATATCCTTCTTCATTCCTGGCCACCAAAAATTTCTGTTCAAATCCTGGTACATCTTGGTACTACTAGGGTGAATAGAAAACCTAGAGTTATGTGCTTCCTGCAATACTTCGTTCTTCAACTCTGTTACATCAGGAATCCAAACCCTGGACGAAAACCTATATAAACCTTGACTATCTTTTTGAGTACACAACTCTTCTCCTGTCAAAGTATCCGACTCTTGTTCCATAACTCCTTCTTGACATCTTCTAATCTTTTCCATCAAGACCGGCTGGAAAGTAATTTCATATAGTTGCTCTTGACTTCCGTTAGATCCTCGAACTTCAATTTCCATTATTTCTAAGTCTCGTGCCAATTCCTCTGCAATCTTAACCATATTCAACCTTTCCTTCCTACTTAAGGCATCAGCCACTACATTGGCTTAATCTGGGTGATAATTAATCGAACAATCATAGTCCTTAATCAACTCCAACCACCTTCTCTGTCTCATGTTCAGATCTTTTTGTGTGAATATGTACTTCAGGCTCTTATGATCCGTGTAAATATCGTATTTCTCGCCATACAAGTAGTGACGCCATAACTTTAAAGCAAATACTATAGCCGCCAATTCAAGGTCATGAACCGGATATTTCTGCTCGTGAGGCTTTAGCTGTCTGGAGGCATACACAATCATTTTGTCATGCTGCATTAACACACATCCCAATCCTTTCAAAGAAGCATCACTATAAATTACAAAGTTTCCCGTCTCATCTGGCAATGCTAGCACTGGAGCCGTCACTAGTCTTCGTTTTAACTCTTGGAAACTCTTTTCACACTTTTCCGTCCATACGAACTTCTCATTCTTCCTGGTCAACTTAGTTAGTGGGGATACAATCTTCGAGAAATCTTTCACAAACCTTCGATAATATCCTGCTAATCCAAGAAAACTTCTTATTTCCGTTGGTGTCTTCGGTTGCTCCCATTTTGATACGGCTTCAATCTTTACCGGGTCTACTTTGATACCTTCTTTACTTATTACGTGACCAAGGAACTGTACTTTTGTCAGCCAAAACTCACACTTAGAAAACTTAGCATACAATTGCTTTTCTCTTAGCTTTTGAAGGGCAATTTGCAGATGTACTGCGTGATCTTCTGGATTCTTCGAATATATGAGGATGTCATCAATAAATACAATAACAAATTTATCCAAATACTCCTTATATACCCTATTCATCAAATCAATGAAAGTTGCTGGCGCATTCGTCAATCCAAACGACATTACTAGAAACTCATAATGGCCATACCTTGTTCGAAATGCGGTTTTGGGGATATCTTTCGGCTTTATCTTTAGTTGGTGGTAGCCAGATCTTAAATCAATCTTTGAGAAGTAACATGCTCCCTTAAGCTGATCAAATAAATCGTCGATTCGTGGTAAGGGATACTTATTCTTTATTGTCAATTTGTTCAACTCTCTATAATTAATGCACAATCTCATACTTCCATCTTTTTTCTTCACAAATAACACTGAAGCACCCCACGGGGAAACACTAGGTCGAATAACTCCTTTATCCAATAATTCCTGAAGTTGCTTAGCCAATTCTTTCATTTCCATCGGGGCCATTCTGTATGGAGCCTTGGAAACTGGTTCAGCTTCAGGTATCAAATCAATGGAAAACTCTATCTCACGATCAGGTGGCAATCCTGGTAATTCTTCTGGGAAAACGTCAGGGAATTTTCTTACTATAGGGATTTCATCCAAAATAGGGGTCTCTTTCTTCGTATCCACCACATGAGCCAAGTATGCTTCACATCCTCTTTTCAGCAATCTTTTTGCTTGTATCACTGAGAGGAACTTCCTATCTTGCCTCTGCCCTTGGTAACTGATCCTTTTATTATTTGAGGTGTACATAACAATTCTCTTTTTCTTACAATGAATATTTGCCCTATATCGAGACAACCAATCCATACCTAAAATAACCTCAAAGTTTCCCAACTCGAAGGGTATTAAGTCAACAGGGAACATATACCCTGAAATTTCTAGGGAACATCTAGGAAAAAATTGTTTTACAAGCACTTTAACTTTATTAGCCACTTCTATGGTTAGAGGTCCGTCTAGGTCTTCTAACATCAATTGCATTTTATTCACACAATTCACAGATATAAAAGATTTGGACGCTCCCGAATCAAACAAAATGTTAACAGGCACGAAATTAAGAATAAGCGTACCTACAACCACATAGGAGTCATGAAATGGAGACTTCTGGGTCATCTTAAAAGTCCTAGCTCTAGCAGTACTTGTTGCTGGTCCTTGGGACACACTCTTTCCAACATTACTTTGAGTCACTAACTTGCAATTCCTAGCTATGTGTCCCACTTTGCCGCAACTAAAATAAGTAACTCCTTGAATCTCAGACTTACACTCCGTGGAATAGTGACCTTTCTGTCCACATTTAAAACAATTAACATTCTCTCGGCACTGTCCACTGTGCTTTTTCCCACACGTCTTACAATCAACCACTGGCTTACTCATCCTCGTCGGGGCAGAGTTAACTGATGTTGTACCGGGCTTAACTTGGGGAAAGTTCTGCCCTTTAAACTTTTTATTCTTATTCTTGCCAAACCAACGCTGGAACTTTCGACTTGCTATTCCTGATTCTGACTTTGCAGGTCCACTTTCAAATTTCCTCTTCTTCTCACCCTGCTCCTTTGCAGCTAACTTCTGATCACACTCTATCACCAAGGCAGCCTGGACTACCCAAGTATAAGTCTTAAGCTATAAGGCTACAACTCCACTCCTTATTTCTGGCTTCAACCCTTGTTGAAACCGCTTTGCTCGTTGAGCTTCTGAACTCACATATTCCGTTGCTATATGGGCCAACTCCGTAAACTTCGCTCATATTCCGTGACACTCCTATTTCCTTGTTTCAGCTCCAAAAATTCCATCTCCATTTGACTTTGGAGACAGGCTGGAAAGTATTTTTCCAAAAATAATTCTGTAAATCTGGTCCAGGGAACTGGACCTTCTCCTTCTAAGGCTCGCGTAGATTCCCACCAATAATTCGAATCATTCCTCAAAAAATAACTAGCATAATCAGTTTTTAAATTCTCACTCACCTTGGTGAGCGCAAACGCCTTTTCCATTTCCTTTAACCATATCCTGGCAGCGACAGGATCTACTTCTCCTTTGAACTCTGGGGGCTTTACTGCTTGAAAAGACTTAATACTAACACCTTGATTTGCCCCTCTCATCTCATGCTACTGTTGAATTTGTAGTTGTTGCTGTTGGATTTGCTGTTGTTGTTGCTGTATGAGCTGATGTTACTGTTGTTGTTGCCGTTGCAATTGTTGCTACTGTTGCTGGAATTGTTGTTGCTGTTGGGCCAGCTGTACAGTCTGCTGACGCAACAAGTTCATCAAATCACTCATGGAAGGATCCCCATTAGATCTGTTATTGGGCTAACAGTCATTTATAAGAAAATGGATTGCTCCAGCAGTTTATATTTATGCATCAGGAGAGCGTTGTCACTAAGACAATATTCTCATCCCCCATTATAATTGGATCCGTCCTGAGTGAATGATTATAGTCTAAAAATGCCAGCAACAGAAACAACAATAATAATAACAACAATAATAGCAACACATAATATATAAAAACTGAACAATAATATAAAGCAGCTGAACTACAGTAACCAACAGAATCCAACTAGTACAACTGAAAATCCAACTAAAAAGAACCATCCGAATACACACCAAAATTGGCTGTTATAACAGCCTCGCCTACTACAACCCATCACAACATAATGTACATATACAAGGTAAACAACTGCAGAACTCCTGGAGGTCAACTCTGAGCTCTGCATCCCTCTACTGCAGCTCTGTCTAGCCACTACTACTGCCACCAATGGAACCTAGCTCAAACACTAGCCAGTTCACTAGGTCCTGATATTGCACAGCTCTGAACTCTGAACTAATGAAACAGTCAACAGATCTAGCCCTCTCTACAGCCATCTGGGTCAATGCTCTCACACGGGCTCGTACTTCAGGGGAAGGGGCAGAAATACCCTGAAATGGTGCAATAGGTACCTGGTCCAACTGGGCAGCAAACTCTGGACTCTGATCTCTGATAAAGGAAGTATTCACCGCCCTATGGACATGATAAGGAATCGGTGAAGAAGTACCACTAGGGGCCACAGGAGGTACCAGAGGTCTCATCATGGAAGAACTGGGACCGCGGCCGGGAGGGAAATCCCTGATAGCCGACACAGACCTACGTACCCAACAGGGACGAGGACCAGATCCAGGGATGTCTCGAGGCACAAAAGAAGGGACTGGTGGAGGAGGCATAGGGGTCTCCTCGGTAACAGCATCAAGAGGTCTCTTAGAATCTGAGCTATCCGAATCAGAAGGATTCTCCCGAGATGGAGAGCTCGAAATCGCAATAGGCCACTGTCAACATAATAATATACAGACAAGACACAACCAGGTCAAGGCAATTCTATCAAAACATTTAATAGATGCCAGGGTAACGTCGTCGGAACCCTCGACTGACTCTAAAGGGTTGCTCCTCTATATGAGTTGCTGACTTACACTTAAAGACTCACGTTATCACCTACTTGACACAATCCCTAGCCTGAATCAGGGACTTGAACCTGTAGCTCTGATACCAACTGTGACGGCCTCAACCCCGGGGTCAGGAGTTGACGTCACTAAACACAATTACCAAAAATATAAATAACAGAATTATTATTAAAATATACTAACTTAACCCCAAACCAAGATCCGATTCAGGTTCAAGTATAATTCAGGTTCTCATTATTACAAACTCTTTATTCAATATCTAAGACACACTAACTTTATTCAGCAACTCCTCAGACCTCATGGTCTGATACAAACTACCTCAGAGGAGCCAGGTCCAGTAGGGGCGGGAACACGGGTCGGTCTGACTGATCTTCTAGGCATCTGCGAAATATACATAACAGTTTGCAAGGGTGAGCATAATCGCTCAGCGGTACCAAATATGAATAATAGATTAAAACAGTAATGTAACAATAACAGGAACAGAGCTGTAATCATAATATCAACATTTCATAATAATAATCAAAGCAACTAGATATCACTAATTAACATGCTTTGGGAAAACAACATAGTAGTGTGCTGTGTAATACCAGATTCCAATTTTAGCATGCTAATCATTTTATAAATCGCTGTATCAATCAATCATGCTTTCATATAATTCACAAATCCCAATCAGATACATAGCAGATATGTGAAGACAGCTGATCAGGCTATCAACACCAGACGGCTCTAACTGCCATCCCATTTACCTGTTCCGGAACTCAGAGACTAGCTAGGTCTCTGACCTGCTGGACTAATCGGTTTTATAGTGCGCGCAACCAAATTAGCCTCTTACGCCACCTCAATAGGCCTACTCTGGCCCAAATGTATCCCATATCTGACCGTTTTATCCATTTTTCAAAACACTTGTACCTATCTCATTTTCAAAATCATTTATTTAACCAGCACACGTATAAAAATCCGTTTTGCAAATCATCCCATTCGAGACAGGTACCTCTCGAAGTTACTTTTCCCCAAAACAATTTAAAAACAGTGAATTATAACTACAGGGGATACGTAACTTAAAACATTTCTGTCCCATTACGAAAGTAAAACATTTAGCTATTCATATACACTGAAACATAAAAGAATGGTCAGGGGTACTTGCCTTGCAATGCTTTACAAACCCTAAATAGCTTTCACGCTGACTTTGATCCTGGAACAACTCTACTGGGATCTACAATTACAGAATACCCTAATTAGTTATACCGACATGCTTGATATCCTCAAATCCTAATAACCCGAATCCGACAACCCGACTCGTATTATTATTATACACATAATCATGTAATCACATATCCTGAACATAAATAGGGTAACACATAGAATATACTTATGTACGTTTACAAATATATTTTAGAAAATTTTGGCAGCAACTTCTTTATTTACAAGACTACCCGTCGATTATAATCGACGTCAACAATCCTCAACAATCCACATTTTCATTATATAACAATTCTATATTCACGCACAATTTAGTTCTGAAAATATTTTATACGAATCATTTTATTTATTTATAAGGTTTAGGACTCAGAACATCGTCATCACCGTCCACCGCTGACTCTCCAAAGTTCATCGTCAACGTCGGCATAATTTATTGGCGCCCGATATAATACGGGTTGCCAAATAAATTATACCGATTAATTTATTTTTTCTCGCAAAAAATATTTTTATATCATAAACATTACTCAAAATTCACTGCAATATAGAAATTATTATTAAAAATCTGCACAATCCAATCCATTAGCACACAAACGGCCCAAACAGGCCAAACAACCAAAACGATTTGCATAACAAGCTCACAAAATAGGCCCAATAGTAGAGCCCAACTGGAAGCCCAATAACCAGCCCAACCAAACACACAACCGGACCACTGCACAGGTAGCACACGCGCCACCGCGCCACACACACACACACATACACACACACACATACATACACACAGGGCACACAAGCCAACCAGAAAACAGGGGCGGCTCACCGGAGAGATCCCCGGAAAAACAGAGAAATGGAGAAACGAAGCCCAGGGAAGCAAAGTGAAAGGAAGAAGATGAAAATCGAGGGAAGGAGCCGAGCAAAAGCAAGAACAGTCGAGAGAAAATAGAGAGAATCAAGAGAGTTAAGCCACAGCCGAATGACCAAAAGGGAAATGAGTGTCAAGGAGAAAAAAACAGGGCAGCCACACGTGTCCTGTTAAAACAGGATACGTGTTGGTTTATTATTAATCCAGACTTCTGAATTCCCGGAACCCCGTTTATATCCCGACATTACACTTTTAACGAACCAAGTAATATTGATAACATATTGAAATAGATTCCAACCAATCCAAAAAGATCCGATATAGTCTGAAATAATTAAAAACATAATGTTTTTAAAATTTTAAAACAGTTCTTAAACCGCACTTTATACCTGCTTTTTAACCAATAACGAAATAACACGCAAGTAAAACGAATCCTGAAAATTTCCAGAATAATTTTAAAATTCTCAGAATAATATGAACTTAATAAAATATAAGTTTCATAATAATTTTTTTAAAAGATTCCCATAATTAAATATGGATTTTAGCATTTAACACACTCAGAAAATCATTTAAAAATGAATAATTAACAAAATATTGATTTCCCAATTTTATAAAGTCCTAAAAATAATTATTGAAATTAGAAAATTAGAAAACCAATTTTAAAGACAACCCAAATATTTATGGAATTAAAATTACAATGAAATCACTTCTACAAGCGAAATTAAATCATATAACTTACCAATAAATCAAAAATTCCAATCCACATATCAACAAATCATAAATAATTAAATAACAATCAGTAACCGCTGCCAAAAATCAATACACACCCTTTTATTTATTTACTTAAACTTTTATTACACTTCCAAATATTAGAAATAAAATAAAAATACAC
The DNA here is from genome assembly GCF_009905375.1 of Apium graveolens. Classification (NCBI taxonomy): domain Eukaryota; kingdom Viridiplantae; phylum Streptophyta; class Magnoliopsida; order Apiales; family Apiaceae; genus Apium; species Apium graveolens. The sequence continues at coordinate 78,012,038 of NC_133656.1, forward strand.
GAGTCGTTATACACATGCCACTGAACTTATGGACTGCATTGAGATCCCTAAGAGATCTCTTTGATCTGTTCCCAGGGGGAACTGACCACTTATAGTTAGTTACGGATGCGTGTAGCAGGCAACTATCGGCTTAACAGATGTTTTTGGAATATTTCTGAGTAAGGTCTTCGAGATAAAACACCGGAATGACAGATATACGTGCGAAAGTCAAGTTAGTAAGCTATTTTAAAATGATGTTGAAAGAGAAAATATTTGAAACATGGAATTACGAAGAAGAAGAGGTGGGATCATCCTCAGATGGATAATGATGAGAGGTAGGATAATCAGTGAAATATTTTGGCACCTACTCACTGTCACGTTACTCCCTCCAAATTGTTGATCATTCGTATTGCCTTGATAAGTTATATCAAGCAATCCTTTTTGTTCCCTACTTTGAACTTCTGATGTGACCATCTTGAATAGTCTTTCTCCGCATCAGGACTTGTTCAATTCTTTTAGTTAATCCATGAACTTTCATTCATAGATTATGATCTTCTTGTTCAACTCAGAGATATTTATACTTTATTTCAATTATCCAAGAGATTTATATATATATATATATAAATTTTCCCTCAATTCATCGATGAATATTCATAATGAGTATCTTCATTTGATTCTTCTCTCATACTTACTCTTCTCAGTCGAGAATGTAAATATCTAACAAATTGTTAAAAACATGGATGACCTAATATCCATATATTCCTCTGGAATCCTTTTCCTCTAATCGGGATAAAATTATATATTAAACTTTGAAATCATAGTAAGGGTATCAATTTGATTTTGGTATTCCGATTCAATTCTATTTAAAGATCTGATAAAGTATGTGAACTAGGGCACCTGTGAGTGTACCCTTTATTTGGAAAGAAATATTTGATAAGAGGCTATCGATTGTTCCGATGCCAAGACCCTCGATTTAGAGTTAGGATTGTCTTTCTCGACCCAAATTTAAAAAATCTTTATTTTAAAATCGTCATCCAGGTAGCCACAATTTCTTCAGTGGTTACGATATTGAGATTTTTACAAACAAACTGAAATATGCCTAGTTGCGTATGTTCTAATGAATGACTAGTTAATTGTCCTAACTAGTCAAAATTTTAATTAATACGGCGAAAGCGTAGCTAATCGTCCTTGCTAGTTGCTATGGGCCAAACCAATTGTGCTGGCCATTTTCTTAGCCGGTTGATAATATTGCTTGATATGGACTAGTTATTATTTTGCTAGTTCCACTTCCAATAAAATTTTGATTATTCCATAGTGCATAATATATGCCAGGTTTAATTGTTGATGAAATTTTCAAAGAATGATTTAATTGAGAACTAATTAGGTCGCCCCCTCAAACGAGAATTCATATTCAGTTTTATGAAATATTTTGTTCATGAAATATTTTATTCTTTCGTTTGTATAATGAATATCCAATCAAAATTACAAAGTTATTAAAGAATGATATACTTTCTTATTATTAATCATTGGATAAAATTCCTTCTTTCAAAATAGCACCTCTTTGAGACCTCAATGGTTAACCTTTGGTTGAGGATGTTATTCGATATTTCTTTTATTATTCGATAAGAAAAGTATTCTTTCAATGGGAAAATATTACAAGTATCATTCGTATGATGTTATTATTCAGTAATCATTGTTTTTAATGGATATTCTCCATAATACACAATATATAATTCTAAGGACATGGAAGGATAATCCTTGTTGTTAGGTCCCAATGTGTTTGTAGAAGGGGGGTTGAATACAAACGTTACCAAATAATCGAATAAAATGCGGAATAAAAAATGTGAAACAAAATTCAAGTTAAATAAAAATATTATTAAACTTGAAAGGTGTTACAACAACTGTATCGATTACAAGGAATTAATCTCAAATTAATTATCACAAATCTAGAATAAATTCGACATGAACTTTTTCTATTTTTGTAATAAAAAGATTCAAATGCTAAACGCAATTTGAGATTAAGTTCTAGGGATTTTGATCCGCTAGATTGTTACACAAGAACAAGATAAATAATTCTAGTGGTTTGGATTTAACATTAACAAACTAGAAATTGATCTTGAATTTCTGCAGATAAAAGATGATATTTTTCAGAGGCGGCTGCTTTCTTTTTGTTCTTGTCTTGATTGAGATTATTAATGATATGCTGCTTCTCTGCTTCTATTTAATCAATCAGCTGAATTAATTGAATTGGAATGACAATCCTTTAAGCTTGCAAGACTTTCGGTAGGACAATTGAATGAACTAGCAAGACAATCTGAATGAACTAGCAAGACAATCAGAATGAACTAGCAAGACAATCAGAATGAACTAGCAAGACAATCACCCTCCTGATGTAACTTTCGGTATGACAATGTAAAATGGCCTAGCATGACAATCGGTATGACAATCCTGATTGTCATGCTAGTTCATTTTCATTTGTTTTGCTGATTTAAGCCTTGAATTTAATCCAATTAAACTTCTGAAAATTCCTAAAATTCCTAGAATTAAATCAGAATTAATTAATCAATTAATTCAATTAATAAATAAATTATTCTTCGCAGATATAATTTATTTTCTTAATTAAATTAGATGAATTAATTAATTAATAGAGAATTAATTCTAGTCTTGAGCAGCAACCATTCTTTTACAAATCTTCTGAAAATCACTGAAAATTATGAATCAATTCCACCACTTCAACGTTGACACTCGATATACTGTCTGGTTCATGAGTGACTAACTTTCGTGACGTTTCTTCATGTCTTGACTCTGACACTTTGATTTTCTTCAGATTAAATCCTTGTAATTAATGATACTATGACGAGATCTCTGTCACTCGATTAAATCCACGATCTTGATTTATATCACTGAGGCATGATCAACTTCTTGAACTTCTTCCAGTGAATTAACTTCTCAAGTCTGTAGATGAACCTTGTTTCTGAATCCTTTGACAGATATTACTTTGCGAGATCTCTCTGACGGTAGATCCACTATTTACTTATTACATTCTTATTTGAGTTGAGTTGAATCCTCGAATATACAAATAGGTCTATGACATATGACTTACAATCTCCCCCTATTTGTTTGTTAGACAATAACACACAAATACCTAGAGGATAACTCAACTAACAAATAAGAAAAAGATATAAACATACATGCAAAGTAAATAGCAGAAAAGTTCTGGATGAGATTTAACATTTTCCAGATTCCAAGTAGATGTTCCTCTAGACTGAACATATCTTCAAGTAGTTCCATCTTCATTTGTACAACCACATTTCCTGTTGAGAAGCCCATATCTCTTGCTTCTCCCCCTATGAGAATCAACTGATTAAAGAAGATCACCTTCGTTTTACCACCTCTCCCGTACAATAGGATCCGCAGATAAAAACCAATGGTACTCCCTTAACAGCTTCTTCCCTTATCAGAAAATCACCTTGTGTTTACCACCTCTCCCGTACAATAGGATCCGTAGTTAGAAACAACAATGGTGTGGTGTAGTGTACATTTTTAGGATCTTTTTCTTCCTCCCTGCTATTTCTCCCCCTTAGTTGAGGAATCCTCCAAACTATTACTTAAGCTTTTATCTCCCCCTTAAAGAAGGAATGTATGCCGTCGTCTGAAGGAGTTCTCATATTTCACTTGGTTGGAAAAGAAATAACAAGTGTTTCTGTTTCTTCCTCACTGTGAGTGTGTGATTGTGTTTTAGTGTACCTCACATGTGTTTCACTCTTCTCTCCACTCGTGTTTACACTCAATCTCACAAGTGTATCACTCTTCTCTCATAGCTCCATAATCCAGCTGTACCTGCAAGGAAAATCACCTTAGCCATCCTTAAGGAGGTCACAGGTGGTGCAATGGGAGTTCACAAATCCCCATCCTTGTTAAACTCGTCAGATGAATCTGAGTCATAATTTACAAGTTGCTAGTTTCCCTTTTAGGGTTCCAGATTTGAATTCTGGGAAGGTAAACAATGATCCAAAGAATTTAGCATAAAGATCAAAGTTCCCTTCTAATGTCTGTGAAGACATTTCCTTGTGACTTATCAGGTAATATCTGAATCATTGTCAACAAGTTGCCGATCTGCACCTATGTCAGATCCACTATCCGCAGATGCATCCAGGGGATTTAAGCCTGGGGAGGTAGACACTGACCACTGACATATGGCTTTTGGATCAGTATCCTCTCCTAACACCTGTAAAGGCAATTGGTCCACTAACGAACCTTGAACAATCGAATCTGACCTTAAAATGGTCGAAACTCTTGTTTCCGTCAACTCATCCTTTGTGTGTGTAACCTCTCCTTGTGCATCAAGAATTGATTATGTTTGAAGTGGTGACACTACATCGGATACCTTGGCCGACAGGCAAAATTCAATAGATGCACCCTGTTGAGAGAATGAATCTAGTAACTGATTTTGTGCCTTTTCAACCATTACATCTTTTTGAGAAGATGTATGGGGGTTAGCAGTTGTCTCGGTTTAAATACTACTCATCTATGTAGGAGACAGAGCTACTGGGTTGACTACAGAACCTTCCTTATGTGGTGCACTAAGGCACTATCTCCCTCACGCTCATTCATATTACATTTAGTGGTAAGAGAGTGTTGGTTGGTTCTGTTTTTGTGTTTGTCTTTACAGTCTGGGATAGACGTTGTGGGTTTTCAACCTCATGACTGTCAATGAAAGAAAGTCAATGGAGACTGAACCTGTATCATAGAACATATGGTAATAGAGAGAAAATGATTTACAATAGTGATTTCAAAAGATTTTACATGAAATAAGAAATCACTAATGTAGAAAGAAGTTTGATTTTGTTTTTCAATATGAATGAGTTTTTGATAAAACATTGATCACTTAGGGTAAAGTCTAAGTAATTCTCATTCATGTCAAAAGCTTACAAATATCTGCAACATAATGTTAACAAGATATCATTGACCGATACTTGTCAAGTACTTTAGATACTAATTGTTATGTTGCATTATTATGACGACTCTACTAGTTCATATAAAATTACAATTTCTGTTAGAGTGCCATACCATGTCCTTGACGATTGCTTGAGCAGTATACTAGTTCATACCAACCTGAAGTGAGATTGTGAAGAAGAGATTGCATAGTCCAATAGATCTGCAACTGCAAAGTTCATGAACTGTGGTGCACTGACTTCCTCTTTTGACTCACCAACCAGGAGTACACTTGTACACATCTTACTAGAGTACAATTCCAAGTGTAATGTGCAGCAGGTGTCTGATATGTCGTAATATTCTCAAGTCTCGTCACTGGTGCTATATGTTAGATGATGCTTCCTGATAATAACCTAGCACAATATACAAAATTACAATGATAACATTCCCAGCTTGCAAACAGCCATATCCCTCGGATAAACCTTTGCTGTTATCTCCAAAGGTAACCATGGGGCCAGCTTTCTCAACCACATTTGATAGCAGGGCTCTATCTCTGGTCATATGTCTTGATGATCCACTGTCAAGAATCCACACTACCGGTTATACTTGTTTAATGCCCTGCACTGCAAATGGATTAGACCTTCTTCGGAACCCAAACTTGGTTGGGCCCGGCATACTTGTAGAACTGTCCTTTGTCAGACAAAACAACATTTTTAATTTTAACGATCTCAACATTCTCAATGACTGAACATTTGACCTTGTAAACAGCCTTAACAAATTTCTGTTTAAGCTTAGGCACAAATGTCTCCTTTCTAGCCTTAGAAGGACTAGCAGTCTTAGACCTATCATGCTTCTTGTTATTCACATGCTGACGAGGAGTAGTCTTATCATTAGACACATGCTTACCATTAAAATAAGCATACATCATATTAAAAGCACAAGACATACAATTAGCAACACCACATGCTTTATGAGAGTGATTAACAGCAGGCAATTTATGCATGGTAGACATGGCATTATTGTTATCCAACTCATGTGTGTCTGAGTCAGTCTCAGTTGCTTTCACAACTTTGACTGGAACTTTCGACTCACTTGACTTGGAAACAATCTTCTCATAAGCATGATCCTCAGCACGTATTTCTTCTTGAATAACAGAAGAGGTCGCATCAAATGGTTCAGCAATTGATGCTTTATAGAGGGGTTCATTAACACCCTTAAGCACATGTGGTACTTCCCTCCCTTTAGCACATACATGAGGAGGGGAGTTTATGCCTAATTCTCCAATAGCAGCATTGTAATCATAACCTATTCCAGATGTTTGATTAACAGCTTGCTTACTGTAGAACTCTTTAGCCTTCGAACAAGAATTGAAGTAGGCTCTAACCTTAGTCTCAAGACCGGTGATCTTGTCTTTGAGAATAGTTTCGAGTTTTCTATAACAGTCAACTCTATTCTCTAGAAAAGATACCTGTTCTTTTAATTTGTCTTGATTAATGTGCACAAGTCTTAATTCATTGACCTCTTTCTCAAGGTCTGTGATCTGTAAACTTAACAGTTCATTATCACGACGTGCACAATCTAAGTTACCTCTTAGATGATAAACCATTTCAGCATCAGAAAGTTTTACCTCTATTCTTGACGATGAAGCTTTTCCATCAATAGCCATAAGAGCAAGATTTCCTTCATCTTCATCTTCACTGTCAGTATCATCCCAGCTTCTTCCCTTTGCCAGATAAGCCCTTTCAGAGTTCTTTCTTACTTGCTTTGGCTTTCTACATTCTGTGGCAAAGTGTCCCAACTCATTGCAGTTATAGCATCTAATGGTGCTCCGATCAACCATCCCTGTTTTGTATCCACCACTGCTGGTGTTAGAGGATGAAGATCCACCTTTCTGGAATTTGTTGTAGTTGGACTTGTACTTAAGCTTGGGATTCCTCTTGAATCTGACATGGGAGAATCTCTTGACAATTTGGGCCATTGACTCGTCTTCCAATTGCTCCAGCTCTTCCAAGGAATAAAAATCATCACTTGATTGATTTGTAGTAGGAGGATCATATTCTGCTACTAACATATTTTCCTCAGCCTTGGAATACTGTACCATTCTCTCCAATTGTTGAGATTGCTGTTGTTGTTGACCTTCAGCTACAAGTGCAGTAGATGTGCTGACCATTCTATCCTTCCCGTAGACTTCCTTCTGTTGAATCTGCTCCAACTCATAAGTTTTTAACACTCCATAGAGCCTGTCCAAAGAAATCTCACTCAGATCTCTAGCTTCTCTAATGGCAGTGATTCTATGTTCAAGATGAGCTGGCAGTGTTAAAAGAAACTTTTTGTTGACCTCCCTGATTGAATAATACTTTCCATTGATGTTCAGGTTGTTGATCAACGCATTGTACCTCTCAAACACTTCAGTAATTCCTTCTCCTGGATTTGATTTGAAATGTTCATATTCAGAGGTTAGGATTTCCAACTTGTTCTCCCTAACTTCCTCTGTGCCTTCATTAATCACCTCAATAGTTTCCCACATGTGTTTGGAATTTTTACAGTTCATCACATGTCTGTTCATCAAGGGATCAAGGGAATCAATTAATATTAATTGAAGGCTGGCATCCAAGGAGGCTTCTTCCTTCTCAGCAGGAGTAAAATCTTCGGGCTCTTTTGGATAGGTTCTAGCTTCAGTAGTCACCACACCATCTATTATTACCTCCGGTTCAATAACCATCGGAGTTTTTATACCCTTCTTTAACAAGTTTGAATATTTGGGATTTGCAACTTGTAAGAATAATAGCATCTTCTTCTTCCACATGATATAATTCTCTTTATCAAATTGTGGAATTTTAACGGTTCCAACTTTATGTGAAGTCATTATGAATTTTTGAATAAATAAAAATTCAAGGAGTTGAAAAATCACAAAAGTCTAGGATCTTGATTTGTTCGTTAATCAGAAGGCTCTGATACCAATTGTTAGGTCCCAATGTGTTTGTAGAAGGGGGGTTGAATACAAACGTTACCAAATAATCGAATAAAATGCGGAATAAAAAATGTGAAACAAAATTCAAGTTAAATAAAAATATTATTAAACTTGAAAGGTGTTACAACAACTGTATCGATTACAAGGAATTAATCTCAAATTAATTATCACAAATCTAGAATAAATTCGACATGAACTTTTTCTATTTTTGTAATAAAAAGATTCAAATGCTAAACGCAATTTGAGATTAAGTTCTAGGGATTTTGATCCGCTAGATTGTTACACAAGAACAAGATAAATAATTCTAGTGGTTTGGATTTAACATTAACAAACTAGAAATTGATCTTGAATTTCTGCAGATAAAAGATGATATTTTTCAGAGGCGGCTGCTTTCTTTTTGTTCTTGTCTTGATTGAGATTATTAATGATATGCTGCTTCTCTGCTTCTATTTAATCAATCAGCTGAATCAATTGAATTGGAATGACAATCCTTTAAGCTTGCAAGACTTTCGGTAGGACAATTGAATGAACTAGCAAGACAATCTGAATGAACTAGCAAGACAATCAGAATGAACTAGCAAGACAATCAGAATGAACTAGCAAGACAATCACCCTCCTGATGTAACTTTCGGTATGACAATGTAAAATGGCCTAGCATGACAATCGGTATGACAATCCTGATTGTCATGCTAGTTCATTTTCATTTGTTTTGCTGATTTAAGCCTTGAATTTAATCCAATTAAACTTCTGAAAATTCCTAAAATTCCTAGAATTAAATCAGAATTAATTAATCAATTAATTCAATTAATAAATAAATTATTCTTCGCAGATATAATTTATTTTCTTAATTAAATTAGATGAATTAATTAATTAATAGAGAATTAATTCTAGTCTTGAGCAGCAACCATTCTTTTGCAAATCTTCTGAAAATCACTGAAAATTATGAATCAATTCCACCACTTCAACGTTGACACTCGATGTACTGTCTGGTTCATGAGTGACTAACTTCCGTGACGTTTCTTCATGTCTTGACTCTGACACTTTGATTTTCTTCAGATTAAATCCTTGTAATTAATGATACTATGACGAGATCTCTGTCACTCGATTAAATCCACGATCTTGATTTATATCACTGAGGCATGATCAACTTCTTGAACTTCTTCCAGTGAATTAACTTCTCAAGTCTGTAGATGAACCTTGTTTCTGAATCCTTTGACAGATATTACTTTGCGAGATCTCTCTGACGGTAGATCCACTATTTACTTATTACATTCTTATTTGAGTTGAGTTGAATCCTCGAATATACAAATAGGTCTATGACATATGACTTACACTTGTTATATTCTTCCTTCCAAGTTATAAATCTTCTGAGTATTGCGACTCTTTTATTCAAAGCTCATTATTTGTTCAGATGTTAGATTTTGAAATCTTGTTAAGATTGTCTAAATTTCATCGATATCGTGAAAATCATTTTCCAAGGCTAATTGTCTTCCTAACAAAGAGAGGTATAGTTGAGAACCGATTGTTGTAATATGAGACTGAAAGCTCAGTGCTATGATGGTGCAATCGGAGCATCGTAATGAGTAAGTTGTTTTCAAAAGGGAATATCATGTTTAGTTATTATCATAAGTATCTTTAATATGGTTATAGAAGAACGAAAATAGGGATACAACGTGATTAGTGAGGTACACTTCTATGAAACATTATCGGGATAGGTGCTAATAAATTCGGGAAAGACCAAGCTTGTATGAATTTGAGGAATAAGATTTTCAAAGAGTGAAGGTAAGGTTAATAGCAATCCCGTGCTAGAAATACTCGACGATAAAAATAGGATGTCGCGTGGAAAGGAACAAGGAGTTTACTTATGAGGAAATTTGGAAAAAATTTCTTTTACTGAACACGAGATATAGGCTATAGTAAAATTGATCAAAGGCCATGATTGATAAACCTATTATCATCAAGGAAAGGCCAATGTGGTGGCCAACACTTTAAGTAGGAAAAGATATATTGAGGATGACAAATCTCAGAATAACTGATGAGAAGGATCGCATATTCTGAGAAGGATCGCATGAAAAGAACACTTTATTACTTATCAAGAAGACTTAAAGATGCCTAAAAACGTAAATGAATATTAGTCATGACAGAATATGAAAAGGGATGTCATTGAGTAGGTAAGTAAGTATTCGACATGGTTGAAAATGAAAATGGAAAGGCAAGGGTTAAAATTTTGGCGATTACGACTTGTAGATGACCCAAATAGGAGTAAGAGTTAATTATAATAAATTTTGAAGGAGGATTATCAAGAACCAAGTTAGCCGTCGTGCTATTTGAGGATTTTGAGTGATAGATTAAATAAGACCGCTTACTTTATTATGCAAACGATAGATGTCCACTCTACAAAATTATTATGAACGCGGAAGAGATAATTGGGACAGAGAGACCCTGTGACAACTGCGCCACGCAAGGACCCAAGGTTTAATTAACGGGACTATTTCCCAAGATATTTTGTGAAAAAGATTGGACAGAGGAATGACTTAGAGTTCTCAAATCGACAAGTAGAATGAGAGGACTATCCTGACCATTGAAGACTCGTCTAGCGGCTTACTTTTTCTTGGAACGGTTTGGGGAATCACCTATTATTGACAGATAATTTGTGTAGGTGTTGTTAGTCCCTAAAAATGCAACAAGAATTACAGAAGGGGGGTTGAATGGAATTCTTAAAACTTTTTCTGAATTATAAAATGTTCTAACTCAAAATATATATATGTGAGTGTTTTGATTTGCAAAGTTCAGAATGATAAGTTAAAATGAATCAAAACATAAAGTAATAAAAACACAAGTCTTTAAAATTTTCTGGTGGATTTGAATGTATCCACCAGAGATATATATATATATCGAGAGAGCCCTGTGAAGCATGAATAACTCACAGCTGCTTACAAATAAGAACAACTAAACTTACAGAGAAATGCTAAAGGATACAGCTTATAATTATTTCTCTGAGAAATGTATGCTTAGTCTTCTTGTTTTTCTACTTGCTACTCTTGGTTTATATATAACCAAGATTACACAATAATAAGACAAGATAATCAAATAAAACCTATCAAGTCTAATACTATACTACTTCATTACTCTATTCCAGCATCTTTGAATACCTTTATAATAGCATGTAAATGGCAATGCTTCTTTGTTCTTAAAAACCCAGTTGAATAGGCTGCCACATTCCTTTTGCAAACACTCGACGCATGTGACTGTGTTGTCACTGTCAACAGATGTTTGAATCGATCATCCGTCGGGTTGCCTTGTTTATCATCCGTCAGGTAGCTTTGTTGATCATCCGTCGGGTAGCTATTTGGCACTTGACTTCATTTCATTTATGCAGAATTACAGGACATCATCTATTTACAATTAATCAACCTATTATGCATATCTAATTAAAGTCAACATGACTTAAGCTACCACAGAATCTATACAAAGTTGTTTGCAGAAATGTGCTACATGACTTATTGTTATATAAGCTACTCACTCGATGGATGTCAAATCATGTGTCGGGACTATATTGAGTCATCCGTCGGGACTATATTTGATCATCCGTCGAGTGCTACATTTTACACTAAGTAAAATCTACTAAGATGTTTTGTTAATGAAATCATCAAGTTCACAATATCTTCCCAACAATCTCCCCCAATTTATATCTACTAGAATTGTAGCCATAAATTAAGAGAAACTTGATGATAACAAAACACCCTCAAAATAAAAATTTAAATGGAAGTAGATAAAACTGTAAAGTGCTGCAAAAATCACTTGAAAAATTTACAAGGCAAAGTGTACAAAGATTTGCACAAGGTCTTTTTCAGGGTGCTCCTCTAGTCTGAGCAGATTGATCTATTTCATTTATCATTTGGATCTCTTTCCAAGCTTTCTGTTGTTTTCTTATATTTAATTTTGGAGCTGTCTGTGGAATTCCAGTTCATCAGATTCTGAGAGATTTAGCATTCCTTGCATTTCCAAAAGAGTCTCATTGTTAGAGATGCTCAACTGGCCTTCTAATCTGAAAAATCTTCTAACTCCTTTATTATCCATGAATTCCATCAACCAGTAGGGCCTTAGATGCACTCTACTCCCTGTGTAAGGAATAGTTAAAGTCCTTGGGAGTGCATCTTTGGCTCTAATACTCCTCAGTTCTTCAATCTTCTTTAGAACTAGTCTTCTGGCTGTCACATTGAATCCAAAGTTTTTCTTGAATGATGAATAACCCTTTATCAGCACATATTGGCTTTCTTGAAGGATCTTATGAAGTGGCCATTGTATCTCTTTTCCTCTCTTGTACTTGAATACTAACCTTTCAGGTAGATTCCTGTAAGCATCAATCCCTCTAACTTCTTCCAGTTCATCTAGATAGAGGTTTAGATCTGAGAATTCCTTGATGTCACAGATGTACATGATATCTCCCTTGTTGACTTTGATTTGAGCTTTGGTTAGGGACTTGGATCTGAGAGTTGAGGGCTTCACTTTCTTGAGTGCTCTAGTCTTTGTCTTCTTTGGCTTCATGAAGTGAGGTAGATTGAGTTCATGAATTGGTAGACTATCCCAGTCTATTGGCTCATTCTTTGGAATGATAGGTTCACCATGGTGAAAGAGATATGTCCTAAGTCCAATCATGTATGAGGATTTAGGAATAACTTTTATGTAATCTGTTTTGATTTCATTGATATTAATAAAAGACTTGTTTTGTTTTTATTGCGGGCTCTATCTATTTAAATGTTTAAATAAGATATACCACAGTTTAGAGTAAAGCTTTTTATGGATTGTGATGAGATCATAATAATGAGACCTAAAAGATGATAACTTTAAACTTAAATAGTTCCTAGTCGTAGGATTACTAACTGGTAATTAATAATCCGCAAATATCGGTACATACTATGCTTGCTTCATTATGAAGGATGTCTATTCTCATAGACATTTATGTGGTGACACTATAGCTAGTATGTAGGTGCTTATTATAGAATAAGTTCACTGAACATGACTCACACAGCTGAACAACTGATGGAGTTCACTCACGTGTCAACAGTTGTTCACATAGTGATAGTTGTACAAGTATCCTTAGACTTGAGGTCATCATAGTCATCTTGTGTACACTGAACTATGTTTTGGTTTAGTTCTTAGTCTCAAGGGACAATTATAAGGGCTCTACTGGGTATAGGAATTTGTACACGAAGATAGTGTATGATCAATAAAGGATCTACCCCTTCCAGTGTAGGAAGAGAATGTTCAATGCTGATCCACTTATGTTAGTTTAGGAATCTCTGGCCAGAGTGAATGAAATTAGAAAGGAGTTTATAATTTACATTAAATAGAACTAAGCATAGTGAATGGGAAAGCAAGTGATTAAATAAGATAGGCTTGACACAAGTTCCATGCCTTGTATTTAATCGTGACATTGCAGGGTAGAAGGAATTAATTGTACAGTAACTACTCACTAAATAGGTTCTTCGTATTCTAAGCAGTGAATTCGTATTATCCGGATAGTCGCGATATGCTGAGAAGTATCCCTCACGATGTAGAATAAATATGATTAATTAATTAATCATATTTAATGAATTAGAGAATTTATACAAATAATGATAAAATAGTTTTATTATTATTTATTTCTACTAACGGCTTAATATTGAACCTACAAGGTCACACCATAAAAGAGAATGATTTAATGGTGGAGGAATTAATTAATAATGGCTGATAATTATTTATTTATGAAATAAATAATTAATTAGAAAATTTATTAATTGATTAAATGAGATTTAATTGATTATAAATTAATTAAAAAAGGTTCTTAATATTATTAATTAAGATTTAATTTTTGGAAATTAAATCAAGTGAGAGAATTATTTCTAAAGAGTTTAGAAAAAGGATTAATAATTAAAAGGTGTTTTAATTATTAGTGAGAATAATAAAGGGTTAATAATAATAATAATATTTTATGGGAACATTTTCAGCTGAAATTTTTTCCTATAAATATACTATTATAAACCCTATTTTTGCCTCAACCAAAAAGATTTTAAAAAACCCTAATTCTCTCCATCTCCTCCTCCTTCATTACATCGTTTTCTTGGTGGATACCGGTGGAGTGCTTCACACTTGAGGAGAAGCTATTAAGGATCTGCGTTCATCGTTCTTGGATCACTATTAAAGACCTCCATCTTTCCATTAATGTAAAGCTTCTTAAGGTAAACATACTGAACTACGAATTAAATATTATTTTTCGCATGGATCCTGCGGAGGGTTTCATTTTTTTTTAAGATTTAAGTTTACATTTTCGTTGCGTTTATGTTCTAAAAACCCTTGAATGGCATCAGAGCTACTTGCAAAAAGTTTTTAATTCGTTTATGTGTTTAACTGTTTTCGATATATGAGCATGTACGTGATTCGCCATGATTTGATGTTGAGATAATATGCTTATATACGTATGGTTTTGAATATATGATATTCATGTGAGTTGTATAATCATAAGATGATTATGTAATCTGTGTATATACTGATATATATATGATTTATGTTTGTTTTAATTATGAGAATCATATTAGATATGGATTCTGAATTGGCTGCTGCAGATTTGCTGAAATCTGGGTCTGGTGTCCGATTTACGCAAACGAATACCCTATTCCATAGGTAAACAAGCGTCTGAACAAAACTGATAGTTAAAGCTATCAACGACTCATCTGTAAGGCGTTTGACGTCGTTTACTGCCCGTAAACAGTGATTCTTGTTTTTCTGATTTGATTTTGATTTTTCTAATTTTTATCATATTTTCTTTTTATGATTAGATCATGGAAAATATGATATGTTAAGATCAGATTATGTGTTTTAACATGCTTTTATGTGGTGTATGAGCATGGTGGATGGTTATGGCCTTTCGACCTTAGTGTAATGGTTTTGGTTTTAGTTTTAAATACGACTTGCATGTCGTCAATCTTTGTAATCATAAATCTCGAATATAACTCGAGTTATTCTTGTAAGTTCATTAGATTAGTTTTACTTTCAATCTATGTAATGTAATTGAAGACTCAAGAAGGCTATCTAATGGAGGTAATACAAAGAAGAAGACAAGGCATACAAGAAGTCTAAACAAAGAAGAAGACTTATGTAATAAGTAGTTGTATTTATTTCCATCACCATATTAGATTGACCTTGATCTTTATCATGAGCTTGATAAAGATCACATAGGATGGGGCCATAACCAAACACATTTACCTTATTGCACTTTACATTTACTTGTTTATTTAATTTTATATATAAGATATATGCCTATGTTTACCGTGCGATAGATTTAGGTGAACTTAAATCAATATAAGGCGTGCTCTAGAAAATCTAGAATATGAATCGTTTCTTGCCTTAACAATAAATATTATGAATACGATCATGAGATTCTTGTTTTTATGAAACACGTAATTGAATATGAATTTTCAATATTGAGAGAAAGGATGATTCTGCCAACAACAGATTTCTATCTGTAAGAAAAGGGTTATTAAGTGACGCCTCTTAACAATGTTCCACCCGATTTGATAATCATCTGATTATCGATTATTGATTTGAAATATTTAATTTAAAAGGAAGAATATCTTTATAATATGATTATGATTGTAACGTAATATAATCCCTCTAAAATTAAATAATAACAAGTAGTAATTGGCCAATGACACAACGGGCTTGTGTCGGTCAAAGCCTTCCAACATGGTAGAAAGTAGTTCTTATTTTTGAATCATTGTCGTTTCGTGCTACAGCCGAGGGCTTTGATTTCGAAATAAGAAATACTTGTCTATTACATAGAGATGTGTACATTGAATTAGAATCTAAAGGTCGGTATGTGCCACTGCCGTGGGCCGTTAGAGACTGATTCAATTGTACGAAATGTTGGGTTAGACTTGACTTAGAATATTGAGTTTGTCGTGCCATAGCCGTGACTCAATTATTCAAGAGGCTAAAGTTATATTAGGGAATAACATAGGATGTAATTGACAAGAGTTGTCTTCCTATTGAACATCAGATGACGTTTCGTGCCACAGCCAGGGTTGTATGATGGAATGTAGGATCCATATTCCCATTAACATTATGAATGCTTAATTTTCACTTAGGGGGTTGAATAAATTAGATAAACTAGTGGGAGACACTTATGAATAAAGACCCGATTGATATAGTGTTTTGAAATGAAATTGAATATTTGCTAAGTGTTGTTATGTGTTTATCATTTACAGATTTACTATATTCATCATGTCTTCTGCACTATCACTCCGAAGCATACTAGATGCTCAAAAGTTGACTGGTCCTAATTTAGCTGTTTGTTTTCACTGTAACAAGTTGGGGCACTGGAAGAGGAACTGCAAGGTTTACCTTGCAGAATTGAAGAAGAAGAAGGGTAGTAAGACTACCGCTTCTGATTCAGGCATGTTCATGATCGAAGTTAATATGTCACTAGGTCAAATTTCTACTTGGGTATTAGATACCGCCTGTGGTTGTCATATTTGCAATTTGTTGGAAGGACTAAAGGGAAGTAGGACTCTTGAAAAAGATGAGGTGATTCTACGTATGGGCAATGGAGCAAGGGTTGCGGCCATATCTGTAGGATCATTTAGTTTACATATGCCAACGGGCAAGACTATTATTTTGAATAATTTTTATTACGTTCCCTCTATTGTGAGGAATATTGTTTCTATCCCTATGTTAGATTTGGATGGTTTTTTCATTTATTATTAAGAATAATGAAGTTCTATCCTTAGAGATAATGTTCTTTATGGACGTCGTATTATAAATAATGGTCTGTATGTATGTGACGTAGAGCATGATTAACTTCAGATTGAACAAACTAATAAAAGAAAATGAGATGATGAAAATCTGACCTATTTATGGCACTGTAGGCTAGGTCATATTAGTGAAAATAGACTGCGGACATTGCATAAGGAAGGGTTACTTGACCCCTTTGATTTTGAATCATATCCTACATGCGAGTCTTGTCTATTGGGTAAAATGATCAAATCTCTATTTAGTGGACATGGAGAGATGGCTGCAAATTTGCTAGGATTGGTACACACAGATGTATGTGGACCAATGTCTACGCAAGCCATGGGTGGATTTTCGTACTTCATTACTTTCATAGATGATAGATCTAGATTCGGATATGTGTATTTGATGAAACACAAGTCTGAAGCCTTTGAAAAGTTCAAAGAATATAAACATGAAGTGGAGAAACAAACCAAACACAGTATTATAATTCTTCGATCAGATCGAGGTGGTGAATACTTGAATGGAGAGTTTCAAGATTATCTCAAAGAAAATGGTATAGTCTTCCAGTGGACTCCTCCATATACTCCACAGTTAAATGGGGTATCTGAAAGGAGAAATCGAACTTTGTTAGACATGGTTCGGTCCATGATGAGCTATGCGAATCTTCCAGTATTCTTATAGGGTTATGCATTGGAAACCTCAACATATTTACTAAATAAGGTGCCTTCCAAATCTGTTCCTTAAACACCATATGAGATATGGAAAGAAAGGAAACCGAGTCTTAAACACGTTAAGATTTGGGGATGTCCAGCTTATGTCAAGAAAGTTGACCCAGATAAGCTGGAATCTCGATCCGTAAAATGTAATTTTGTGGGATATCCTAAAGAAACTTTGGGGTATTACTTTTACACCGATCATCGGGTGTTTGTCTCCAGACTTGCTACCTTCTTGGAAAAGGAGTTTATCCTTGAAGGAAAGAGTGAGAGCAAAATTGAACTTGATGAAGTTCAAGAAGCACAAACTACTACGGATCAAGTGGAAACACCTATTCATACTGAACAACCTTCTGTGGAATAGCTCATTCGTAGGACAGGGAGAGTGTCTCGCCAACCTGAGAGGTATTATGGCCTTGTCATTTAGAATGACATTGAGTTGTCAATAATTGATGATGACAACCCTGTGACCTATAATGAGGCTATGAGTAGTGTTGACTCAGAGAAATGGCATAGTGCCATGAAATCCGAAATGGAATCTATGTATACCAACCAAGTATGGACTCTGGTTGAGGCGCCTGAAGGTGTTAAGCCTATTGGGTGCAAGTGGGTATACAAAAGAAAGATTGGAGCAGATGACCAGGTGGAGACCTATAAGGCCAGGCTCGTGGCAAAAGGATTCAAACAAAGGCAATGGATTGACTTTGATGAAACTTTTTTGCCTGTAGCCCTGTTAAAATCAATTCGGATTTTGCTTGCGATTGCTTCTTACTATGACTATGAGATCTGACAAATGGACGTGAAAACGACCTTCCTCAATGGGGAACTTGAGGAGGAAGTGTATATGACACAGCCAGAGGGTTTTCTTTCCAAAGGAAATGAACACCTAGTGTGTAAGCTGCTGTGAACCATATATGGTTTAAGGCAAGCTTCTCGTAGATGGAACATCCGTTTTGATGAGACAAACAAAGAGTTTGGTTTTATCAAAAACATAGATGAACCATGTGTCTACAAGAAGGTTAGTGGGAGCGCGGTAACATTTCTTGTATTGTATGTGGATGACATACTTCTTATAGGAAATGGTATACCAATGCTACAATCAGTCAAATTATGGCAATCAAAGAACTTCACCATGAAGGACTTGGGAGAAGCATCCTACATTCTCGGTATGAAGATCTATAGAGATAGATCTAGAAGAATGATAGGTCTTACCCAGGGTACATACATCCAGAAAGTGCTTAAAAGGTTTAGCATGGAAAACTCCAAAAGAGGTCTCATACCGATAAGCCATGGAGTGTCCCTTTCCGAAAAAAATATCACCTAAGACACCTGAGGAAAGAGAGCGTATGAGTAAGATTCCTTATGCTTCAGTAATAGGATCTATCATGTACGCGATGTTGTGTACAAGGCCTGATGTTGCTTATTCAATTAGTGTGACGAGCAGATATCAGTCCAATCCAGGTGAAGACCACTGGAAAGCAGTGAAAAACATCCTTAAGTACTTGCGAAGGACTCAGGACATTTTCTTATTTTTGGTGGTGAATCTGAGTTAAAAATAGAGGAGATGTCAACGTCGAGAGAGTTGACACACATAACAACGTAGCAGACCCACTCACAAAGCCACTTTCTCAAAGTCACTTTGATCGTCATAAAGACAAGATGGGTATTAGATACCAAAGTGATTGGCTTTAGTACAAATGGGAGATTAAAAGAGATATGTCCTAAGTCCAATCATGTATGAGGATTTAGGAATAACTTTTATGTAATCTGTTTTGATTTCATTGATATTAAATAAAAAGACTTGTTTTGTTTTTATTGCGGGCTCTATCTATTTAAATGTTTAAATAAGATATACCACAGTTTAGAGTAAAGCTTTTTATGGATTGTGATGAGATCATAATAATGAGACCTAAAAGATGATAACTCTAAACTTAAATAGTTCATGGTCGTAGGATTACTAACTGGTAATTAATAATCTGCAAAGATCGGTACATACTATGCTTGCTTCTCATAGACATTTGTGTGGTGACACTACAGCTAGTATGTAGGTGTTTATTATAGAATAAGTTCACTGAACATGACTCACACAGCTGAACAACTGATGGAGTTCACTCACGTGTCAGCAGTTGTTCACATAGTGATAGTTATACAAGTATCCTTAGACTTGAGGTCATCATAGTCATCTTGTGTATACTGAACTATGCTTTGGTTTAGTTCTTAGTCTCAAAGGACAATTATAAGGGCTCTACTGGGAATAGGAATTTGTACACGAAGATAGTGTATGATCAATAAAGGATATACCCCTTCCAGTATAGGAAGAGAATGTTCAATGCTGATCCACTTATGTTAGTTCAGGGATCTATGGCTAGAGTGAATGAATTTAGAAAGGAATTTCTAATTTACATTAAATAGAACTAAGCATAGTGAATGGGAAAGCAAGTGATTAAATAAGATAGGCTTGACACAAGTTCCATGCCTTGTATTTAATCATGACATTGCAGGGTAAAAGGAATTAATTGAACGGTAACTACTCACTGAATAGGTTCTTGGTATTCTAAGCAGTGAATTCGTATTATCCGGATAGTCGCGATATGCTGAGAAGTATCCCTCACGATGTAGAATAAATATGATTAATTAATTAATCATATTTAATGAATTAGAGAATTTATATAAATAATGATAAAATAGTTTTATTATTATTTATTTCTACTATCGGCTTAATATTGAACCTACAGGGTCACACCATAAAAGAGGATGATTTAATGGTAGAGGAATTAATTAATAATGGCTGATAATTATTTATTTATGAAATAAATAATTAATTGGAAAATTTAATAATTGATTAAATGAGATTTAATTGGTTATAAATTAATTAAGAAAAGGTTCTTAATATTATTAATTAAGAATTTAATTTTTGGAAATTAAATCAATTGAGAGAATCATTTCTAAAGAGTTTAGAAAAAGGATTAATAATTAAAAGGTGTTTTAATTATTAGTGAGAATAATAAAGGGTTAATAATAATAATATTTTATGGGAAAATTTTTAGCTAAAAATTTTGCCTATAAATATACTATTATAAACCCTATTTTTGCCTCAACCAAAAAGATTTAAAAAAACCCTAATTCTCTCCATCTCTTCCTCCTTCATTACATCGTTTTCTTGGTGGATACCGGTGGAGTGCTTCATACTTGAGGAGAAACTACTAAGGATCTCCGTTCATCGTTCTTGGATCGCTATTAAAGACCTCCATCTTTCCATTAATGTAAAGCTTCTTAAGGTAAACATATTGAACTACAAATTAAATATTATTTTTCGCATGGATCCTACGGAGGGTTTCAGTTTTTTTTAAGATTTAAGCTTACGTTTTTGCTGTGTTTAGAACTGAATCTGCAAGATCCTTGTAGAATGCTATAGACCAGGCCAACAGCTTCTTCTCATCAGGCTTTGGTGTCTCATACACTGTGTCCAAGGGGTTCTTTAGTGAAGATTTTGGATAGTTCACCTTTGGCTTCAAAATTAGTTCAGCCTTTGGAGATTTGATGCAGGATAGCTGGTCTCTTTCCAGATTATTCATGCTCATATCATTCACAGAGATTTTCCTAATTTGAGAGTGATGAATGGCTAATTTTTCTTGCGTTTTTGCTAGACCAAACCTCTTTTGAATATCCTCATCAATCTTCTCCCAGTTGATTGGACTCAACTGCTTCTTTTCAGCTGCTCTCAATGTGCCTGCTACTTCATTAATCAGATCAATGATGTCTTTAGTTGGTGGCTTGGTGAAAGCAATTATAGGCACAATTACTTTGTTAACTTGAATATTAAGTTGTTTCTCCCCCTCACTTGAGCCTTCTCCCCTTTTTGTTATCATCAAGTTGTGTGGGAGGGAGTTGAGCATCCACCAACTGTTGGAGAAGTGTAGTCTGAGTTTCTTGACTGTTAAGTATCTTGGCCATTGACTTCTCTACAGCAGATAATCTTGAGTCCATGGCCTCAACTTTCCTATTGAGATCAGCCTCCTTCCTTAGTTTTTGAACTATTTCAATCATGGTGGTAGCAGGATGTCTAGCATCCAACCTTTCTATGACATCCTGCTTTACTTCAGAAATTTCTTGCTTGATTGCATCCACAGTCTGACTGTGTTGGAGGGCTTGAATTTTATGCAGCTGGAGTGCTTTAAGATGTGCTGTGAGTAGCTTCTTTGTGTTGGCATTAGTAGATTTCTGAATGGCTGCTTGGGTGTCATGAATTAGCTTAAATAGTGTTGATTGGAGATGTGAGTAGGAGCATTCTTTTGTTAGCATCCAGGTAGGAACATCTACACCTCCCCCTATGCTCATGCTATCTTCCTCATCATCCCCACCAACATCCCCAAAAGAGTTTTCATCCAGTTTAAAATCACTGCCAATGTTGTAAGGTATAACGACTCGTGTAATCTTTTTGAATTATTTAATTGTGCAATTATGGAAATTATTAAATAAATAAAATATATGTGTTGGTTTTGACCGCTATGTGTTATTTGATTATTATCCATATGTGATTTATAGTGTACCGGGTTGTCCGCGCGATTAATTATGGAATCATATTGAATTGTTTTCACTTTCAAAGGTGGATTTAGTGCAAATTTATTTGCATAAATATTGGAAACATTTCTAAAATTGTTTTTATAATTTTATAATTACAATAATTATTTTTAGGAATTTATAAAATTGAGAAATCAATATTTCATTCATTATTTATCTTAAAATGATTTTCAGAGTATGTTTAATGGTAAAATCCATATTTAATTCTAAAATTCTTCAAAAATTATGAAACTCATATTTATGTAAGTTTGGAATATTCTGAGAATTTTAAAATTATTTTGGAAATTTTCGGGATTAATTTTACTCGCGCGTCGATTCGTTTAATTGATAAAAGCGGGCATAAAGTGCATTTTAGAAATTATTTTAAAATTTCAAAATTCATGTTTTTATAAACTTCGGGATATTTTTAATACTTTAAAACTATTTTCGTAATTTTTTGAAATTGTTTTAAGTACAGCCCGGTTCGTTAATTGTGAATTGCGGATACGAGTTGCGTTTCAAAATGCTTTAAAAATAATGAAAATGTTATTTTAATAAATTAGGGATATTTTTGGCGATTTTTCGAAATTGTTTTAAAAGTGGGTCAGTTCGTTAATTTTAAGATTTCGGGGAAATTCCTGGATTCCGGATATTCGAGCGGTACGTGTCAAAAACTTATCAAATGAATGACACGTACCGAAAATTTGTTGATACGTGGCTTCCTGAAAAAAATCAACAGATTAAGTTTTATTTTCTACTCCACTTCCTCTTCCCTGACCTCCCCGCACTCGATCTCTGCTCTCGTTCTCTGTTCTCTTCATTGTTTCTTTTCCTTCGCATATACATATATATATATTCCTCTGTTCTTCCCGTACTCTCGCCATCGTGCGACTCCGGTGAACCGCTGCCGTATTTTTCCGGCTTACCCTGTTCAATCGCGTGTGTATGATGTGTATAGGTGTGTGTATGTATTCTGTATGTATGTGTTGCAGTGTATCGTGTGTGTGTGTGTGCCGTGGTTGTAGTGTTGACGCCGGTTTCTTTATTTTTTCGGTTCTGTGTTCGTTTTGTGTTGTTGGCGCGTGTAACGCGTGTGTGTTGGGTGTTCTGTTAGTTACTTCCCCGTTTTGATTTGTACGGTTAATTCCAAATGGAATTTTTAATTATTTTTACAGAAAATTTCTGATCAACTATTCGTGATATAATTATTTTTCATGCGGAATATTTATTTTATCGGTGAAATTATGTTGGAAACCCGAAACTAATCGGGTACCCGTAAATTTTGCCGCCGTCGACGATGAGCTTCGGCGAGTCGACGGTGGACGATGATGAATTTATTCTGAGTCCTAAATTTTTTGAAATAAATAAATCAATTCGTAAAATTATTTTTTAAAAAACGAGAATTTGATTGTTATATTAAAGTCAAGTACGTAAGTTAGTGAATAAATTGTGATTGGATTGATTGTTGGCTTGAATTGGTGATTGGATTTTGGGTTGTGGTTGTTGTGAACTTGATTGTCGTTGGTTTAATGTCGATTGTATTCGACGGGTAGTCCGATAAACAAAGGAGACGCTGCCCGATTTTCGGGAAATCGAACTACGAAAATACGGGAACGTATCCGAGGATTATCGGGACGTCGAGCGAGTATAAGTAAATACATATACGTATGTTTTATACAGAACCTGATTGTATGTTGTGTTGTATGTTTTGACCAAAACACAGTAACCCTAATTTAGTAAAATGACGAGTATACGTATTTTCTGAAAACGAACACTGGATCGATTTCGAGAATATGAGCCTTAATTGTTGTCTGTGTTATTCTAATATGAATAGTTACGAGTCAGGTTTGAATATCGTTGGATAAGAATCAGTATCGAGGATATGTCAAGTATACCTAGACGTCTAACATAAGGTATTTCGACCCTGTAGGTTATAGTCGGGAACATTGCAAGTGGACGATGGACTAAAGATAACCTAGTGGTCTGTCGATAAGCTCAGTAGATATTCAACAGAAAGACCTGAGTGTCGAAGTCGAATCCAATGGGATCTAGTGGTTGGACGTTAGAACCTGAGCAACAGAGTCAGCTCAGAGTTGATCAGTAATAGTTGTAAAGCCTTGTAAGGCAAGTACTTCCGAACTTTTCTTCAAGATATATTGCAATAATTTTCGAACTGTTTCATAACATGTCGTTATTATTTAAAAACAACTCATGTTTTATATTACAAGTGCATTAGACTATTTACCCTTGAACCCTGATTTTTCTTGATCTTGAGCCATAAGCCTTATTCTTTGTAAATCATCCTTCATTGATTTTCAGATACCAAACCACCCAAATATGATACTAATCCCCAAATGTATAACTACCAAACACCAAACACTGGAAGAAAATTTGTTTGAAAACACAGGAATTTTTATACTTCAAACATTTTTAATAACCTCAAAGAACCATACCCTGAAACATCATTACTGTTCTGATACCTGACCCTTGTACAAACTGAAAGCCGTTTCTTATACATACCCTGATATACCCTTGATATGTCCATGAGTTTCCTTACATTTTATTCAAATGTTTAATCATCATTGATTATGATCTTGTGTTATCGAATTATATTGTTTATCGTATTGAACTGCTTTAGGATTGGATAGTTTATATATATGTGGACCAGATTCGTGGTCAGACCTTACTAATGGTCAAGTTAGGCCAATGTGTGCCTTGGATCCAGTAATTAGAGCAGTGATGTGTGCTTTGCTCGGGGTTAGTGCGTGACTGATCAGCAGCCTAACCTTGGTTTTAAAACTTAAAATGAATATCCAATTCTAATGATTAGTTAAAAAGAAACTTGATTCCTTTGAATCATCTCATTTGATCATTGTTTAACCTCAGTTATCACTATTATGACTTGCTGAGATAGTTAGCTCACCCTTGCGATTCTTTTATATATTTTACAGTTGAAAAGAATATGGATGATAGTGAAGTTCCTCAGTCCAAAGTGCGGGTTAAGGTTCCAGTTGAGTTGAATCGAGCTAGCAGAAGCTTCATGCGGTGTAAAGATAGTCAGATTATAAGAATGATTTTATTATCAATTATAAGTTACATTAGTTGGGATTTTGTACGTTGTAATAAAGGTTAGGATTGTACCTTGTTTTCATACTTTAACCTGTTGTGATCCGTGGTTATGTAAAGCAGGGTCATTGTAAATAATATTTCTTATTCAGGTTTATATATTGTATATGTGTTGTGGACCCCAAACTTCTGACCCGGGTTTGGAGGGCGCCACAGGTTGGTATCAGAGCTACAAGTTATAAGTCACTGAAACAAGCCTAGATTGTCGGGATTGGGTAGAGGATTAGGATTAAGATATAGAAAGCTAAGATGTCGTAATGATGAGTGCGATTACATAGTAGGTCTCCGGCACGGTTCGTGTTGCGATTCGGGATTCTCAGCTTGCAACGTGATTTCCAGACAACGGCAATGGCGAATTTCGATTTCCCAGTGTCATGTGATCGTTTGGAGCTTTCCGTTCGAGGATCGTCATCTTCTCTCAGATTGGAATTGCACCTTGTTCCTCCACCAGTATTAATGGCATTACCTTCTGTTATAACGGTTGCACTTCTTCAAGCTATTCTACGCTACTTTTCCCACCTTTTGATATGAGATTACCTATTCAAGAACCTCCATCTGTTTATTCTTCTTTCACTGGACATTCGGCTGTGAGCGTATCTCTTTAGTTTACCCTACATCCTGTTCTATACCCCCAGTTTAGAACTTGTCCTATGAAGCGATTGTACCTACGAGAATGGATTCGAGAGCTACAGTAAATTATGAGCGCTTGAGTTATAAATAGAGGTGAGACGAAGTTTAGAGAGAAGATTTAAGTGTTTCAGGGGATAGTTGTTATCGGGTTAAAAGAAGCCCTTAGAGACTAAGCCACCCGTGAATAAGTATGGGATGAGCTAGATGAATTTTGAAAGAGTAAGAGAGAAAAGTATAAATCTGGGATTTTTGTGAAATTAAATGATGATGATATGATAAAATGCGATATATAAAGTAGTAATGTGATGTGGTACCAGCAAATTTTGTCCTATGAAATATACTTATTGACTATTGGATAGCCTGTTTTACTTAACTACTGCAACGGTAATGTCAGGACACTACACCATAGATGGCCTATCGCAATGGTTTAATCATGCATGTTACAAAATTATGTTACCTTAGGTATGCTCATCTTAGCCTACCGCAACGTAGTATTTTTGATGTTACCATAGCCTTTAAAACATGTTACTATAGCTTCAAAGTGTTACATACGAGTAACATGTGGCAATTTATGTTACAATAGGATATTATTGGATAAAAAAGTAGTATATTTTACAAACAATTAAATATATATAATTATTTGACATGAAAATTAATCAATTTTTATAATATAATTAAGCAAAAATATTAATATTAGTTAAGATTGATAAAATATTTTTTTAAAAAAATTTATAAACTGTATTAATTAATAATTGATAAATTTTTATCAATAAAAAATTTAAAGACAATTAAAACTTAATTTTTTTAAAAAAAGAGATGAAATTAGCTGGGCTTTTTCAGGCGGGCTCAAATTTTTTGGAGAAGCGCTAAAATTTCAGACAAATTAACTTCTCCCTCTAATTTCATTCTCCCTCATTCTCTCACTCTCTCTCTCATTCTCTCTCTCCCAGTAGCTATTCTCTTTCATTCCTCTCTCGAGCTAGGGTTTCTAATTGGGGGTAACATTTTGGCGAAGCTGGTCACATTTTGGAGAAGCGGGTCACAGATTGGAGCTAGGGTTTCTAATTGGGGTTTCAAATCAGCTTGCGTTTCAACATTAAGGTACTACATCTCTCTCTCTCTCTCTCTCTCTCTCTCTCTCTCTCTCTCTCTCGCTCTCGCTCTCTCTGATTTTGTGTATCTCTCTCTCTCTCTCGCCCCCTCTATTTCTGTTAGTTTCTTCTCTAATTTGTTACATGCGTGTTTTTGTGTATTTTATACATGTATATGTATGTTATATGCATGTTTTTGTGTAATTTTAATTGGAATTGGGTTTTTTTATTTTTGTAGATCTGTAAGTGTGATTTTTGTATTAAATTTGTTTCTCGATATTTGCTTTTTATCCGGTTGATTTTCATGTTAGGCTTTAGTTATAACTTACATGTAAATCATCATAGTCAAGTGGATATAATTGATTGTGTAAGTAGATATCTGTTGTCTCTATAATGCAATTATTTATGAGTATTTACATTTATGTTAATTTGACCTTTATTCCTGAGAGTTTCAACCCTTTACGAGTATTTAAATTTTTGTTAACATCAACTGTCACAGTTCGGTAGGTAGGAGGAGTGGGATAATACGGAAATGGGTGTATGCACATGTATATTCATGGTCATATAACATGGATTCGATACGTATAATCTAATATGGATTTACGATTTCAGGGCTGCGTTGTTATGCTGTGTTGTTATTAATACATATAATCTATAATATTGGTTTAGGATTTCACTTCTGCGTTGTTATTAGTACGCATATCTAATATGGGTTTAGGGTTTCACGGCTGTGTCGTTATTAGTATGTACAACCAATGAAAAGGAGAACATAAAATATTACCTCGGTCTGCTTAGGGCTTCACAGCTGTGTTGTGTTGTTAGAACGTATAACCAATATGGGTGTATGGTTTCAAGACTACGTTGTTTTCTTTTAGGAATATAACATTATTGTCCTGTTTTCTGTAGTGATGGACGATGATCTAAGTCAATGGATAACCCTTCCAAAATACAGTACACCTTACATTAAGGGGATAAAAGATTTTTTAGAAAATGCATTTCCCAAATTTTCCGTAGGCGATGAAATGTTGTGCCCTTGCAAGAATTGTAGAAATGGCAAGTGGCATACTCAAGATCTTATTTATGATCATCTTATTTGTCATGGCCCTTGTCCATTGTATGCGAATTGGATTTGTGAGGTTTCGAGCAAAGATCATAGGATAGATATTGAACGGGCAGAAAATATGGGTTTTGAAGATTCCTTTACCTTCGGAGATAATTTGGACGAGATGTTCCATCGTACTAATGATACTACTGGACCGAATGATGATGCCAAAAAATTTTATGGCCATCTTGAAGAAGGAAAGCAGCCCTTATATCCGGGCTGCAAAAAATTTTCCCGCTTAAGTTTTATCATTAGGCTGTACTCTTTAAAGTGCATTCATGGGATTTCGGAGTCGGATTTCGGGGATTTATTAGAGCTGATAAAAGATGCTTTTCCAGAAGCACACATTCCTTTGTCTTTCAGTGCGGCAAAGAATGTTATTAAAGATTTAGGGCTCGATTATCAAAGGATACACGCCTGCCCCAATAATTGTATGCTGTTTTGGGCTGAAAATGAAAAAGAAGAAAATTGTAAAACTTGCGGTGCTTCAAGGTGGGTCGTAGTGGAAAAAAAAGGCGCCATGGACAATAATGAGAAGAAGTTAATTCACAAGGTCCCGGCAAACGTGATGCGCTACTTTCCACTCAAAAAAAGGTTGCAACGCATGTTTATGAGCAAAGAGTTATCAGAACTGATGTTATGGCATGCAAAAGGTCGAAAAAAGGACGACAAACTTCGACATCCCGCTGATGCAGAGGCTTGGAAGGCATTGGATGCTCGTTATCCTCAATTTTCATCCGAGAACAGAAACATCAGATTGGGCCTAGCCGCTGATGGTTTCAATCCTTTTCGTACTATGAACATAAGTCATAGTACTTGGCCAATTATTTTGGTTAACTACAACCTTCCCCCCTGGCTGTGTATGAAGCAAGAGAATCTAATTCTCTCGACACTCATATCTGGTCCCGAGTCTCCGAAGAATAATATAGATGTCTTCATGCAATCTTTAATTGCTGAACTGAATGAGCTATGGGAAGTAGGCATTGAGACTTATGATGCCCTTACTGACTATACTTTCAACTTGCGCGCTTCTTTACTTTGGACAATCAGTGATTTTCCCGGGCTAGCAATGCTATCTGGATGGAGCACAAAAGAAAGACTAGCTTGTCCAGTTTGCAATTATGAAACATCCTCTATGTACCTAAAACATAGTCGGAAAATGTGTTACATGGACCATAGGAGATTTCTCCATCCCGAACACCCATGGAGGCTTGATAAAAGAAAATTTAATGGTCAAATTGAATTGAGAGGTTTTCCAGAGGTTCTAACTGGAACAGACATTGAAGAATTATTGGCAGGATTTGTAAATCATTTTGGGGGGAAGAAACCAGAGAAGAAAAGAAAGCGCCAAAAAAATAAGATTAAGTCGAATTCGCCTTTCAAGAAAAAATCAATATTCTTTGATCTGCCTTACTGGAAGCACAATGTTTCTCGACATAACCTTGATGTTATGCACATCGAGAAGAATGTGTGTGATAAAGTACTTGGCACATTGCTCAATATTGCTGGAAAAACAAAAGACCATATAGCAGCTCGCCTAGATTTGCAAGAACTTGGCATCAGAAAGGTCCTCCATCCTGTTCTATCAAGTGATGGGAAACACCTTGAAATAAGGGCTGCGATATTTTACATGACAAATGAAGAGAAAGATTTATTCTGCTCTGTCCTTAAAAATGCTAAATTGCCATATGGAAGTGCCTCTAATATCATCCGGTGTGTGCACATGAAGGAGAGAAAGGTATCTGGCTATAAGAGTCATGATGCTCACTTTTTCATGCACTACTTATTACAATTTGCAGTTAAGAAATCTTTGAAACCGGAGGTTGCAGTCCCTTTTATCAGATTAGGGGCCTTCTTAAGAGGTATTTAGAGTAAAGTCATCTACTTAAGTGATCTTAAGAGGCTGCAAACATAAATAATTGAAATTATTTGTCAATTTGAGACTATATTCATTCAGGCTTTTTTTTGATGTGATGGTCCACCTTTTGATTCACTTGTGCCAAGAAATTGAATTTGGTGGACCGGCCCATGTTCGAAGCATATGGCCAATTGAGCGCTATTTAAATAAATTGAAATCTTATGTGCGGAATAGATCTAAACCAGAGGGATGTATCGCTGAGGGTTACCTGGCCGAAGAATGCTTGATATTTTGTTCAAGATTCTTGGGTGGCCATGGAGGATCAAAAATTACCAAGGCTGCAAAATTTGAAAGTTTTCCAGAAAAAGTAGAATTTCCTATTGGTTCACGCAGAAATAAAGATGGAAAGGCTGTGAATTTAGTTGAAGTTGAATGGATGGTTATTCATCGTTATATTCTATTCAACTGCGGGAATAAAGAAATTGATAGTTTAATCGAGTAAGATTCTAGCTACTAATTGTGTTTAACTATTATAGAATTAGAACCTGTTTTGTCTTGATTTTTAACTAGGTAATTGTTGTAGGGAGCATCAAATCTTAATAGAAGGACAAGCCAAGTCAAAAAGATACAATCGTGAGAGAGAACATTCTGAAGATTTTTGGAAATGGATGAAGGGGAGGTCGGAAAAAAAGATAACATTTCAAAGGAATTGGAAGTGCTTGCAATGGGCCCTAATCAATCAGCGAAGAAGTATAGTGGTTATGTACTTAACGGATATCGATGCCATACAAAGTACCGAGATGCTAAATGTACAACCCAAAATAGTGGGGTATTTCTAACTGCTTTGACTACTAGCTTTGCTAGTTCAAAAGATCAAAATCCACTGGTCGGCGATGTCAATTACTACGGAGCAATTGAAGATATTTTTGAAGTTGATTATTGGGGAGAATTTTCTGTAGTGGTGTTCAAGTGTTGTTGGTATAAGGAAGAGAAAGATCTATATGGGTTCACTCGAGTTAATTTTAACAGGTTATGTCAGAAGTCTGATCCATAGTGCTAGCTTCACAGGTGCAGCAAGTCTTCTACGTAGAAGATCCTACTGAAAAGATGATGTATAATGTTATAAAGAAATTGCCAAGGGATTGGTGCGATGTCGAAGCTGAAAATGCAAATGAGGAAGCCGAGGATCCAGTTTTACATGATTTACACACTAGTGTTGTGGCGCCCTCCAAACCCGGGGTCTAGATTTGGGGGTCACTTGCCACTAAATTATAATAAAATAATCACAGCGGAATAATATAATAAATACGACCCCTTTTACCTGCACTGGATCGATCACAGGTTATAGTATGGAACAGGCACTATTACAAATCAAGTGTTATTACAACCCATAAGTCTAATTAGTTTTACAGATTATTCAAATTTTATTACAAACCTCTAGACTATCCAAGCGTCCCAAAACAGTCTACCTGGAATACACACCACTATTTACAAGCACTCGACTTCTGGTCAAACTTGGAACTTAAGCTTGCTCTGGTCTAGCTGAAAGAATCAAGATAAGAAACAAGTATGAGCGAAAGAAATGCTCAGCAAGTAGTAAATAGCTTATGATTTGGAATAACAACAGTATATCTGATGAACAAAACCAACTACAATAATTGAGCAGTATCAAAACTGATATAAATTTGATAATAAACAACATTTGCAATATATTATGTTTTGGGATTGGAATCCTCGAACGACGGTGTGTTGCCGCCGGTGATCAGCCGCGGAGCAACACCGGTATGCCGAAACATATCCAACTAAACAAAAGGTACCCAAGGCACATATTGGCCTAGCAAGGTGTTATATCCTGTATAACACATAGCTCACACTGGACCGCCGCCACGGCCTCTTACGCAACCATCCAACCCATAAAAACAATTTTCCGCCAAAGGAGTCGAATCAAATGACATCCTTAACCACATAACTCCCCATTTCTCATGGTCCGGAGTTTTCTCAACAACCAATGGCAAAATAACCAGAACAATTAGTTATTCGCTAATCTCAATTCAAAGCTTTGTCGTATAGAGTAATTCATAGCGAAACATCAAACGTTTAACTATTCTGAACTTAGAATAGTATGGATATTGAAAGAATAAAGTTCAGAGTCAATATCAATTGAATGATAAATAAAGATATAGGTACTTGTATAATATGATTAGAAATGAACGTCACTTGAATGATAAGTGAAGTTAGGGGTACTTGCATAATATAATTCAAAATAATCGTCACTTGAACAATAAGTGAAGTCAGGGATACTTGCATAATATAATTCAAAATAATCGTCACTTGAACAATAAGTGAAGTCAGGGATACTTGCATAATATAATTCAAAATAATCGTCACTTGAACAATAAGTGAAGTCAGGGATACTTGCCTGGTATGCTCAATAATCTCTTACTTTAACTCTGTTTCTATCTGCTGGCTACTATCTCCGTCTAACACTTGACTGCGCTCCTTGCTACTTGATTCTATAAACAAAAGGACTATCTTAATTGACAGATCTAAACTCAATCGACGTAACTATACGTCTTGACATCTACCCGATCGTTTATAACTAGCATGGCATTTTAAAATTATAACAGATAGCATGCATATCACGTAACACGTAATCATGGCATTTATATTACACGTACTCACATATTTTATGTAACACATAAGTCAAATCATTAAGAGATACATCTCAGTGCGTTCAGAATAAAATTTAGGTCATTATTAGCATCTACCGACCAAATACCGACTTAAACTGATACACAAATCAAATGACATTGCAATACAAAAGAATTTAGGTCTCAAAAGTATTTTTATTAAAAGCGCAATATTTTTCTGAATCTGTACGCGTTCGTTTCGTATTAAACGGACAAACGGTTGATTTATTATGAATTTTTGAACATTTTTCGGAATAAAAACAATCTCCGAATCATTTAATAATAAAATAATAGGGTTCGAACACCCTAAAAAATTTTATAAGAATTATCGAGCTTGGAAAATAATTTAAAATAATATTTTAAATCTCGAAACTATTTTTCAGAATTTTTAAATCAATTTTAAATAATTAAATCTAATTAAATAATCAATTAAAATTAATTAATAACTAATTAAATTAATTAATCAATTAATATTTAAATTAATTGACTAATTAAATAATTAATTATCAACTAAAATTAATTAACAAAATAATTTGGATTTATTATTATTATTTTTTTTTTTGAATTAAAATAAATTTTCAGAATTAAAATAATGATTTTTAAAATAAAAATAAATTTTCAGAAATTAAAAATAGGATTTTTGAATTATTTGTAAAAAGAAAATCCAGAAACAGCTTTTGGTTTTGAAATAGCAGAAAACAAAATCAAAACCGGGTAAACTTCGGGTCAGAAAACGGGTCAGGAACGGGTCGGTATGAATGACCAAGAACAGGCCGGACTCCTCCAGGTTCCGGCGGCCGGCGAATACTCCGGCGAGACTCCGATCTCAACGTAAACAGGGTTATTTGATTCAGTTTTTATGGGGTTTTCATTCTACATTCCCCCAGGAACTCAAATCAGTCTACCAATACCACAGACGATGCCTGGAATCCAAAGTCCGATCAAATCGATCGAGAACTCCGGCGAGCTCGACATTTTCCGATTAGCTCGCTACAGGCACCCTCCATTCATCACACTCATATTTATCGATTCAGTTTTCAACGATCTACAAGTCTGTGCGATAAATTTCAAGTAATAACCCCAAGAACAGAAATACCCAAATTTCAATTAAGAACATTCAAGCATATAAACCCTAATTCGAATTTCCAGAATCAAACATCATTTTCTCTATGTTATTGAACTCTATTTTTGAAGTATAATATACCAAATCGACCAGAAAAACATTCTCTACAACATGGAAGCATCAAATCACATCAACAACATCAAGAACAAAAATTCATAATTTAATTATCAAATAATTCGAATATAAATAATTAAATAAGAAAATTACTGTGATTTCTGGGCAGAAACTGATGATTGATTCAGAAAGAAGATTTCGAGAGCTTCGTTTTGATATGCTGCACGCCCGAATCGGAGTTCGATAACGCCTTCGTTCGTGTGTTTGATTCTCGGGAACGTTTCGGTTTTCTCGGGTTTTTCTCTGTATTTACGGTGTTTTAACTGGTTGCAAATGAATAAACGGAATAAACGAAATAAGAAATAGGCTATTTATATTTATGGAATATTGGATCGTTCTGGATCGTTTTGGATCGTTTTGGATCGTTAAATTAGTTGCTTAGCCGCTAAGTAACTGCAATAACGATCCGATTCAATACCAAAATTGGATAATTATCAAAACCGAGCTTTTTATAAAATATTATATACGAGAATAATATAAAAATATCCCGTCTCTCGAAAATACGGGTTTTATTGATTACCGAAATAACTATCGTATCGAAAATATTGCACCGGGCCGCGCACAGGTCAAACCGTAATCCGGATCGAAAAAGTCAAAACACGGAAAATGTCCGGAATTACCAGATTAGGTTAGGAAGGAGTTTTCGGAAGAGTTTCGGGTTGTAAAAACGCAAAACGGTTGAAGTTGGAAGATTCCCGGCTTTATAAAATAATTTTATAATTATTCTGAAAATAATTAATAATTCATAAATCATTATAAATTCATATAACACTCCAAAAATTACCAGAAAAATACCACAATTATCTATATTTTATTCTGGACATATAAAAATTCAAATATTCAAATAATGTCACATATGACATTCAGATATCTATTCTACTTTTCAAATAATTCACCAAAAATTCACATAAAATCACATAAACAATTCCAAATAATAATAATAATATTTGAAAATATATGGGATATTACAATCTACCCCCCTTAACAGGATTCTGTCCTCAGAATCAGCCTAGGAAAATAAATAAGGATACTTGGATCGCATTTCGCTTTCCAATTCCCAAGTCGACTCTTCAATCTTGGGATTCCTCCACAAGACTCGCACTAAAGATACAGACTTATTCCTAAGTACTCTTTCTTTCTTATCTAAAATCTGTACTGGTTGCTCTACAAAAGATAAATCTGGTTGGATCTCGATTGGCTCGTATTCTATCACATGGTTCGAATCAGGCAAATAATGCTTCAACATTGACACGTGGAACACGTTGTGAATATGTTGCATGTGAGGGGGTAACGCTAATTCGTAAGCAACCTTTCCCACACGCTTCAAAATCTCAAAAGGGCCAACATAACGCGGACTCAGCTTTCCTTTCTTTCCAAATCTTGATAAACCTTTCCAAGGTGAGACCTTTAATAGCACTGCTTCACCAACTTCAAATTCCATATCTTTTCTGGTAGGATCAGCATATTTGCGTTGACGATCTTGAGCTGCTGTTAGTCTTTTCCGAATGAGTTCTATTTTCTCCTTCGTCTGTTGGATCAATTCTGGACCCAAAATTTTTCTTTCACCAACTTCTTCCCAACATATTGGAGATCTGCATCTTCTACCGTATAAAGCTTCGTAAGGCGGCATTCCAATACTGGCATGATAGCTGTTGTTGTAGGAGAATTCAACTAATGGCAAATGCTCGTCCCAACTACCTTCAAAATCTAGTGCACATACCCTTAGCATATCTTCAATAGTCTGAATCGTTCTTTCACTTTGACCGTCTGTCTGCGGATGATACGCGGTACTCATGTTCAGCTTCGTTCCGAGACAATCTTGAAAACTTCTCCAAAATCTTGAGTTAAATCGAGGATCTCTGTCTGAAACTATGGATACTGGAACTCCGTGTCTTGTCACAATTTCTTTAAGATATAACCGTACCAATTTATCCATTGAGAATCTCTCGTTGATAGGAAGAAAATGCGCCGACTTCGTCAATCTGTCGATAATAACCCAAATAGCATCATGATTCGTCCTGGTCCTCGGTAATCCTACTACGAAATCCATCGCTATATGCTCCCATTTCCATTCTGGAATGTCTAATGGTTGTATCAGTCCACTGGGCCTTTGATGTTCCGCTTTGACTCGCTGGCAAGTGTAACACTTACTTACCCATTTTGCAATTTCTTTCTTCATGCTTGGCCACCAAAAGTTTTCTCTTAAGTCTCTGTACATCTTCGTACTCCCGGGATGAATTGAATATCTAGAGTTGTGAGCGTCTCGAAGAATTTCATCTTTCAGCTCGGCTATATTGGGTATCCATATTCTGGAAGAAAATCTTAATATCCCTTTATCATCCTTTTGACTTCCTATTTCTTCTCCTGTCAAACTGTCTCGTTCATGGCTCATTACTTCTTCTTGACATCTTCTTATCTTCTCTAATAATTCTGGTTGAAAAGACATTACACACAACACCTCTGTAGACATACTTGGAATACTAACCTCTATTTCCAGCTTCTCAAATTCCCTGATTAATTCCTCGGATGAAGTTATCATGTTCAATCTTTCTTTTCTGCTCAGCGCGTCGGCCACCACATTTGCTTTGCCTGGATGATAGTTAATAGTACAGTCGTAATCCTTGATTAGTTCTAGCCATCTCCTCTGCCTCATGTTCAATTCCTTCTGGGTAAAGATATATTTCAAACTCTTGTGGTCCGTGTAGATCTCGCACTTTTCCCCATAAAGATAATGCCTCCAAATCTTCAATGCAAATACTATAGCTGCCAATTCCAGATCATGCGTTGGATACTTCTCTTCGTGTGGTTTCAACTGTCTTGAAGCGTAAGCTATCACCTTGTCATGCTGCATCAGAACACATCCTAATCCTTTGTACGACGCGTCACTGTAGATCACAAAATTTCCTTGTTCATCTGGCAAGACTAGTACTGGAGAAGATACTAATCTATTCTTTAATTCCTGGAAACTTTCTTCGCATTTCTCATCCCATTCAAATTTCTGGTTCTTCCTGGTGAGCTTTGTCAATGGCGTAGCTATCTTTGCAAAATCTTGCACAAATCTTCTGTAGTAACCTGCCAATCCCATGAAACTTCTTACTTCCGTTGGTGTTTTTGGCCTCTCCCAGTTGATTATGGCTTCAATCTTTGCTGGATCCACTTCCATTCCTTTATTGCTAATCACGTGCCCAAGAAATCGTACTTCTTTTAACCAAAATTCACACTTGGAAAACTTTGCGTATAATTTCTCCTGTCGCAGTATCTCCAGAACTATCCTCAAATGTTCTACATGCTCCTCTTCTGTTTTGGAATAGATCAAGATGTCATCTATGAACACGATCACGAATTTATCCAAATACTTCTTAAATACTCGATTCATCAAATCCATGAAAGCTGCTAGTGCGTTGGTTAATCCAAATGCCATCACTAGAAACTCATAATGCCCATATCTGGTTCTAAATGCGGTCTTCGGAATGTCTTCAGGTTTGATCTTTAATTGATGATATCCGGATCTTAAATCAATCTTAGAAAACCATACAGCGCCTCTCAATTGGTCAAACAAATCATCGATCCTTGGTAACGGATACTTGTTCTTAATGGTTAGCTTATTCAGTTCTCGATAGTCGATACACAGTCGCATACTCCCATCCTTCTTTTTGACAAACAGTACTGGTGCGCCCCATGGGGATACACTGGGTCTTATAACTCCTTTCTCCAAAAGATCTTGCAGCTGAGATGCCAATTCTTTCATTTCCACTGGTGCCATCCGGTACGGGGCTTTAGAAACTGGTTCTGTTCCGGGTGCTAGATCAATCGCAAATTCAATTTCTCTGTCGGGAGGTAATCCTGGTAGATCATCTGGGAAAACATCTGAAAATTCATTGACAACTGGAATCGCTTCTAGTGCTGGAACTTCTTTACTGGTGTCTATCACATGGGCCAAATATGCTTCGCAATTCTGACGCAATAACTTTTTCACTTGAGCGATCGCTAAGAACTTCTTCTCTTGCTTATTTCCTCGGAATATCACCTTCTTCTTATTATCCAAGGTCTGAAGTCTCACTTTCCTATTCTTACAATCAATCTGGGCGTTATTTTCTGACAACCAATCCATTCCTAAAATAACATCAAATTCTCCCAACTTAAAAGGTATTAAGTCAGCATAGAAATGATGTCCTCCTATCTTAATATCGCACTTCGGGCACACTCGGTCGACGGAAACTTGATCCTTATTAGCTAACTCTATCATTAATGCTTGTTCTAACAATTTAACTTCACAATGCAGTTTATCGACAAAACTTTGAGAAATAAATGATCTTGTAGCTCCAGAATCAAATAAAACTTTAGCATCTATGGAGTTGACTGGAAGCGTACCTGCCACCACGTCTGAACTCTGAACAGCATCCTTCATAGTCATATTGAATGTCCTAGCCTTTGGCTGGTCCTTTGTTGGTGGTCCTTCAATCCTTGGCACATTAGCAGTTGGTTCAATTGTCTGGCAGTCCCTGGCAATATGCCCCATCTTTCCACATTTAAAGCACACTGTCCCTGATCTCTGAGCTGTAGTCTGACTTCGACACTCATTAGCATAGTGTCCCTTCTGATTGCACTTATAACACAACACATTAGCCTTACAAATCCCAAAATGCCTTCTACCACAAAATTTGCACTCTGATGCAGGTGGACGATTGGGTCTCTGTTGATTTGAATTCTGAAAACGGTTGCCTTGTCCTCCATTTCCTGATTGTGGTCTCTTGAATCCCACATTCCTATTACCCTGAAATCCTGGCCTTTTGTTGAAATGGCCCTGAAAATTACTTGACTGCTGACCTCCCTCTGAGGTTTCCATTTTCCTTTTCTTCCCATCATTTCCTTTCTGAGACATATCACTCCTACTCTCAATCACCATTGCCTTCTGAACCATTGCCACATATGAAGTCAACTCAAACATGGCCACTCTGTTCTGAATCCAAAACTTCAATCCCTGTTCAAATCTTCTGGCTTTCTTTTCATCTGTATCAACCTGGTCTGGCACGAACCTCGCTAATTCAGTAAACTTAGCCTCGTACTCAGCCACAGTAAGATCTCCCTGGGTCAAGTTCAAGAATTGGATCTCCATTTGATTCTTCATATACCTCGGAAAATACTTTTCTAGAAACAGCTCTGTGAATCTCTCCCAAGTTATAAACTCACCTCCTTCCAATGCTCGCGCGGATTCCCACCAATAGTTCGCCTCACCCTTCAGAAAATAACTTGCAAACTTGGTCTTTTGCTCAATTCCTGCTCCGACCAATTCAAAAGCCTTTTCCATTTCCTTGAGCCATGCATTGGCTTCCACAGGATCAGCACTTCCCTTGAACTCAGGTGGCTTCACTGCTTGAAACTGCTTAAAAGTCACTACAGATGGTGCTGCTCGCTGCTGCTGTTGCTGCTGCGTAAGATGTAACATCTGCTGCTGCATCAGTCCCAACATCTGGATAATCGCTGGATCTGTACGGCTCTCGGTACTACCCTCTCCTGAATTATTCCTTCTCTTTGGAGCCATTATTCTGGTGAGAGAACAAGCAACATATATAATAATATGTCAAGCATTGTGTCAAATATGTAGCAATTCCTTAGCATATTAAAGTTCGCAAACACTATATCTTCTCAAAATATCATAAACTTGCTACCATATTAACACAAGGGACATGATTATCACATAATCCTGCTTATTATCTCAAGAATAATAACACACAGAAAATTTACCCCGAATTATCCAAACTTTTAAAATCCTTTCTTGAAATCTTAACTAAACCAACAAAATAGCAGGGCAATGACATAAGGCCTAAAGCTAAACGCAAAACAGGAAACCTAACAACTTAACTATAACCCAGCCCAATATCCTAAATTTAACCCTATAAAAGCTAAACTACACGCGCCTATCTTATGTGATCTTCCTATGACTCATCTATGACAATCCTACGCCTGTTTCAGTGACCATAACCTGTAGCTCTGATACCAACCTGTGGCGCCCTCCAAACCCGGGGTCTAGATTTGGGGGTCACTTGCCACTAAATTATAATAAAATAATCACAGCGGAATAATATAATAAATACGACCCCTTTTACCTGCACTGGATCGATCACAGGTTATAGTATGGAACAGGCACTATTACAAATCAAGTGTTATTACAACCCATAAGTCTAATTAGTTTTACAGATTATTCAAATTTTATTACAAACCTCTAGACTATCCAAGCGTCCCAAAACAGTCTACCTGGAATACACACCACTATTTACAAGCACTCGACTTCTGGTCAAACTTGAAACTTAAGCTTGCTCTGGTCTAGCTGAAAGAATCAAGATAAGAAACAAGTATGAGCGAAAGAAATGCTCAGCAAGTAGTAAATAGCTTATGATTTGGAATAACAACAGTATATCTGATGAACAAAACCAACTACAATAATTGAGCAGTATCAAAACTGATATAAATTTGATAATAAACAACATTTGCAATATATTATGTTTTGGGATTGGAATCCTCGAACGACGGTGTGTTGCCGCCGGTGATCAGCCGCGGAGCAACACCGGTATGCCGAAACATATCCAACTAAACAAAAGGTACCCAAGGCACATATTGGCCTAGCAAGGTGTTATATCCTGTATAACACATAGCTCACACTGGACCGCCGCCACGGCCTCTTACGCAACCATCCAACCCATAAAAACAATTTTCCGCCAAAGGAGTCGAATCAAATGACATCCTTAACCACATAACTCCCCATTTCTCATGGTCCGGAGTTTTCTCAACAACCAATGGCAAAATAACCAGAACAATTAGTTATTCGCTAATCTCAATTCAAAGCTTTGCCGTATAGAGTAATTCATAGCGAAACATCAAACGTTTAACTATTCTGAACTTAGAATAGTATGGATATTGAAAGAATAAAGTTCAGAGTCAATATCAATTGAATGATAAATAAAGATATAGGTACTTGTATAATATGATTAGAAATGAACGTCACTTGAATGATAAGTGAAGTTAGGGGTACTTGCATAATATAATTCAAAATAATCGTCACTTGAACAATAAGTGAAGTCAGGGATACTTGCATAATATAATTCAAAATAATCATCACTTGAACAATAAGTGAAGTCAGGGATACTTGCATAATATAATTCAAAATAATCGTCACTTGAACAATAAGTGAAGTCAGGGATACTTGCCTGGTATGCTCAATAATCTCTTACTTTAACTCTGTTTCTATCTGCTGGCTACTATCTCCGTCTAACACTTGACTGCGCTCCTTGCTACTTGATTCTATAAACAAAAGGACTATCTTAATTGACAGATCTAAACTCAATCGACGTAACTATACGTCTTGACATCTACCCGATCGTTTATAACTAGCATGGCATTTTAAAATTATAACAGATAGCATGCATATCACGTAACACGTAATCATGGCATTTATATAACACGTACTCACATATTTTATGTAACACATAAGTCAAATCATTAAGAGATACATCTCAGTGCGTTCAGAATAAAATTTAGGTCATTATTAGCATCTACCGACCAAATACCGACTTAAACTGATACACAAATCAAATGACATTGCAATACAAAAGAATTTAGGTCTCAAAAGTATTTTTATTAAAAGCGCAATATTTTTCTGAATCTGTACGCGTTCGTTTCGTATTAAACGGACAAACGGTTGATTTATTATGAATTTTTGAACATTTTTCGGAATAAAAACAATCTCCGAATCATTTAATAATAAAATAATAGGGTTCGAACACCCTAAAAAATTTTATAAGAATTATCGAGCTTGGAAAATAATTTAAAATAATATTTTAAATCTCAAAACTATTTTTCAGAATTTTTAAATCAATTTTAAATAATTAAATCTAATTAAATAATCAATTAAAATTAATTAATAACTAATTAAATTAATTAATCAATTAATATTTAAATTAATTGACTAATTAAATAATTAATTATCAACTAAAATTAATTAACAAAATAATTTGGATTTATTATTATTATTTTTTTTTTTTTGAATTAAAATAAATTTTCAGAATTAAAATAATGATTTTTAAAATAAAAATAAATTTTCAGAAATTAAAAATAGGATTTTTGAATTATTTGTAAAAAGAAAATCCAGAAACAGCTTTTGGTTTTGAAATAGCAGAAAACAAAATCAAAACCGGGTAAACTTCGGGTCAGAAAACGGGTCAGGAACGGGTCGGTATGAATGACCAAGAACAGGCCGGACTCCTCCAGGTTCCGGCGGCCGGCGAATACTCCGGCGAGACTCCGATCTCAACGTAAACAGGGTTATTTGATTCAGTTTTTATGGGGTTTTCATTCTACATTCCCCCAGGAACTCAAATCAGTCTACCAATACCACAGACGATGCCTGGAATCCAAAGTCCGATCAAATCGATCGAGAACTCCGGCGAGCTCGACATTTTCCGATTAGCTCGCTACAGGCACCCTCCATTCATCACACTCATATTTATCGATTCAGTTTTCAACGATCTACAAGTCTGTGCGATAAATTTCAAGTAATAACCCCAAGAACAGAAATACCCAAATTTCAATTAAGAACATTCAAGCATATAAACCCTAATTCGAATTTCCAGAATCAAACATCATTTTCTCTATGTTATTGAACTCTATTTTTGAAGTATAATATACCAAATCGACCAGAAAAACATTCTCTACAACATGGAAGCATCAAATCACATCAACAACATCAAGAACAAAAATTCATAATTTAATTATCAAATAATTCGAATATAAATAATTAAATAAGAAAATTACTGTGATTTCTGGGCAGAAACTGATGATTGATTCAGAAAGAAGATTTCGAGAGCTTCGTTTTGATATGCTGCACGCCCGAATCGGAGTTCGATAACGCCTTCGTTCGTGTGTTTGATTCTCGGGAACGTTTCGGTTTTCTCGGGTTTTTCTCTGTATTTACGGTGTTTTAACTGGTTGCAAATGAATAAACGGAATAAACGAAATAAGAAATAGGCTATTTATATTTATGGAATATTGGATCGTTCTGGATCGTTTTGGATCGTTTTGGATCGTTAAATTAGTTGCTTAGCCGCTAAGTAACTGCAATAACGATCCGATTCAATACCAAAATTGGATAATTATCAAAACCGAGCTTTTTATAAAATATTATATACGAGAATAATATAAAAATATCCCGTCTCTCGAAAATACGGGTTTTATTGATTACCGAAATAACTATCGTATCGAAAATATTGCACCGGGCCGCGCACGGGTCAAACCGTAATCCGGATCGAAAAAGTCAAAACACGGAAAATGTCCGGAATTACCAGATTAGGTTAGGAAGGAGTTTTCGGAAGAGTTTCGGGTTGTAAAAACGCAAAACGGTTGAAGTTGGAAGATTCCCGGCTTTATAAAATAATTTTATAATTATTCTGAAAATAATTAATAATTCATAAATCATTATAAATTCATATAACACTCCAAAAATTACCAGAAAAATACCACAATTATCTATATTTTATTCTGGACATATAAAAATTCAAATATTCAAATAATGTCACATATGACATTCAGATATCTATTCTACTTTTCAAATAATTCACCAAAAATTCACATAAAATCACATAAACAATTCCAAATAATAATAATAATATTTGAAAATATATGGGATATTACAAGTGTTCCTCTAGAAACATACACGGATATTAACTGGTGCAGAGATGATGTCCCAACATGACAAGTCCCCATCAAGGCTAGAACAAACGAAGAAACTACTTAAATTTGTAATTTGAAATATGTAACTATCAAGGGCCTAGTTTCTAATGTATCAACTGTTAATGAAGTGACTTCTTAATTGCCTAATTTATCATG
The DNA here is from genome assembly GCF_009905375.1 of Apium graveolens. NCBI lineage: Eukaryota > Viridiplantae > Streptophyta > Magnoliopsida > Apiales > Apiaceae > Apium > Apium graveolens. Next base: position 78,055,581 of record NC_133656.1, read on the forward strand.
TTTTAATGTATTTTCTTTTAATTAATTAACTTGTTCTTAATATAATGTTCTGTTAGTTTTAAATCTGCCCTGCTCTTTATGTGATCGCTTCTTAATTTAGAGCATTATTAAATTTATTGACTTGCATACTGCTCTTTTAATGTTTCTTTTAAGTGTTTATTTTTAAGTGTTTTTTATTTAAGTGCCATGTCTCAGATTATTTTAATGATTTCATCTAATTATACTTTCTTAATTTTTTGTAGGATGGCATACATAAATCTCAGGTTGTACCACCAGGGTGAGTTTCAACCTACACGGTATGTCGGTGGTAAAGAACTGATTATAAAGAATGTCGAAGTAGATAGGTTTTCGTACCCTGTATTGATGGATTATGTCAAGGATGACCTTGAATATTCAGAAATTGGAGGGATTTATATGAGAAAAGGTGATAAGCAGGGGGGGTGGCAGTTGGTGGCCAATGATGTGGACTTGTGTTCATTAACTGCAGGAGCTGCAGACGGTGAAAATGTTGATTTTTATCTTGACAATGTCGTTGATAGCACTATCGAACCAATGGATCAGATGCAGCCATTTGTAATAATACGGCCAAGAAAGGATATCTTAGCAGGTAATATATTAATTTCATTTCAGAAATATACCTTAATTGTAGGGGCATAAGAAATATATAGGTGTTACTACATTTAGATTTTATTCAAACTCGTAATTATTGTTTTTATGTCTTTATAGCTAAAAAGCAAGTCAAGCGGCAGTTTGTAACCACTCATCAACTACAGCAACAGAAGATGAACAAGAAGGCAAAGCAAGTTGATAAGGCTGGGAAGAGGAACTCAAAGAACTTTCCCCTAGAGGGTACTCGGAAGTCATTACGGCTTTCTAGAGTGCAGGAAATCACTGATGGTGATGATTGTGAAACTCCTCCAAGTGTTAGGAGGAAGTTAAGTTTACATGATACTCATGAAGATGAGCGTATGGGAGAAAATGAACTGGAGGTTAGCATATAATTCAGTAATACCTATAATTTTCTTGTTAGATTATTGTTGTTTAAGTACATGTAAGTACATGTATGTAACCCCTTTATTAATCCAGTAATTCCGTCATACCTATATTAACATGAATTAATGTGAAATTGCAGAAACTACCCCCTCCACCTCCTCTAACGGAGTATGAAAAACTGAGAGCTGTCACAGTAAAGAGGAATAATGAAGTATTTTTTGCCCTCAATCTTCCTACACTCTCTTCTGAAGTGAGAAACTCAATCTTAAAAGATAAATCCAAAAAAAAAGAAGCATGTGCAAGAGGGGAGCGATGAGGAATATGATCCAGCTGTGGATCTTGAGGATGGTGGATCGGGAACTCAAAGGAAGGCTGCTAGTATGGATGGTGGATCAGGAACTGAAAAGGTATGTCATAAATGTCATAAAGCTATCATTTTCATATTTTCTAAATTCTTCCCCAAATGTTTCATCGGGGTTGATAATTTGTAATTCATATATACACAAACATTGAGTTTTACATGATTTATGTTTCAGAGAGGGAAAACTGAGAAAAGCAAGGTGCTTATTGGACGTGGACCAACAATACGGTCACGAGCCAATACTGTTATATCACAGAAGCAAGGAACCGAGGATGCTACTGAGAAGGAAAATCAGTCATTATCACATATGGAACCTGCAGAACCTCTGATTCAGCTACCGTCTATTGAAGCAAATGGTTCAATGGAGGCTTTTTGGGCTAGGCGAAAGCGCCAAAAGGAAGCAGCTGCAGCGACATCGAAGATTTCTCCAAGTACAACTGCAACTACAAAGACTGCTATAGAAAATGTTGTTGAAGAAAATGTTTTTCCGGACATTGAAGAAGAGGAGGAAGCAGGTATCTTCTTTCCTTTATTTATGATTACATAAACTGATTATTTATAAAGGAATTATTCCTTTAAGGCCCCTTAAAGAATACTCACTTTGAGGCTACCCACATTTATATATTTTCCATAATTGATTAATTTGCATCAGTTTAGTAAATTACTTATAATTGAGGTTAATTGGCATAAGGTTATTTATGTCATTTAAGTTAATGAAATTGTGAAGTTAACCATGGTTAATTATGTGATAGATGTAAAACTTCTTGCATAAATTTAATTAGCATATGTAATCTATAATGCTGTTAATTGTTATTTGTGTTTTTATATAATTATTAAAACACAACCCCCATGAGAATTAATGTATTCTTTATGACAGCAGGTCCTTTAGAGTGACCAGAATCCAAGGTATGCGTTATCTATATTTATCATTTTAAAAATAAGGGTTGCTTATTATAAAGACACCCATTAAAAAAATAAAAACTAAAAATAAGACATCTTTATAGATCAATCTTTGAAATACGATATATTAGAAAAACACCCATAAATATAATCAAATTTATTATAATATTCCTACTTTGTTTGATTTTCCTGCAAGTAATTTTTGCTCATATGTAGTTGAAGTTCCTATAAGGCTGAGAGGACCGACGAGGATGGATAGGGTTCATACCAGAAATATGGACCATCGAGTTGTCCTTCAGATGAATGAAAGGTTCCAGCCCGTTTCAGATGAGGACAAAGTAATTTCTGAACTTAGTAACTTCTTGGGGACACTCGCAAAGCGATGCGTGTCATTTACCTATGTTTCTTGGCGTGATGTTCCGAAAACTTTGAAAAATACACTGTGGAATTATGTCAACGTATCACGTACATTGTTTAATTATCGTGATTTATTTTTCTGCAACATTACCTTTGATTAACTGTACTTGTGTTCTTTATTTTGTTGACTTTTTCCAGCAAAGATACATTATACCTGATGAATGTGAAACATGGGTGTTGAAAACCATTCAGTCATCTTGGAAGACACGTAAGAGCCAAATTAAGAAGGCGCATTATAAAGCATTTGAAACTGATGAAGAACGGATGGAAAATAGGCCAAATGATATTCCCCTTGAGAGTTTCAAGATGTTGCTGGAGTACTGGAATGATGAAAGCATTAAGGTTTTCTAATTCCCCTTGCACTTTCATATTTAATTATGTATTTATATTTGATCTAAGTGACATAAAGGTATTTCACATTTTTGTAGAAAAGAGCAGCGACAAATGCAAGAAGTCGATGTCAGTATACAGACACACACACTACTGGTCCAAAGACTTTCGCACAAATTCGAAACAATATGGTATGGCCAGAATCTCAATTACGCAAATTAACCTCAATAAGCTAGTTGTTACGCAAATATATGAATGTGGGCAACCTTCTGGTTACATATATTACTATATATCTAGAAATTAATTTCTATATTTCTTTTGGCTAACTTGTTCATTTTTGTCAGAAAAAAAAGGCAAAGAATCAGCGTCCACCACCTGAAGCAGAGGTTTTTGTTGAGACTCGTGAGCGTACTGATGGTCGTGAGTATAAGACCAACACTGAAGAAATAAAAAACAAGATTGTAAGTGTTTTTTATTAATCTTAGTGCTTCTGAATATCCGTTAATGTCGCAAGATGGTTAATTAGTTGTGTTTTATGATTTATTTGGTGTTTAGAAGTTTTATTTATGTACCTGCATGCATTTTTATTTAATGATTACTAATTGTGAATTTAATTGGATTAAATTATTCGGTTATTTTGAAATTAGTTAGTGAAGCATTTAAATTATTGTGTGACCAAGTGTTCGTTTGTTTTTCTGGTATGTAGAAAAAGATTAAGGAAAAAATCAGTACGAGCGAAGATCCCAACGAGGAACTACTTTCTGATGGAAAAAAAACATGGGCCATCTTGGCTCCATGGAAGATGTCCTGATGCTGCAAAAGGTTACTCCAGTACTGCTGGTTCGACAAATACTTATGTACAGGAGTTGGCAGGAAAGATAAAGCAGACTCTGGTGAGTGAAGTCGAGGCATCGATGACAAAGAAGGTATAAGAAGAAGTGGATATGCAAGTCAACAAGAAGGTACAGGAGAATATGGCCTGGTTACTTAAGAAAATAGCCGACGCAAATCCAGGCATCACAATCAACCATCAAGATTTCAGCACAACCAGCGATAATGACAATTACCTCATAACAGTTACCGGAGGCTCTGGACTTTAGATTTCAGATGTGCACCTTTTTACATATCTTATTTTGCGTACTAGTAACAAGTGTTATCGTACTAGCTTTTGGATGTTTATTTATCGTCCTAGACTAAGTAACTGTTCTTTGGAGTATGTGAAGTATGTGGAGTTGGTGAATTGTGTGAAACCGCAGTATTTGGTGGGGGTTTGTGAAAACTGGTATGGAGTTTGGTTGAAATTGTTTATTTGGTTGACTTGGATGAAAAACAGATTTTATGGCATGTTGAATTTACAAACCATTCCTGTCAATTTTGTTTTTGAAAAATATGTTACAAAGAAATTGGTATAATACAAAACATTACTGTTACAATATGCATCAAAGGTAACATTAAAGTATGTCTATAGTATCACATTATGTATGTTACCTTTGCAAACAAATAGGGCCCCAAAATGGGGCCCACCAGTGGGCCCTACATGTGGGCCCCATTTTTTTTTGAAAATTCTGAGTCCAAAGGTAACATACATATTGTGATACTATAGACATAGATTAATGTTACCTTTGACAGCTATTGTAACATAAAAGTGAATGTTACAGCAGGGCAAAAGTAATGTTACCTTAGGGGCCAAAGGTAACTCGAAAAAAAGCAACTTAATTTTTATGTTACCTTAGGCCTTTTTCTGGCTGTGGTAACACTTTTTTGGGCCTGTTGTAACATTTTCTTGGTGTTGCTGTAGGCCATTTATGGTATAGTGGGAGTATTACCAGTATGGAAGCTTTGACGTGAAGCTACGAATAAGATAACATGCAACGACAATTGAAGTTTTCATCGATTAAGGAAGGCAAATGGACCCGATAAAGGAGAAAAGGTAGATTGGAGTGAACGAACTTTTATGTAATTGTTTCTTTAAAATGGTACCTTGTTATAGGTCGGAAGGACAACAACCAACTCATATAGTGAGGACAACCAGGTTTGTGATTTTCCAAACTTTTTAAACAAGTTTTCGAAAAAGATTTTCCTTTACAAATTTCTAAAAGCCTTTTCGAATAAAATAATTTTTAAACGTTGTTGTCAAGTTACTACTTGAGTTTCTTGTTTGTTAGAATGCCCGAATTACCTAGAAGAATGCTGTTTCAGACTTAGTATTGTTAATTCAGAGGACAAAGTGATCTGCGATTATGAAGAAGTTGGTTATTCTCAACAGAAAGGTACAAATATTGTTTGATAAGATTAACAACAGAATCAGTGTACGGAGCAATTACTCATCCAATTACAGGATTATCCAAGTTCAAAGAATTCACTGATTTAACAGAGGTCTGAGTAGGAATGAAGGAGATTGAGAAGATTTCCAGATTTCCTAAAGAGAAGAATATTATTAAAACAAGGACCGCTATATTGAATGTTTCGGGGTTATTCTAAATTGAAAAAGGAAACTCGAGGTTGTCTGGTAGGGACGTCATTATGATCAAGTTGTTAAAATATTATATGTAGAGGTGTGATGTTAAAGATGCAAGACGTGACAAATAAGAATCTACCATAATGCTTAATTTACGAAGGCATTTCAACGTACTTTCTAAAAGTTATTATATGAAACAATGGAGATATGATCGAACAAGCTAGAAAGATGAATCCAAGTGAAATGTGGATGGTGACCAGTGGTATCGTTCTTGTCTTTAATATTACAGCGTATATTCCCTTTTTGATTCCTAAATAAGTATGAACTTCTTTTCTTAAATAAACTCCTTGCTATGATATCGAAAAGGAGGGTATTGCATTCCTTTTAAATTTAATTATTTCCCTCAATTTTTGCTTTCTGATTGGGACAAACAGTGTTATGGTGAGACACTTTGTCAGAATACGAAGAGTCGGGTGGGACGCCACCTAATCATATGCTGTATGCCATATGGTACGAAAGACTGGCCATATTAAGTACCAATGTGGTTGTCTCATTCATATTCAAATCCTTACTTCTTTTTTCTTTTCAACTCTAATTTTTGTTGAATTTTGAATCCTTCTAGTCGTTTTGTTGTACTGTCATTCTTTGCAAGAAATTTTCAAACAGAAATCAACGTATCCTGAATCAAGGGGATGAAGTTCCATCTACATCTTATGTATGGGAAGGAAATAAGGGCACCTGGCGAGGATTGCAAATCACTAGTCCCAGTGAAGAATCCACTAAGGATCAAGGGAATCTACTCCAATAAGGAATACATTTTCGAGAACGAGAATATACGATTTTCCTGTGAAATATGTTATTCAGAATATGGACGTGATGATATGAATGATTAGGGTGAATACCTTATACGTTAAAGTATTAAAAGATGTGAGAGAAACTTAATTGTTTATTGTTAGGTCACACACACTTTAGAGGGGGTGAATACAGTGTAAAGTACAATCAAATCGAACTTTAATATCTCAATTAACAGAAAACAAACTTTATTGAAACAATAAACTCTGTTACAGTATAGAACTGTTACCTCTCAGTGATGAACAAATATCACGAGAGCTTCTAGGGTTATTACGAATAATCTACTCGAATATGATAACACTTCTAGTGTAAACCCTATATTTGTGTTTATATACTACACAGTTACAAGATAATCGCTAATTGATATGGAATATAATTTTGCTTCCTAAAATATATCAATCAGATATCTTTTCTTCCAAGTATTCCATTCTTCACGGAACTCCTTCTTCATGCATATCTCTTCTTATGTTTATCTCGATCTTCTTTCCTTTAATCAGCTACTATCCTTATCTGAACATACTCCAACACTTAAGTTCTGATATCCATCTTCTGATGATTATCTCCTGATAATATAAGTACTGATATCCTTAAGTCCTGACTTCCAGTAAGTACTGATTTATCCTGTTTAAGTAAGATCTGAAAACTAAACATAAATCATATTAGCCATGACATTATCAAATATATCTAACAATCTCCCCCAACTTGTAAATTAGCATAATATACAAGTTTAACAGATATTTGATTATGTCAAAAACATTAAGTACAAATGCATGAGAATTAGACTAGATAACTACAACTTACAGTGCTTAAAGCTTTACCAACATTTAACTTCTGATAACAGCTTCAGTCTGTACAAATATCAGAATTTAATCAGTTGTAGATCTTGACTTGGCTTCATCTTCTGATCTCTCTGATGTAAGGAGTTGTTCTGAGATAGTTCTTCAACAAACATCTCTCAGCATATCTAAGTTCATCAATCATCCTCCTTTTAGCATCTTTAAGCTCTGCATTATCTTCACCAATTTGAAAGATTGCAGCCCTGAGATCATTAATCTTTGCTTTTCTTATATCCTGATCCAGTTTGATCAAGTAAGCTTTATCAGACTCAAGATTGAATTCCACAGCCCTGTAACCCAAAAAGGTAGTTATAATTTTAGCAGTGTTAGACTTCATTTCAACTATATCACCCTTGTGATCTCTGTACTTTGGAACATATGTGCTGTCAGACTTAACAGAATAAAGTCTTTTCTGTCTCTGAATCTGATCCTTCAAATAGTTTGCAGCAGTTCCTGTCAATCTGTCATCCACTTGAAGTAAGAATAGTACATGCTCTAGTTCTTCAAAATACTTCAATGGAATGGCATTTTGCCTTATATGATAAACCCTACCATCTGTCATGAAGTACAACAAGATGTGTTCTTTCAAGTAGGTATGGTAAACCATTTGTATAGATTCCAGTTGATTCAATCTCTCAGGAGTTGCTCCAATACCTGGTTCACTTAAGGAAGTTGGATCATTGGTAGTGTTCTGTATTCTTCTTTCATCAGCACTTCCCAGTCCAGTTTTATCTATTGCTTCCTTTCCAGTAACTACTCTTGCTTCAAAACCACTTGTAGCAGTCTTCAAAGGTTGAGTCTGTTTTGCTTTAGTGAATCCTGGTAGGAGTTTCTTTGGTCTATCTTTTGATATCAAGTTAACTTGAGCTATGTCTGAGGTTACTTGCTTCTTTGGAATATCAGAACTTACTGTCTCTTGACTCTGAACAACTTGAGCCATGTCAGAGGTTGTTTTAAGAATTTTTCTTGAAGTCAGAGCAAGATCATCCTTTTTATCAGTGATTTCTTCATTCTCAGGAGGCACATAAACCTTGATAGGTTCACCAACCTTTTCTTTACCCTTGGATCTTGGATCTATCTGCGGTTGTGATTTAGCCAATGTTGCTTCAGTATTTGTCCTTTCTTTTATCACAATGCCTTTGAGTTTTGGAAGTGTCTTTTTACCAGAAGCTTCAGATTTAGATGTGACTTTTTCTGATTTAAGTCTGACATCTTCTTCCATTAAACTCTCCAAGTCCATTCCTGGATTTTCCTGAAAAAATAACTATCTTGACATTTCTTCATCAAGATCTAAAAGTTCATCAGAACTTATCCTTTTACCAGCATCAGAACTTGTCCTGTGACTTGTAATTTCAGCTTTTCTTGATGAGAAACCTCTACCTTGACTATGACCTCTACCCATTCTAGGGTTTCCTTGATCATCCTTTTCATCATCCTTCCCTTTCAGTGTCTTGTCAGTCTTGCATTTGGACTTAATTACTTTCTCCCCCTTTTTGGCATCAGCAGGTAGTAGAAGAGAGACAAGCAATTCCACCGAGGCTTGGATTTCAGTAAGTTGAGATTGCTGAGAAGCTTGATTTTTCAGAATATCATCAATCTGAGCTTGTTGCTTCCCTTGAGTCGTCTCAATATAACCAATCCTGTCAAAGGTAGGTTGGAAGAACTTTTTCTTATCAATCTTTTGAACTTGTTCCTGTTTGATGAATTCTTCTTGAATCTTGTGTAGCTCTGCATGAGTAGTTGAATGGAGACCTTGAAGATGTCTAGTTTCAATGCAGTGACTCTAAGCTGGGTTTTGAAATCATCAGGATTTAACATCTCATCAGCTTTTGTCAATTGCTCAGCCAGATTCTTTGCAGATGGAACACAAGTAATTGAGTTCCATTCCTTAGTCCACTCCTGACCAGCAGGAGTTTCACTCCAAGGCACTGGTGCTTCTCTGGTAACAAACTTCTTAACAAGTTTAGATTTAAGAACTGTTTGTTGAGGGGCATGTCCTGAAGGACCTGCTTCATCAGTATCTGCTTGTTAAGCAGCATCACCAGTATCTCCAGTATTTGCAGCATCAGAACTTACAGAATCAGTATCTTCTGATAGAACAACAGTGTGAGTAGCAATGGAGGCTTCAACATCCTCTAATTGCTGATCTGGTTCCAAGTTCTGATCAACAGCCATATCCTGATGCTCACCTATATTCTGATCATCAGCATCTAGATGCAGAGAAGGTGTAGTAGATAATTCTGGAGTGTGAGCAGCATCAGTAACAAGTGTTGTTGATGGATTAGCTGTTGTTGGAGCTTCTAAGTAAAGTACTTCAGGCACAACCAAGGTCTGGATATCAATTTCAGCACTTGTGCCTGGAACAATAGGAGATACAGACTTTTGAACAGGAGACACATATGGTGTGTTGGCCTTTTCAGTAACAGCTTCCTGAGATAGAGTTGATGGAGAAGTAGGGCCTGGAGCAGATTCCTTTTCTTGTGAGATCAGAGATTCCTGATCCCCTTCCTTAGCTGCTGCTTCTTCATCATCTGAAACTGGCCTTTTTGCCCTCTGTTTCTTGTATCTCTTTGTAGATATGGATTCCTTGGGAGTTTCAGGAACATTCATTCTTCTAAGCCTCTTGAGAAGCCTAGATCCCCCAATTCCAGAATCCTTCTGAGAAGTCACTTTCTCAGCTTCTTTAATAACAGGTTCTGAAGAAGGAACCTGTTCCTCAGTATCAGATTCATCTCTCAAAGCAATCCTCCTTCTCTTTTGAGGTGTTTGAGGAACAATCTTTGTCCTCTTAGGCTTAGAAGATGAAGGGTTCATAGGAGATTCTGAGGATGAGGGTTGAACTGTCTGTGAAGTTGAGAGATATGATCTAAGATATTGCCTTAGTGTAGGTTGAGTAGTATGGGTGGTAGGTGCTGATGGTTGTTGTGGTGTTTGGGAGGTTGTTGTTGATTGGATATCAGGATAAATAGATTTATAAGTATCAGGATCAGCATTTACTAAGATCTGTTTTACAGACTGAGGAATCTGTAAAGGTCTAACCACTGGTTTCTTAGTGTCAGCATTTACCAGGTCATTAAAGTATCATTTTGCAACTTTAAAAGGTGGAGTTGAGGTACTAATTAGTTGAGGTTCATCAGTACAAAAAGTATATATAAGTTGACAGAATCTAGCAAAGTAGACAACATTCCTATCCTCTGTCATCCTATCCCCGATAAAACCAATTATAGCCGTTGCAAAATCAAAATGAGTTTGGTTTATAATGGCATACCCGATGTGCTGACTCATTATGGGGATGGCATCAAAATTCGAACACTTGTTCCCAAAAGCTTTAGTGATATAGTCGAAGAAGAAGCTCCATTCCCTCCTGATATGAGCCCGTTTCAACTGCCCAAGCTTTGCCAAACTCTGTTCATATCCCAAACTGGCCATTAACTCCTGAAGAGCCGATTCCTCTGGAATTGAAAAAGTACATCCTTCTGGGAGATGTAGAGCCTTACGTATTGTACCAGGAGTGACTACATATGAAGAATCACCCACTTCGAAAAAAATACTAGGAGTACCATTTGGACCACCATTATCAAAGTTTCCAGTCCTCCAAAGTGTCAGAACTTGTTGACTGGAGAAGACGGAAGGTTGGGTCAATGCATACCCAATTTCACTATGTGCAAGAAGATCTTGCACAAAATGCAATTCAGATGGAGCTTCAGCATTATCAAGAATAGCAGCATAATTATTTGGAACAAATTTAGCTCCATCAATGATTAAATCCTTTGGTGCCACGAAATTAATCGAGATGTGTAAGTGCCTGTTAGGTGTTTGATAGAATGTCTATATAAAAAACCAACGTTAGAAGAAGTAAGAGAGTAAAAGCAATTAGAGAGAAAAAGTGTGAAAGGAAATAAAAGATTAAAAAAAATCCTCTCTCTGTCTTACTTATACCTTAAAAAAAATGTAATCGTTGGACACCTGTTAGACATGCAGTAATAACGGATAGTTACTGGGCTCGAGAAAACAGTAATCATTACTTACCCACTTGTAGTTTTTCAAGGAAAAAAACATTCCACTTACCCAGTTATTCCATTAACCAAGGTGAAACAATTTTAATTCAAAATTGAAACCGTTCCCACTTATTTAATTATTTATCACTGCAACATCAATATTCTGAAAAAAATTCAAGTGAAAAGGACCATAATAAATCAGATGAGCAAGTACTGATAAAATAAAATCAGAACTTAAGTGAAAACAGAATTTATATGGTCATCAGAATATGAATATATATCAGTATTTATCAATGCATTACAAAATATCTCAAAGACAAGATCTTGAAACAAAAACAAATTTCATTAATATATCAAGAGAATACATTCATGAAATTTAAATTACATCAGAACTTGTACAAGATTTCCCTAAGCTGCTAAACCTAACGTCAACAGCCTTTGTCCTAGCTCAAGAAGCAGGGCAAGGCTGATGATGAAGAAAAACAAGAAGAAGAAAATAAATCATTTCTTCTTCCTACTCTCGACAAACAGAATAGCGAGTCAAATGATTCGCTCTTGCTGGCGGAGAGCTTCCAGCCTTTCCTCCTCCAATCGCTCCAGATGGCGATGGTAATCCATATAGAAGAACAGGAGGTGGGTGAGTACCTCTTGGGGAACAGAGTCCCATATCTCATCAGGAATGGCAGTGACGTGCCATTCCTGCTGCCAATCAGCACAACTCAGCTCCATGTTGAAAGTTTTGTAGTTCAAAAACATATTGTATCTGACCATGGTGTTTTTGATATAAAAAGTATGAAGGTGAGTTTGTGAGAAGAGATTTGATGGGAAGTCTGATGTGAAGTGGTTGCTGATATAGGCAAGAGAATGCCAGGAGACGTAAAGAAATTTAATGCTTACAGGTGGAATTAATTCTACCTCGTCTCCCCAGACTTGGAAAAAGAAAAACATTCATTGGAAAGAGAAAACATGGTTTAATGCGCACAAGAAGCAAGTAAAAGTTGACTATTCAAGTACGAGTACCACTATCCCTAACCATAGTGACTATTAATCTTCCACTTCAACATATTCAGGTTTAAACTGAGACTGTTAGGTCAAATTTTATCCACAAATAAGTCAAGTAAAGAATCAGACGTGAATATCAGAACTTAGACTTATATCAGAACTTAACAATCATCAGAACATAATCTCTTAACTCGAAAAATGAATGCCTATCTTAGTAAATCCTCACACAAATTTTGATTTATATTCTTCAGAACATAATCATCAGAACATGCAATCAAAACTTGTCCTCAGAATTTGTGCAATGTGACACAATGACTGTTCATCTAAAACAACATAGATCACCACAGTGATTTTCATCATTCATATGGAGTGGTTAGTGTGTGCATTAAGCTAAATATTAGACAAAGAGTAAAGTCTGATTCACTTCAGTACATCTTAGAAATAAGGCATAACTAAAACTTTGCTAAAGAGCTGTCATTATCCTGAAACCTACTGGTGAATGAGTTCATGCTTGAGTCCACCTCAATTATTGTGTGCTAATTTTGTGCATCTTTTTAAATTCCTTTTTACAGTGGCTTCTCAGTGTAAGTGAGTCATGACTGCTTATCAGAATTTATGCTATTATCAGAGTATTTCTCCAGTAATCATAGAGTGTGAAAAGTCACCAAGAAAATATTTTATTTGCTTTTCTGATGCATATTACTTAATACCAGCAATGCACTTGGGTCTTCCCTTCCATATTTTTACTCTAGATCTCAAAGGAGTACCTGATTTTTAATCCTTGTTTCATTTTATTTTCTTTTGATAAGTGAGGTTTATCAGCACTTAGTTCATTCAACAGGTTTACTAGCATCAGAACTTAACAGATGAGCAGCATTATTCTAGTTTTTGACTTAGTAATAAGATAGACAAAGTAAACTCAACTAAGCTCAATTATAAGAATTTGCTTGTGTCAATAGATTTCCACAGAAATAATTACTTCTTATATGGGATCCCTTCTTTATTGAAGACTACTAGGTCAGCATCTAGCACAGTTATCCTCATAGGATTGAATAGTTACCTAAACAGACATATCACTATCAGAGTTTATAAACATTGATCAGACAACAGTCAGTACTTAAACATATTTTTCATTTAAGCACAGAATACACAAAGAGATTGAATTCTGTAAATACTGATCATAAAATCTGATGTAACAGAACAAAACTAAGCAGATTTAGAGAAAGAACCTGAAACCATTCCAAGTTCTTTTACCAATCTTGTAAAAGTAGCTTCACACAATGGTTTTATGAAGATATCTGCTAGTTGTTGATCTGTTGGAACAAAGTGCAATTCCATTGTACCTTCATCTACATGTTCCCTGATGAAGTGGTACCTGATGCTGATGTGCTTTGTCCTAGAATGTTGAACTGGATTACTTGTCATAGTAATAGCTCTTTGATTATCACAGTAAATAGGGATTTTGAAATATGTCAACCCATAATCCAGTAACTGATTCTTCATCCAAAGAATCTGTGCACAACAACTTCCTGCAGCAATATATTCTGCTTCTACAGTTGATGTGGAAATTGACTTTTGTTTCTTGCTAAACCAAGAAACCAATCTGCCTCCAAGAAATTGGCAGCTTCCACTTGTGCTTTTTCTGTCAATTTTGCAACCTGCAAAATCTGCATCTGAGTAACCTATTAGTTTAAAATCTGATTCTCTGGGATACCATAATCCCAGATCAGCTGTTCCCTTAAGATATTTAAAAATTCTTTTCACAGCTGTTAAGTGAGGTTCTCTTGGATCTGCTTGAAATCTTGCACAAAGACAGGTAGCATACATGATATCAGGTCTACTAGCAGTTAGATAGAGTAGAGAGCCAATCATACCTCTGTAATCAGTAATATCTACTTATTTACCAGTATCCTTATCCAGTTTTGTTGCAGTGGCCTTGGGAGTGGATGCACTTGAACAATCTTGCATTCCAAATTTCTTCAGCAAGTTTCTGGTGTACTTAGTTTGACAAATAAAAGTGCCTTCTTCATTTTGCTTGACTTGAAGGCCCAGAAAATAGCTAAGTTCCCCCATCATACTCATCTGATACCTTGACTGCATCAGTTTGGCAAATTTCTTGCAAAGTCTGTCATTTGTAGACCCAAAAATGATATCATCAACATAAATCTGACTAGAAGTAAGTCCTTTCCATGGTTGAGGTAGAACAGTGTTTTATCTATTATTCCTCTGTTGAATCCACTTTCCAGAAGAAACTGAGCTAAAGTCTCATACCATGCTCTAGGAGCTTGCTTAAATCCATAAAGTGCTTTATCAAGCCTGTAGACATAATCTGGATGTTTGGAATCTACAAAGCCTGAAGGTTGTTCAACATATACTTCCTCCTCCAATTCTCCATTGAGAAAAACACTTTTCACATCCATTTGAAAGACAGTAAACTTTTTATGAGCAGCATAAGCCAAAAATATCCTTATGGCTTCTAACCTAGCAACTGGTGCAAATGTTTCATCATAATCAATTCCCTCTTATTGAGAATATCCTTTTGCAACCAGCCTTGCCTTATTCCTTGTATTTATGCCATCACTGTCAGATTTGTTTCTGAACACCCACTTTGTACCAACAACAGATCTATTCTTTTGTCTTGGCACTAGGGTCCAGACTTTGTTTCTGTCAAATTCATTTAACTCTTCCTGCATTGCTTGCACCCAATCAGCATCTTGAAGAGCTTCTTCCACTTTCTTTGGCTCAGTTTGAGAGAGAAAAGAATTGTAAAGACATTCGTTTGAAGTACCTGTTCTAGTTCTGACACCTGCATCAGGATTTCCAATTATCAAATCAGGTGTATGTGATTTAGTCCACTTCCTTGCAGATGGAAGGTTTTCTCTAGAACTGGATGCTCCCCTATGATCCATGCTGTCTTCATTTTCATTTTCTGATGCTCCCCCTGAAACTATGCTCTCTGAGTTGGATTCTTCAGAATTTAGATTTTCAGAAGTATCAGAACTTGGCTTGTCAGAACTTGACGAATCAGAACTTGAAGAGCCAGATGTGTGTTCTGATGCTTCTTGAGATGTGGTATGTTCTTGAGTATGCTCCCCCTGCATAGGTGCATCTTCCTTTGGCGTAGTCACCACAGTTTCAATAACATCAGAGTTTAATCCATCAGAGTTTACAGTATCAGGACTTAGACTGTCATGATTTTCAGTATCAGTACTTGAGTCTTCATTTTCAAATCTCAGCTGATCATGATCAATAAAATTTTCAAGACCAGTAATATTCTTGTCATCAAAAGAGACATTGATAGATTCCATGACCACTCTTGTTCTCAAATTATAGACTCTAAAGGCTTCTGTGGAAAGTGGATATCTAACAAAGATTCCTTCATCAGCTTTTAGATCAAATTTAGATAGCTGTTCAGGATGAGTCTTGAGAACAAAACACTTGCATCCAAATACATGAAAGTACTTCAGATTTGGCTTCTTTTTCTTTACCATCTCATATGGTGTTTTTCCTTGCTTGTTAATGAGTGTTGCATTTTGAGTAAAACAAGCAGTCTGCACAGCTTCAACCCAGAAATAGGTTGGAAGCTTTGCTTCTTCAAGCATTGTACGTGCAGCTTCAATGAGAGTTCTATTCTTCCTTTCAACAACTCCATTTTACTGTGGAGTTCCAGGAGCAGAAAATTCCTGCTTAATTCCATGATTTTTGCAGAACTCTTCCATTATCAAATTCTTGAACTCAGTGTCATTATCACTCCTTATGGTTTTCACAGAATCTTTGACCAATTTATCCAGTTATTTTACATGATCAATCAAGATAGATGTAGTTTCACTTTTTGTGTGCAAGAAATACACCCATGTGTATCTGGTGAACTCATCCACTATGACCAACGCATATTTCTTCTTTTCAATAGACATGACATTCACTGGACCAAATAGATCAACATGTAGTAGATGATAAGGCTCAAGAATTGATGATTCAGTCTTGCTCTTGAATGAAGATTTTCTTTGTTTGGCCTTCTGACAAGAATCACAAAGGCCATCAGGAGCAAATACTGACTTTGGCAGTCCTCTCACAAGATCTTTCTTGACTAGTTCATTTATATTGTTGAAATTTAAATGAGAGAGTTTCTTGTGCCAATTCCAGCTTTCTTCAATTGATGCTCTACTCATCAGACAGATTGCAGAACCATCAGTACTTGTTGAAAGCTTAGCTTCATAAATGTTACCACGCCTGTATCCTTTTAGAACAACTTTACCTTTGGATTTACTCACAACTTCACAGTGTTCTTCAAAGAAATCAACATGATAACCTCTGTCACAGATTTGACTTATACTCATCAGATTTTGTTTAAGTCCTGAGACCAGAGCTACATCTTTAATGATGGCATTCCCAAGATTGATATTGTCATATCCCAATGTTCTTCCAATGTTGCCATCTCCATAAGAAACACTTGGGCGAGCTTTCTCCACAAAGTCTGATAGCAGGGCTTTATTTCCAGTCATATATCCTGAACATCCACTGTCCAGAACTAGAATATTTTTCCTGTTGCCCTGCAATCACAAAGACCACTAATGATTAGTTTTAAGGACCCAGACTTGCTTGGATCCTTTGGCCTTATCAAATTTGTTAACATTTGCAGCGGATTTAGCATCAGAGTTTATGTTAACATTTTTCTTATTAGAACTTACACTATCAGACTTTGAATCATAATTTACACTAGAAGGAACAATGGAAACTTTCTTCAAAGAAGGTTTTAATTGATAATAATTATAGTACAAACTATGATATTCCTTACAAATATAAATGGAATGCCATAAACTACCACAATGAAAACAAGGATTTTGTGGTTTATATCTAACAGAATAACTCTTAACTCCTAATTTTGAAGGTAAGGAGTTTATGTTCTTATTCTTCCTGCAAAAAGAGGCCAGATGGTTAGAACTTCCACAGTTATAACATGTTTTCCTAGGAGCATCAGGAACAGGTTTATAATCATTGCTTTTATTCATACCTTCCTTTCCATTCCTATTTTTCCTAGGTGATTTTACCTTGTTTGCATTCTTAACATCTTTCAGCTTATGCTTAAGCTGCTTCTTTGTCATTAAGCCTATGTTTACTTCAACTGTCTTTTCCTGTTTTAGTTTGTCAGAAGTTAATTCCTCTTTAACTTCTGATTTCTCATTATCAGACTTTACAGTTACAAACTTAATAGGTTTTAATTTTGGCTTTTGCTTAACAACAGGCTTAATTTCTACAGTTCCTTTATCATTCTTATCCTCTTTATAACCTAATCCCTCTTTCCAATTTTCACTACTTAGCAAATTTTGAGTTGTTCTGCCAGAGTTAGTCTAAGTCCTGATAATCTCTCTTTCCTTTTCTAACTCAGTTTTTAGAGATTCATTCAATTTTAGCACTTCATCCCTAACATAAAAAGCATCATCTCTATCCTTCTGAGTTTGATGGAACATAACTAACTCTTTTTTTAAGAAATCATTTTTTTCTTAAAAGCAAGATTTTCAGAAGTTAATCTTTCACATGTTAAAGTTTGATGTCTATAACTAACAAACATGGTTTTAAGATATCTTCTCAACTCATTAATATCATCAGTATGAAAAGCATAAGTAGTCTGAGGTACCTTTATTTCAGCAGCTTCAGAACTGCTCTCAGCACTTTCTTTATCAGCATTTGCCATCAACGTATAGTTCTCCTCACTTTCAGAGTCTGAGGTGTCTGTCCAGCTTTTCTGCTTTGTGACAAGAGCCTTGCCTTTGTCACCCTTTACTTTCTTGCACTCAGGAGATATGTGGCCTTTCTCACCACAGTTATAGCATTTGACATTGGTATAATCTCCTCTATCAGACTTTCCTCCTCTGCCTTCAGATCTTCTGAAATTCTTCTTATCGGAACTTGTGCCTTTCCTGGAAAACTTCTTTCCCTTCCTGAACTTCCTGTATGCAATCTTTGATCCCTTTCACCATAAGAGCACACGGCTTCATCATCTCCTCATCAGCATCAGTCTCAGGCAAGCTTTCAGAATCTGAGTCATCATCACTTTCAGAACTTGATGACTCAGTATCAGACTTTGTGAAAAGATCTTTACCCTTGTCTTTTCTTGAGGTAGCTGCCTTGGGGGATTCTTCTTCAGTCTTAAGAGCAACTGTCCTTGACTTTCCTCCTTTCCTCTTGCTTCTTTGTTCCATCTCAAGTTCATGAGTCTTGAGCATTCCATAAATTTCATCAAGAGTTGTTTCATCAAGACTGTAGTTATCTCTTATTGTTGTTGCCTTCAAATCCCAACATTCAGGAAGAGCTAACAGGAATTTAAGGTTTGAATCTTCAAGATCATACTCCTTATTAACCAGTGACAGATCATTCAAGAGTTTGACAAATCTATCATATAAATCAGTCAATGACTCATTAGCCTTTGAGTCAAAGTGTTCATACTCTTGAGTGAGTATTGTCTTCCTGTTCTTCTTAATTGTATCAGTTCTCTGACACCTTGTTTCCAGAGCATCCCATATCTCCTTAGCAGTCTTGCAGTTAATTACCCTGTTTGACATTACATTATCAATGGCACTATGCAGTAAGTGTCGTACCTTAGCATCCTTAGCAATTGATGCGATATCTTCAGCAGTATAATCACTCTTCTCCTTTGGTACGGTCTTTGCTGCTTCACCTGCAACTGCAACAGCGAGCTTGGTTAGTTTGTGAGGCCCTTCCTTGATTCTATCAATATATTCTGGATCTGTAGCTTCCAGAAACATGGTCATCCTCACCTTCCATATGGCATATTCAGATGGTCTCAGTATGGGAACTCTGATGGTTTCATACCGACTTTGAATTTGTGTCTTTGGAGGTTCTTCAGTTTTGGTAGGCTTAATTGGAGTTTCTGTGTCAGACATGATTATGTTTGGATCTTTAACTGTATATGTGTTAACAGATAGGCTCTGATACCACGTGTTAGGTCACACGCACTGTAGAGGGGGTGAATACAGTGTAAAGTACAATCAAATCGAACTTTAATATCTCAAGTAACAGAAAACAAACTTTATTGAAATAATAAACTCTGTTACAGTATAGAACTGTTACCTCTCAGTGATGAACAAATATCACGAGAGCTTCTGGGGTTACTATGAATAATCTTCTCGAATATGATAACACTTCTAGTGTAAACCCTATGTCTGTGTTTATATACTACACAGTTACAAGATAATCGCTAATTGATATGGAATATAATTCTGCTTCCTAAAATATATCAATCAGATATCTTTTCTTCCAAGTATTCCATTCTTCACAGAACTCCTTCTTCATGCATATCTCTTCTTATGTTTATCTCGATCTTCTTTCCTTTAATCAGCTACTATCCTTATCTGAACATACTCCAGCACTTAAGTTCTGATATCCATCTTCTGATGATTATCTCCTGATAATATAAGTACTGATATCCTTAAGTCCTGACTTTCAGTAAGTACTGATTTATCCTGTTTAAGTAAGATCTGAAAACTAAACATAAATCATATTAGCCATGACATTATCAAATATATTTAACATTTATCTCTCAAGGTTTTGTTGATAAGATTGTGATTAAAGGACTAGCAAGTCAAGAACGTGTAATTGTTAAATAAGTAAGTACCAATGGTGAAATTGAGATTCCTGGCAATAAGTTGCAAAAAAAAAATTGATATCATGGAAGATAAGAGGATTTGATATTATTTTAAGGAATGAATTAACTACTAAAGCGTGATTTCCAGACAGACCGTTGTGGTGAAAAGATAATTCTGAGGATGCCAAATGAGAAGGTGAGAAGGTTCAGAAGGTGAAAGAAGGTAAAGAATTTGTTAATAAGGATTACGATGATCAAGATATGAGCATTATGGTGATTACGGGATACATAAAAGTCAGAAGCAAACAAAATTTGAAGATTTAATAGCAATTAAGGAATTTCAAGCCATGTTTTAGATGAGTTATCAACATTTCTTCCCGATAGAGAAAGGAAGCTCGCGATTGACTTAGCTCCTGAGATGAAGCCAGTGACTACGACCTTCCCAAAATGGCACCAGTTAAAATGAGGAAGTTAGGAAAGTAGATACAAGAGATATTCGAAGAAGAAGCGATTAGACCCAGCATATCCTATAAGGTGCCCCAATACTAATTGTTAATAAGAAAATGGAAGTATGAGATTATGCGTCGACCAGCGAAAGCTCACCCAGTTTACTATCAAAAGCAAGTATCTATTACCTTGACCCAATGATTTGTTTGATCAAACGAAGGAAGCAAAATACTTTTATAAGACTAATTTAAAACTTGGTATTTCACCAATTAAAGATTAAACCTATGGATTTATCAAAGGCAATTTCCAGAACTAAGTACTGTTCTCGTATTGTCATTTGGATCAACCAAGATACCCGTAATAATTGAACTTGATGGATAGAATCTTTAAGGAATATCTGGATAGGTTGTAGTTGTGTTACTTAAAGTCAATGGAGGACCATGCGAAGTATTTAATGACAACGGAGGAGTCGGAGAAGAAAGAAGTTGTATATAAAGTTGCAAGGTGAAAGTTTTAATGATAGAAAGCGTAAATAATTAGTGAGGAGGAGATTAGAGGAGATCCAGTAGAAATTAAAGTCACCATGAATAAAGAAAGGCCAAAAGTACCAGCAAAAGTAAGAAGTTTTACCATGGATCGATTATTATTAAAAATTTGTGTAAGATTTCTTGAAAGTTGCAATACCTTTGACGAAGCTAACCAGGAAAAAGCAATAAGTGAGTATGAAATGAAGAAGAGTGAAGAAAGTTTTGTAAAGTTAAATGAAGGAATGGTTATAGTACCTGCTTTATCACTTTGAAGATATCAAGGAGATTTGATACTTTATAGTGATGCTTCTCATAAGGGAGTAGGATGTGTGTTGATGTGGTATAATAAAGTTATTGTATATGCACCTAGACAACCGAAATCTTATGAGTAGAAGTATCCTACTCATCATTAGGGCTAACAGTAATAATATTTGTTTTGAAAAATGGGGAGACATGATATGTGTGGAGGAAGGTGTAAGATCTACGGACCATAAGAGTTTGAAGTAAGTATTCATGAGAAAAACAAATGTAGTGGCAAGCGATAAACAAAAAAGGAGAGAATGAACATAGAGACTACATCAGAAGGATTAACTATAAGATTCTCGAAGTTGGAATTGGAAGCTAAAGTTCATAATCCAAAAGGAAGAAAGATGGATAGTGTGACCTTTAAGTTGAAGTTGTGAAGGGAAAGATAAAATGTCAAGAGAAGATAATGGATCACGATGTTAGTAGTTGGAAAAAGAAAATTTATGCACCCAGGAAGAAGATTACGATATCTCCAGATTTTCTTCCAGCACTTGGATGCAACAAGTAGAAGAATTAAGAAATAAGATCCCACATGGAATTCAAAATATTAAGTATTTAGCTTGTGAAGAGACGCCAAGATATATGGAAATTTAAAGAAAAATAGTGATAACCAAGTATAAGAAGAAAATTTCAAGATAGATCAGGAGGTGTTGGACAGGTCAAAGAGTTGAGACGAAGTATTGAAACGCCTAGTGGATAAAGCAGACCCAGAAAGTGACTTTACAAGAGGCGAATCGTGAAGTGGGAGCTTAGCAAAATGACGAATAAGAATAAGGGACCCCTATAAAGAATTAATTTCCTACGAGACCTAATTCAAGCAATATATTATATCTTGAGAATTAACTTAAGATCTGACCTGAGAATATATCAGAGATTACAATTAAAGTGAGTTTAGAGCATTGTAAGCTCTAGTAATATTATGTGAAATGACGAATGTATCAGGTGGCTATAAGGAATTAAGGAACGTGGTGTATAAGGAGTACTTGGATAAGCAAACTGTATTTATTGATAACATCCTCAGCTACTCAAGGAATAAGAAAGTCTGTATGGAATGCCCAAGGATTTTTCTCCAAAGATCAGAAGGAAAGCAAACGTATGTTGAGTCTTCAAGAATGAAGTTTTGACTAAGGTTAACAAAAGATTCTGAATTAATCTGTTAACAACTACCAGAGCAAAGCCGTATGGTAACAGATGCCTTATGCCAACAGAAAGGATTGGATGTAATCAAGACCACCGAGGAATTAATAAACGAATTGGAAAGAGTGAAATATAAAGTTCAAATACCTGAAGGTGATAATAAGTGAATATATAAGATTACTTTTCAACCTTAATTGATGGAAAAGAGTAAGAGATATTCAGATGTTTGGAAACCAAGTTGAAAATGAGCACCGCCTATCATCCTTAAACGGAGAATCAAAGTACGGAAGTGATTGGGGAAAATGTAAGATATGTTAAGAGATTGAGTTTTAAGGAAACATTGGAATGATCATTTATCAGTGATGTCAGCTTGGGAATGCCACTTTACCAAGCTTCATGTGAACGCGAGTGTAGGTCCCCATTTTTATTGAGATAAAGTGAGAGAAAGGAAGTTGTTAAATTTTAAGTTAATTCGACACACCAAGAATGTAGTGCTATTAGTTGAAGCAGCTCGGAGTAGACAAAGAAAGAAGACGAAATTGTATTGAGAGAAAGTATGAGTGTAGAAATAGGACCAGTAGTGTTAGTAAAAGTGTCGTCTTGAAAGAGATTGGATATGTTTGAGTAGAAGGGACAAGCTAAGTCCTAAAATTAGTGAACCATTCGAGATATTGATAAATGTAGATAAAGTTATTCATAAATGATATGACTGTCACACCCGTGTGTACACCTAATGTATTTTACTTGTTAATGTTAAAGTGATGAGTATTGAGTTTGAATTAAGTAATTGATCGGGAGCCAATGGGGCTCTTGTCCAAGTTATTCTGCATATAGTGATCAATCCGAATTCTTGATCGTTAAAGGCAAATCATTAAAAATGAGTGTATATCTATAGTAAGTACGTTTGAACCCTCGAATAGAAGGGTCGACTTAGAAATTAGAGTCAGATATGCTTGACAAATATCCTCACTTGTGTAACTAGACCAGATTCTGAGGACAGAATCTTTTTAAGGGGGAAGGATATAACGACTCGTGTAATCTTTTTGAATTATTTAATTGTGCAATTATGGAAATTATTAAATAAATAAAATATGTGTGTTGGTTTTGACCGCTATGTGTTATTTGATTATTATCCATATGTGATTTATAGTATACCGGGTTGTCCGCGCGATTAAATATGGAATCATATTGAATTGTTTTCACTTTCAAAGGTGGATTTAGTGCAAATTTATTTGCATAAATATTGGGAACATTTCTAAAATTGATTTTATAATTTTATAATTACAATAATTATTTTTAGGATTTAATAAAATTGAGAAATCAATATTTCATTCATTATTTATCTTAAAATGATTTTCTGAGTATGTTTAATGGTAAAATCCATATTTAATTTTAAAATTCTTCAAAAATTATGAAACTCATATTTATGTAAGTTTGGAATATTCTGAGAATTTTAAAATTATTTTGGAAATTTTTGGGATTAATTTTACTCGCGCGTCGATTCATTTAATTGATAAAAGCGGGCATAAAGTGCATTTTAGAAATTGTTTTAAAATTTCGAAATTCATGTTTTTATAAACTTCGGGATATTTGTAATACTTTAAAACTATTTTCGTAATTTTCAGAAATTGTTTTAAGTGCAGCCCGGTTCGTTAATTGTGAATTGCGGATACGAGTTGCGTTTCAAAATGCTTTAAAAATAATGAAAATGTTATTTTAATAAATTAGGGATATTTTTGGCGATTTTTCGAAATTGTTTTAAAAGTGGGTCAGTTCATTAATTTTAAGATTTCGGGGAAATTCCGGGTTTCCGGATATTCGAGCGGTACGTGTCAAAAACTTATCAAATGAATGACACGTACCCAAAATTTATTGATACGTGGCTTCCTGAAATAAATCAACAGATTAAGTTTTATTTTCTACTCCTCTTCCTCTTCCCTGACCTCCCCGCACTCGATCTCTGCTCTCGTTCTCTGTTCTCTTCATTGTTTCTTTTCCTTCGCATATACATATATATATATATTCCTCTGTTCTTCCCGTACTCTCGCCATCGTGCGACTCCGGTGAACCGCTACCGTATTTTTCCGGCTTACCCTGTTCAATCGCGTGTGTATCATGTGTATAGGTGTGTGTATGTATTCTGTATGTATGTGTTGCAGTGTATCGTGTGTGTGTGTGTGCCGTGGTTGCAGTGTTGACGCCGGTTTCTTTATTTTTCCGGCTCTGTGTTCGTTTTGTGTTGTTGGTGCGTGTAACGCGTGTGTGTTGGGTGTTCTGTTAGTTACTTCCCTGTGTTGATTTGTACGGTTAATTCCAAATGGAATTTTTAATTCTTTTTACAGAAAATTTATGATCAACTATTCGTGATAAAATTATTTTTCGTGCGGAATATTTATTTTATCGGTGAAATTATGTTGGAAACCCGAAACTAATCGGGTACCCATAAATTTTTCCGCCGTCGACGATGAGCTTCGGCGAGTCGACGGTGGATGGTGATGAATGTATTCTGAGTCCTAATTTTTTTGAAATAAATAAATCAATTCGTAAAATTATTTTTTTAAAAACGAGAATTTGATTGTTATATTAAAGTCAAGTACGTAAGTTGGTGAATAAATTGTGATTGGATTGATTGTTGGCTTGAATTGGTGATTGGATTTTGGGTTGTGGTTGTTGTGAACTTGATTGTCGTTGGTTTGACGTCGATTGTATTCGACGGGTAGTCCGATAAACAAAGGATACGCTACCCGATTTTCGGGAAATCGAACTACGAAAATACGGGAACGTATCCGAAGATTATCGGGACGTCGAGCGAGTATAAGTAAATACATATACGTATGTTTTATACAGAACCTGATTGTATGTTGTGTTGTATGTTTTGACCAAAACACAGTAACCCTAATTTCGTAAAATGACGAGTATACGTATTTTCTGAAAACAAACACTGGATCGATTTCGAGAATACGATCCTTAATTGTTGTCTGTGTTATTCTAATATGAATAGTTACGAGTCGGGTTTGAATATCATTGGATAAGAATCAGTATCGAGGATATGTCAAGTATACCTAGACGTCTAACGTAAGGTATTTCGATCCTGTAGGTTATAGTCGGGAACATTGCAAGTGGACGATGGACTAAAGATAACCCAGTGGTCAGTCGATAAGCTCAGTAGAGTTTCAACAGAAAGACCTGAGTGTCGAAGTCGAATCCAATGGGATCTAGTGGTTGGACGTTAGAACCTGAGCAACAGAGTCAGCTCAGAGTTGATCAGTAGTAGTTGTAAAGCCTTGTAAGGCAAGTACTTCCGAACTTTTCTTCAAGATATATTGCAATGATTTTCGAACTGTTTCATAACATGTCGCTATTATTTAAAAACAACTCCTGTTTTATATTGCAAGTGCATTAGACTATTTACCCTTGAACCCTGATTTTTCTTGATCTTGAGCCATAAGCCTTATTCTTTGTAAATCATCCTTCATTGATTTTCAGATACCAAACCACCCAAATATGATACTAATCCCCAAATGTATAACTACCAAACACCAAACACTGGAAGAAAATTTGTTTGAAAACACAGGAATTTTTATACTCCAAACATTTTTAATAACCTCAAAGAACCATACCCTGAAACATCATTGCTGTTCTGATACCTGACCCTTGTACAAACTGAAAGCCGTTTCTTATACATACCCTGATATACCCTTGAGATGTCCATGAGTTTCCTTACGTTTTATTAAAATGTTTAATCATCATTGATTATGATCTTGTGTTATCAAATTATATTGTTTATCGTATTGAACTGCTTTAGGATTGGATAGTTTTTATATATGTGGACCAGATTCATGGTCAGACCATACTAATGGTCAAGTTAGGCCAATGTGTGCCTTGGATCCAGTAATTAGAGCAGTGCTGTGTGCTTTGCTCGGGGTTAGTGCGTGACTGATCAGCAGCCTAACCTTGGTTTTAAAACTTAAAATGAATATCCAATTCTAATGATTAGTTAAAAAGAAACTTGATTCCTTTGAATCATCTCATTTGATCATTGTTTAACCTCAGTTATCACTATTATGACTTGCTGAGCTAGTTAGCTCACCCTTGCGATTCTTTTATATATTTTACAGTTGAAAAGAATATGGATGCTAGTGAAGTTCCTCAGTCTAAAGTGCGGGTTAAGGTTCCAGTTGAGTTGGATCGAGCTAGCAGAAGCTTCATGCGGTGTAAAGATAGTCAGATTGTAAGAATGATTTTATTATCAATTGTAAGTTACATTAGTTGGGGTTTGGTACGTTGTAATAAAGGTTAGGATTGTAGCTTGTTTTCATACTTTAACCTGTTGCGATATGTGGTTATGTAAAGCAGGGTCATTGCAAATAATATTTCTTATTCAGGTTTATATATTGTATATGTGTTGTGGACCCCAAACTTCTGACCCGGGTTTGGAGGGCACCACAGAAGGCATAGCAGTGATTGCATCATTTGCTCTCTGTAAAGATTGTGTAGTATGTACCAAGTTCAGCAATCTTTCAGCCTCCTCATTGCCCTGTACAGCTAGAATTTGGTAAGTTGTCACAGGGTGAGTAAATGTCTCAGCATCCAGGGAAATAGAATCTATAACAGCTTGATATTCTTGTTGAAATTGCCTTTCCCTTTCTGCATCATTGACATTCATTGACTCACTTGCAATGGTTTCCATCCTTATCACTCCTGAACCTGCATTTCTCTTATGATCTCTCTTTTGTTGCATCAAGGTCTCACCTTGGCTCCCCACCCTCATACCTTCACCTTCACCATCTAAGGTGGGACTCCTCACACTCACTTTTTCCAGTCCTGAAGAAATGGACTGCATAGGTTCACTCTCTTTCTCTCCTGTTTCCTAGGAGCAACCCAGACTCTCACTCATTTCACTCCCTTCCCTCAATCCTATGAGTGATTGCACTACTACTAAGTCTTATGCACTTGTAATAATTGATGAAATTTGAAGCTGTGCAGAGACACTTGACGGATAAGGAATATCTGTCGGGTTAGCAGTTTGACTATCCGACGGATAACTGCTGTTAAGCTTATCCGTCGGGATAAAATCACTACTCGATGGATGAACAATATCCATCGAGATAGTAGAAATAAATGAGTTTGGAGTGGAGACTATTGTGGACTCTGTGCAGATTGATGAAAATTTTGGCACAGATGTCTCAATAGTCTCAGAAAGAAATGGCAAGTGAGCCAACAAATCATCTAGAAGATGATGCTCACTTGCTAGGATTTTTGGTTTCTCCATGAGAGTTAAAGATGGAGAATTTGGAAGTGATGTGTTTATCATGTCAACATCCAAAGAGTGTGTGGGAGAATTTGGTGTTTCAGGTGCTTCTATTGTTAGAGATTTTGGTTGTGACTCCACATTTATTGGAGCCACATCAACCTTACTTTGAGAAGATGTAGTGACTGTGTCTTTAGCACCAGTTTGCACAGTGTGTAAACCCAGTGCATCCCCAAGGGTCTCGGATTTCTTCTTTCTAGTGTAAGTTTGGGGTGAGCTTGTGTCCCTTACCCTTTTGGCCTGTGCTCTTGGCTGAGAGCTTGTTTCAATGGTAACATCCTTTTGGGAGGATGAAACCAGTAATGAGCTAATGTCCTTATTAAGCACTGTAGTTTGTTGGGAAATTGCAGTGTGGCTAGGCCGAGAAACACTCACCTCTCCAACCTTATCTTTAGGGTTTTTTTATTGTTCACCCTGTCCCTCACCTTTCTTACCCACCTTCACACTCCCCTCTTTAGGTTTGGTGGTTTTTACAACTGGTATCTTTTAAGAGACACCAAAGGGGGCTTTCTTTGTCTTTGTTTTTGAAATTTTGGATTTGGTAGCTTGGGTAGGTAAATGTTGGGTCAATGACACAGTTGCCATAGCTACACTAGAATACAAAGAAGTTTGTGAGGTTAGAAGAGTAAAGACAGTGGAAATTACCTCACTTACCTGAGGTGCTTCCATTACTGGGAAGTAGAAGAGTGGCACCTCTTTATGATGGTTTGCCCTATTCAAATCTGCAATGATTCTCCTTTATTGAACCCAACAATCTAATTTGTTGGTTGGGTTCTCAAACACAATATCCTCAGAGAGGTGGTTAGCAAGCATCATTAAAAATTTAGCATAGTAAACATTTTTACCCCTCTTATTTAGCTCCCCTCACTTAAACCCCAACTCAAATATGACTAGATCACTAAAGTTGAAAAATTTATCAGTTGTTAGCATGTAAAGCATGTTGAGCATAGAGATATTAACTGAATCAAAATTGCTAATTTTACCAGAAAATACTTTAGTGACTACATCACACAGATAACTCCATTCCTTCCTAAGACCCAATCTCCTAATTTTACTTAATTTAGAAGTAGAGAGTGCATATCCCATGAAATTAAGCATATTAACAATATCAGTGTCTGTGTGTGGAGTAGTGACAGTATTATCAGGAAACTTGAAGCATGCTTTAACAATATCACTATTAACACAAAATTCCTTACCTTTAATAGTGAAAGTGATAGTCTTATCAGTTGAGTTGTACACTGCATTCGTCCACATTTCTTCAACAACCTCACAGTGGATGGTGGGTGATTCCAGCATGGCATAGTTGAGTTTGTAGTTCTTCACAAAATCCATTATTTTGTGGTAGTCGCCAGACTGCTGAATCCCCTTGTTCATAAGAGCCGTGAAGTTGTTCTTCTCATAGATAAATCCAGTTTGTGACATGATTTTGACGACTGGTGCCATTGTTAGAGAGTGAAAACTTGCAGAGAGATATAGTAAGTGCTTTTGAGAAAGAGAGAAGTTAGAGCATATGAATTGAGAATGATAAAAGAAAAGAAATGAAAATGAATTATGCTTTTATACTATCTCAAAAAAAATAACTGTCAAAAATAATAAAGTAAAATAAAGTGACCAATAAAAATTGCCCAAAATAGCCGTTTAAAAAACAAATTGTAAAAATTCCATCACCTAGCCGTCGTGTTATGCTTACAAACTGTAAGTATACTCGATGGATAATGTTCAGAGAATTAACGGCTAAGATTTAGATAATTCGACGGATGAGGATAAACAGTTATCCGCCGAGTTATAAAATATTCCAGAAAAATAATTGATTTTATTAACAAATTGTATTCCGACAGATGATCAAACTCGATGGATAATGATCATCCGTCGGGATGTAAATTTTGACTTAGCCAAAATTTCATTCAACACTGAAAAATCAATTAAATTTTTGGCTGCTTTACAAATTGCAAAATATCTGAAAAGGTTCAAGCGTAATTAAGCATACCTAACTCACTTACCAACCTTGAAAAGGTGGATTTATCCAGTGGCTTGGTAAATATATCTGCAAGCTATGTTTCACTTGGAACAAAATGTAATTCCACAGTACCATTCATTACATATTCCCTTATAAAGTGGTACTTGATGTCTATGTGCTTTGTTCTTGAATGCTGTACTGGATTTTCAGTGATGGCAATTGCACTTGTGTTATCACAGAAAATAAGAATTCTTTCCACTTGCAGACCATAGTCTAGCAATTGGTTTTTCATCCACAAAATATGTGCACAACAACTGCCAGCAATAATATATTCAGCTTCTGCTGTAGAAGTAGAAACTGAATTTTGCTTTTTACTGAAGCAGGACACAAGCTTGTTTCCTAGAAATTGAATGGTTCTTGTTGTACTTTTTCTATCAATTCTACAACCTGCATAATCTGCATCTGAATAACCAGTTAGATCAAAACCAGAATCTCTAGGGTACCAAATGCCAAGTTTTGGTGTTCCCTTAAGATATCTGAAAATTCTCTTGATAGCTACTAAGTGAGATTCTCTAGGATCGGCCTGAAATCTAGCACAAAAACATGTAGCAAAAATTATATCTGGCCTACTAGCTGTTAAGTATAGAAGCGAGCCAACCATGCCTCTATAACTTGAAATATCCACAGACTTTTCAGTAGTGTTTAATTCAAGTTTAGTTGCAGTGGCCATGGAAGTTTTTGCAGATGTGTAATCCATTAGTTCAAACTTCTTTAAAAGATCATAAATGTATTTGGTTTGACTCTTGAATATTCCACCACAAACTTGCTTAACTTGTAAACCAAGAAAGTAGGTTAATTCTCCCATCATGCTCATTTCATACTTACTTTGCATCAATTTGGCAAACTTTTTGCAAAGTCTTTCATCTATAGAGCCAAAAATAATGTCATCTACATAAATTTGAACAAGTATGCTAGAGCCATTAACATTTCTAAAGAATAAATTTTTTCTACAGTACCTCTTGTGAAATGATTCTCTAAAAGAAACTTTGACAAAGTGTCATACCAGGCTTTAGGTGCTTGCTTCAATCTATAGAGTGCTTTCAAAAGATAGTATACATGATTAGGTAGATTTGGATCTCCAAAACCAGGAGGCTGGCTGACATAGACTTTCTCCTCCAAATCTCCATTCAGAAAGGCACTCTTGACATCCATTTGATAGACCTTGAAATTGGCATGGGCTGCATAGGCTAAGAAGATTCTGATGGCTTCAAGTCTTGCAACAGGAGCAAAGGTTTCATCAAAATCTATTCCTTCTTGTTGACAATAGCCCTTAGCAACCAATCTAGCTTTGTTCCTGACTACTATGCCATTTTCATCCATCTTGTTTCTGAATACCCATTTGGTGTCTATTGGATTCTTTCATTTAGGTTTGGGCACCAGCTTCCATACTTTGTTCCTTTTAAATTGGTTTAGCTCCTCCTGCATAGCTAAAATCCAATCAGGATCCAATAAAGCTTCTTCTACCTTCTTTGGTTCTTCCTTAGAGAGGAAGCTTCTATATAGACATTCTTCTTGAGTTGCTCTCCTTGTTTGAACTCTAGAAGATACATCACCAATGATGAGCTCAAAGGGGTGATCCTTTGTCCATTTCCTTTGTTGAGGTAGATTAGCTCTAGATGAAGAGGCCTCATTGTTGTCTTGATGTGTGATTGAGTTTTGATTATTAGAAACTCCCCCTGAGTTTATGGATCTTTGATTTGAGAAAGGTGAACTTTCTGTAAGTGACCGATTCTGACTTTCAGCTTCTTTTGATGACCCGACGGATGGTGAATTTTGAGTACCGACGGATTAAGCTGGTTGTCTCCCGACGGATAAAGCAGATTGTCTTCCGACGGATGAAGCATTTTTCAACTCGACGGATGTTGAATTTTGTGCTTCATTGGTAGTAGATGTTTCTGTATTATCCTTTGATATTGTTTCTTGATCACTTTCATCATCACTATCATCACTAACCATCTCCACATTGTCAAATTTGAGGCTCTCATGGTGATCTCCATCTTGTAGTCCTTCAATCCTTTTATCATCAAACACAACATGTATTGATTCCACAACAATGTTGGTTCTTAGATTGTAGACTCTGTATGCTTTACCAACAGCATATCCAACAAAATTTCCTTCATCTACTTTAGCATCAAACTTCCAATTCTGATCAGTTTAATTTCTCAAGATATAACATTTGCAGCCAAAGACATGAAGAAAATTTAGAGTTGGCTTCTTGTTCTTGAACAACTGGTAGGGAGTCATGCATTTTGCTTGATTAACCAAAGAAATATTCTGAGTATAGCGTGCATTATTTACAGCTTCAGCCCAGAAATATGTTGGTAACTTTGATTCTTCAAGCATTGTCCTTGCAGCTTCAATAAGTGATCTGTTCTTTCTTTCTACTACTCCATTTTATTGTGGAGTTCTTGCTGCTAAAAATTCATGCATAATCCCATTCTCTTCACAGAATACTCTCAGAACAGAATTTTTGAACTCAGTTCCATTGTCACTCCTGATTCTTCTAACTTTGAAACCAGGATGATTGTTGACTTGCCTTATGTGATTGATGATGATTTCACTAGCCTCATCTTTAGACTTAAGGAAATATGTCCAAGAGAACTTTGAGAAATCATCTACAATTACTAGGCAAAATATTTTCCTTGAGATGGACAACACATTGATTGGTCCAAATAAATCCATGTGTAGCAGTTGCAAAGATTCTTCAATTGTTGAATCAAGCTTCTTTCTGAATGATGCTTTAATTTACTTTCCCTTTTGGCAAGCATCACACAGTCCATCCCTAGAAAACTCCGCTTGAGGAATGCCTCTAAGCAGTTCTCTCTTTACTAGTTCATTCATGGTCTTGAAGTTTAGATGGGATAGCTTCTTGTGCCATAGCCAACTTTCATCTTGACTTGCTTTACTGAGAAGACAAGTAACAGATTCTGCATTTGGTGAGTTGAAGTCAGCTAGGTACACATTTCCTTTTCTCACTCCAGTGAGAACCACTTTGTTGCTCCTCTTGTTTGTCACAACACAGGCTTCTGAGTTGAAGGTTACTGAATTGCCTTTATCACAAAGCTGGCTGATAGTCAACAAATTGTGTTTGAGACCATCCACTAAGGTAACCTCCTCAATGATGACATTGTCTTTTGAAATCAAGTCATATCCCACAGTATAACCCTTGCTGTCATCTCCAAAAGTAATATTTGGGCCAGCTCTCTCCTTGAACTTTGTGAGCAGGGTAGAATCTCCAGTCATGTGCCTTGAACAACCACTATCCAAGTACCACATATTCTTTCTATTTCCCTGCACACATTAAAATCAAATCAAGTTGATTTTGGTACCCAAGTTTCCTTGGGTCCTTCCTTGTTAGCTTTCTTCTTTAGTTTCTTAGGTTTGATCTCATTTGACTTGGGGATATCAGATTCATCCTTAGTCATCTGAGTTGGACTTTTGAAACCATTCATTAACACAGACGTATCATGCACATTTTGATTAACAGGAAATGGCATGCTATTAGCAAATATGTTATTCCAGTAGGGCATGCTAAATGGGATTTGAGGCATACTAAATGCAGCATAATAAGGATTAGGTGTAAATGGCATATTAGCAAATTGTGCATTCATATTATGTGTAGACATAGCATTAATAGGCATAGAAAGCATGGCATTCATGTTGGGAAAAGGAGGTGGCACAGATATGGAAGTGGGCATGGCAGTTTTGCAATTAACAGACAGATGATTTACACTACCACACTAACACAGATTTTTCTTGGAGCATACTTATCAGGTGTGTAGTTGTTATGTTGTTAATCCCTACTTTACCATTTCTATTGTTTTTCTTTTTAGCCTCTATTTAAACCTCAATCTTTTCTAGTCTGTCATTCAATTGCTTGATAGACAAATGACCAATATTCACTTTCTTCTCCTTCTTCACTTGACTAGTTTCTCCTGAAATGAAGTTTTTGGATACCGATCAATATTTTTCATTTAACTTAGCAAGTTTGGTTTTACTCACAGGTTTGCTTACAATCGACGGATGAGGATTTATGTCACTCGACGGATAATCCTTTTGGTTATCCGACGGATGACTATCATCATCCGTTGAGTCTACATCTGTTAGCAATCCTTCAACCAAATTGGATTCCAGCTTCTCCATATTCTTCTTCCAGGCGGCATCACAAAAGGACTCAATACCTTGAACTTTGGTGATTTAAGCATGAACATCTCTAGATGTTTTCCATGCCTTATATAACGACTCATGTATTTTTGAATTATTTAAATAGGTAATTGGGATTAGTTTTACCCGCGCGATGTTTCGTATTATGGATTACAGCGGGTATAAATTGCATTTCAATAATTGTTTTAAAATTTCGAAATTTATGTTTTTATAAACTTCGGGATATTTATGACATTTCAAGACTATTTTCGTAATTTTTGAAGATTGTTTTATGAGCACCTCGGTCCGATAATTTCAAATTTCGGGGCAAAACAGGCCTTTAAATCTTCGTAATTATCTTGAAACGTACGTATCAGTCACTCAGAAACTCACAGCTATGTGTCTTCCATCAATTTGGACAGCAGAATATATATATAAAAAAATAAATAAATAAATAACAGAAGCACAAAACACAAACACGCACGGGGGGGGGGGGGGGGGCTGTCTCTTATCCTCTCGCCTCTCCTGTATTTTCGATTTCTCCTTCACCCTTTTCTTTCCCTAATTCTTCCCCGTTACTGGTGAGTATTCAGCCGTTGTTTTGGTTTTTCGGGCTGCCGTGATTGCTTGCTTCAGTTGTCTGTTTAATTGACGTATATATATACCTTCTGTGTGTATATATCAGTTGAATGGAGGGGCTCATGTGTGAGGTTGTACCGTCTGTATATTTTCTGCCGCCTCTCGCCGGATTCCGGCGAGATGGTGGTGGGTTTGCTGGTGTGCGCGCACGGCGCGTGTGTGCGCGGTAGTCATGTTGGTTCCTGTACTGTTGCTATATTGTTTTCGATTAAGTATTCGGTTTATTCGAATACCTTGTAATGGTTCGAGTTAATTGTTGTTGAATTGCATATAGTTCAAATGATTTTCTATGATTTTAGCGAATTATGCAATAGATTAAATTATTCAGATTTAAAACTATGGCGAAATTCCGACAAGAAATCCGTACGGGTACCGTCGGAGTTATGCCACCGTCAGCGATGAACTCGTTGAGCTGACGGATAAATGATAATGATGATTCTTGAGCCTAATAATAATTTGTAAATTTTATTTTTAAAATATTTGAAATAAAAGTAATAGTTAAATATTTGGTTTCGATATTGTTGGGTGATGTGATTGGTTGGTACTAGAATTGTATTGATTGTTTGGTTGCGTTATCGGTTGGATTTTGGATTTTGGATTATTGTGGTAGTTTTTGTGTTTTGACGTCGATTGATGTTTCGACGGGTAGTCCGATAAACAAAGGAGACGCTGCTCGATTTCCGGGAAATTAACTATGGAAATGCGGGAGCGTATCCGGTAATTATCGA
Source organism: Apium graveolens (assembly GCF_009905375.1). Taxonomy (NCBI): domain Eukaryota; kingdom Viridiplantae; phylum Streptophyta; class Magnoliopsida; order Apiales; family Apiaceae; genus Apium; species Apium graveolens. Next base: position 78,090,586 of record NC_133656.1, read on the forward strand.
GACGCCGAGTGAACATATATATACTTATACTTTATACGAACTTGATTGTATGTTGTGGTAAATGTTCTGTCCAAAACTCAGTAACCCTAATTTCGTAAAATGACGAGTATACGTATTTTCTGAAAACGAACAATGAACCGATTTCGAGAATGTGAACCCTAATTATTGTCTGTGTTATTATAATATGAATAATTACGAGTGGGCATATGCTCTCGTATGGGTAGGTTGTTAGTGAGGATATGTCAAACATAACTGGGTGTCTAACATATAGTATTTCGTCCCTGTAGGTTTTAGTTGGGAAACCGAAAGTGGACATTGGACTAAAGATAACGTAGTAGTCAGTCGACGAGCTCGGTAGAGTTTCAATAGAAAAGCCTGAGTGTCGAAGTCAAATCCAATGTGATCTAGTGGTTGGACGTTAAAGCCTGAGCGGCAGAGTCGACTCAGAGTTGATCAGTAATAGTTGTAAAGCCCTGTAAGGCAAGTACTTTTGAACCTTTCTCGAGATATATTGCAAATATTTCCAAATTCTCTAGTGACAATGCTAGTATTCAAAATAGTCCTGTTTTATGTTAAGTACTTAGAATGATTCAGCCGGTACCCCGATCATATCATTTGATCTTTGAGCCGTACGCCTTATTCTTTGTAAACCCTCCATTGTTGATCTACTAGACACTAAACCACACAAATACAATACTACTCCATAAATACATATCCACTATACACCAAACACTATAACAGAATTGCTTGAACCTACAGAAACCTATACATTCAATAATATCTTGTCACATCAAAGAACTAAACTCCGTATAACCATTGAACCATTGCTCATTTATGACATGATCATTCTGTGAACTTGAATCTGCTCATTTATTATACTGAATTACTTTAGAATTGGATAGTTTTCTAAATATGAACCAGATTCGTGGTCAGAACAGATCCGTGGTCAATTATAGGCCAATGTGTGCCTTGGATCCAGTACATAGAGCAGAGCTGTGTGCCTTGCTCGGGGTTAGTGCGTGACTGATCAGCAACCTAACCTTGGTTTTAAAATTTAAAATGAATATCCAAGTCTAATGATTGTTTAATAAGAAACTTGATTCCTCTGAATCATCTCGTTTGATCATTGATTAATCTCAGTTATTGTTATTGTGACTTGATGAGCTAGTTAGCTCACTCTTGCGAATCTTTTTATGTATTCTACAGTTAAGAAGGATACGGTTGATAGCAAGGTTTTCCAGTTCAACGTACGAGCTAGGATTCCAGATTGAGTTGGATCGAGCTAGCAGAAGCTTATTACGGTAGTGAGATAGTAAGATTGTAAAAATAATTTCATTATCAGTTGTAAGTTAAATTAGTTGGGATTTGGTACATTGTAATAAAAGTTAAGGTTGTGGCTTGTTTTCATACTTTAACCTGTTGCGATCCGTGGTTATGTAAAGCAGGGTCATTACAAATAATATTTCATATACAGGTTTATATATTGGGTATGTGTTGTGGACCCCAAACTTCTGACCCGGATTTGGAGGGCGCCACACCTTAATCACCTCATGTTCTCATTCAAGCTGCTTCTTCAAAAATCTCTTATTTATTCAAGGACTCATTTAATTCATCCTTAGCAATCTTACACTCAATTCTCAATTTTTCAAATTCAATAAACTGAGACTCTAGCACATTAATTCTCTCACTTAGGAACAAATTGTTTTCTTTAATTTTAGCATTTTCCTTAGTGAGGGACTTAAGTGTAACACGCAAATGATATAATTCTATAGACATGTCATTTATTGTATCATTACACTCAGCTTTAGATAAATGTGCAAGGTTAGTGGTGATTACCTGATTACTTGAAGAACTTGTCTCTGTTTTATCAGACTTGGCCATTAGGGCTAGATTGACATAGCTGACATCCTCATCCTCATCCAGACCATCTGCTGTCCAATCATTTTCTTGTGTAATGAAAGCCCTATCCTATTGTTTAAGCAAATCAAAATATTTCTATTCATAATCCACAGGCTCAAACTTCTTCTTGCTGGAATCTGACTTTCTACACTCACTGGCAAAGTGCCCTGCCAAGCCACATTTGAAACATTTGAATTTTGATTTATCCACCATGTTTCTATTTGGCTTAGCTGCTCCAAAGTTCTTCTTGAACTTGAGCTTGACAAATCTTCTGGAGAGAAATGCTAGATGTTCATCAATGTCATCCATATCATCTTGGCTCAAAGAACCTTCATTTTCTGCTACCAGCCCCTTACCCTTATTTTCACAGACCTTTGAAGTAGACTCAACAGCTTCTATCTTCATCTCCTTCTCTTTCTCTAACTCAGCAACCAGTGCAATGGACCCTCCTTTCTTCTTTCCTTTCTCCATCCTCTCATCTTGCTCTATTTCAAGCTCATAAGTTTTCAGGATGCCATACAGTCTCTCCAAAGTAAACTCTTTGTAATCTTGAGAGTTTCTCAATGAGACTGTCATTGATTTCCATTCCTTTGGAAGAGATCTAAGGAACATAAGATTGGAGTCTTTTGTCTGATAGACTCTTCCATGCAACTTCAGAGCATTTAGTAGTTTTTGAAATCTACTAAAAATGTCAGTGAGAGACTCACTATCTTCGCAATGAAAGTGCTCATATTGCTGAATTAGCAGCTGCATCTTATTTTTCCTAACTTGTTCAGTGCCATCACAGATAATCTGAATTGTATCCCAAACTTCCTTGGCAGTTTTGCAATTGATGATGTTGTTAAACATGTCACCATCAACTCCATTGAACAGGATATACATGGCCTTCTTTTCTTTCCTGACTTGTTCAATATCAGGATGTGACCATTCATGCCTTGGCTTGGGAACTGATGGCTCATTTCCAGTTGCAGCTGTAATTGGTACATGAGGACCTCTCTCTATGCAATCCATATAGGCCTCATCTTGGGAAAGTAAATGGAGATGCATCTTTACCTTCCAGTGATGGTAATTATCTTTGTCCAGAAAAGGAATCTTGACTCCAACATCCTTCTTGTTCATCTTGTTGTTTGTTGTGATCTTTAAACTCTTTGTTCTTCAAGAGCTTGCTCTGATACCAATTGTTAATCCTTAACAATGCAACAAGAATTATAGAAGGGGGGTTGAATGGAATTCTGGAAACTTTTTCTGAATTATAAAATGTTCTAACTCAAAATATATATGTGAGTGTTTTGATTTGTAAAGTTCGGAATGATAAGTTAAAATGAATCAAAACACAAAGTAATAAAAACACAAGTCTTTAAAACTTTCTGGTGTATTTGAATGTATCCACCAGATATATATATATATATATATAGACCCTGTGAAGCTTGAATAGCTCACAGGTGCTTACAAATAAGAACAACTAAACTTACAGAGAAATGCTAAAGGATACATCTTACAATTATTTCTCTAAGAAATGTATGCATAGTCTTCTTGTTGTTCTACTTGCTACTCTTGGTTTATATATCACCAAGATTACACAGTAATAAGACAAGATAATAAAACAAAACATATCAAGTCTAATACTATGCTACTTCATTACTCTATTCCAACATCTTTGAATACCTTCATAATAGCATGAAAATGACAACGCTTCTTTGTTCTAAAAAACCCAGTTGAATAGGCTGCCACATTCCTTTTGCAAACACTCAACGCATGTGACTGTATTGTCACTTTCAACAGATGTTTGAATGGATCATCCGTCGGGTACATGATCATCTGTCGGGTTGCCTTGTTGATCATCCGTCGGGTAGCTTTGTTGATCATCCGTCGGGTAGCTATTTGGCACTTGACTTCATTTCATTTATACAAAATTACAAGACATCATCTATTTATAATTAATCAACCTATTATGCATATCTAATTAAAGTCAACATGACTTAAGCTACCACATAATCTATACAAAGTTGTTTGCAGAAATGTGCTACATGACTTATTGTTACATAAGCTATTCACTCAATGGATGTCAAATCATCATCCGTCGGGACTATATTGAGTCATCCGTCGGGACTATATTTGATCATCCGTCGAGTGCTACATTTTACACTAAGTAAAATCTACTAAGGTGTTTTGTTAATAAAATCATCAAGTTCACAACATCTTCCCAACAGATGTACTTACCACGCTAGCATACGAAAAATAGTCGTCGATATCCCTTATGAAGGACAACGTGGAAGAATGAATGATGTCATTGTCAGAGCTGATAGAAGGAAAAGAAGATCGTACATGCCCTATAAAGGCCACTGGTAGCAGATACCAATAAACGTGAATACGTCTAAGGCGCTAGTGAGATAACAAGTACGACCTAAAGGTATCATAGTACTATAGATATTATACGGGGAATGATTAAAGAAGTCCGAATGATGATGGAAGCTGAACGTTCCACGATCCTAAAACGTGTCAATCAATTGTGTATGAAATGGTGCTTCCTTTGAGATGGCAACAGGACGATGATGTGCCTTACATTACTACAACAAGAAATGTTAAATCTGACACTAAGCGTGTAACAGGAGACGAGCGTGTTGAAATGTGACAAGAACTTCTTACATAAAATAATAGACAGAGATGATGCGCCAAAATGGGAAAAACGTTAAGGAACGAAACTCTAGTACTAGTAGGAGCGATGGAGGGAGAAACGAATAAGTTGAAGGATTATTCCAAACACTAGAAGATGCGTTAATCGTCCATGTTATCAATTTTAAGGGAGATGAAGTGACCAGTTGACGTTAATCGAATTACCGATAATAACGAGTTATCATGCGAGCATTGGAATGGCTACAAAGCTTTGTACGGAAGAAAGAATCGTTCTCTCTTAGGTTGGGAAGAAATTGGTAAGCGGAGGATACTGGATCATAGTTGAGTCAACAGACCAAAGGAATTCCTAGAACTTATCAGAACCCGGCTAGTGGCAACCCAGAATGAACAATAGAGATACGTAGACCAGAACTATAAAGACAGAAAGTACGAAGTAACTGACCAGGTATTGTTGAAAGTACCTCCTGAGGAGGGAGTGATGAGATTCGAAAGGGAAAGAAATGTTGAACCTAAGATTTATTGGACCAGTTGGAGAATTAAAGGACCAAGAAAGTTGACTTATAAATTAGCACTATCTTCTAACGGTCGCCAAGTTATAACGAATACCACGAATCAAGGTTAGGAAATTTAACCGTCAAATCCAGACATATGATTGAAAATGAGCCAATAAACTAGCCAGACTTAGCTTACGTCGAGTAATGTGTAGAGGTCATAAGACTACAACGATGAGTACCCGGAAATATATTGGATGGATGAGTGGAAATTCTACGAAAAGATCAAATACTACTAGGTCATCGTGAGAACTCGAGGTTGTCATGCAAGAAGCATATCCCTACCTATTTCTGAACTGATTCCGAGATAGAATCCTTTTAAGGGGGGAAGACTGTAAGAACCCAAATTTTTGACGTCGGTAACAGACCTTTATGGATGGTAATATAATAACTAGAATTTTTGAAACCTTGTAAAATACTAAATGAATAGTAACCCTGACAGACGAGAAAAACTTTTTAGCCCACACTATGTTGTGCATGAGAAAATGAGATTCGAAGTTGATATTATGATTATACGTACCAAATGAGTTTATGTAAATGCTATTAGTTTTTGAAGAAAACGAACTTTGAAAAACGACCATATTTACGAATCATCGAGGATTACGGGAATCACAATATAATTACGAATTTAAAACCCTATGTATTTATATCCAATTATGATAATTCAAAACATAAGGAATAAATACGAAAGGAATTACGTCGCGAACCATTTACAAGAAAGTATTACGAAAACGTTTAAGCGACCGAGCGAATTCGTAAACGATTAAATAAACGTAACGCACTAACTAACCATGGTAGGAAAGTAACCATGCTTACTTTATCAAATAGTGGGCTAAGGTATAGGATGATCAACCAAGGGCTAGAGAATAGTAAGCTAAATGGCTAAGCTAATTAGGTTAGATTGTAAACTAGGAAGCCTAGCTAGATTTGCCCGAGGATTTGGAAACAACAATAAATCCTAGGATATATACTAGAGAATAAAGATCAATTACAAGCTACCACTTGAATTATTTATAAGAAGCAACCAAGAAGCAACCACAAAAACTCTCTCCCTCTCCCATATACCTTCCATTCGGCCCTTTCCTTTAAAACAAGGAAATCAATTTCAAATCTTCAAGCTCTAGCCATGGATAAATCCTCCCATTAATTCTCAAGCTTCCTACCAACCAAACTAAGGTAAGATAAACCTTTGAACTCTTTTTATCAAGGTTTAATGGGTGAAATAAATTCAACAAAGATGACAGTAAATAGTGTGAATAGTAACCCTTCTTTGGTTTCTTGATTTTGATGGTTGTTTTAGGTTCCAAAAACCATACTAAGCACTCCCAAGACTTCACCATCATCAAGAAAACATCTCAAGCTCTCAAGAAAGGTAAAAATCTTTGACCCAACTTTAATTAAGATTTAAGTTCAAGATCCTTTTAGTATGTAGTTGTAAACATAGTTTTGGTGGGAGTATTGTGGTAATCTTGATGTTTAGCTAAGTAGATTTAAGGTTGATTGTTGTTGCCTCAAGAACATGATGTTCTTGAGAGGAGTTAGTGTGTTGATGATGTTCTTTAGAGGAGTTAGTGTGTTGATGATGATGTGTTGATTATTGGTGGTAGCATAATGATTTAAGGCATAAACGAGACTCCGATCATAACCGTAATCTCGTTAAAACGGACAAAACGTAACTTTAAGTTTCTGCAGAAAGTCCCAAAGATGTAAACTGTAGTTTCTTGAAGTTTGAGAGTAAGCATTACACAATCTCCAAGATCTTTTTTTGGAAAAAAAATTGAGAAAAGAGAATAGATCCTCCATTACAAAAAATTTATTTCATACCTCCAATTAGATATTGCGGGGGATCCTTAACCCTATTAGGGTCTTTCAAAAGGGCAGAATGGGGAATACGGGGTGAGCCAGATTTGGATTTATCGAACCTATCCAACCAAGACTTTCAGACGTTTAATGTTTGAATCGAAGGTTCATAGTATACGACTAATTTGATCTTATTAGTTGTTTTATAATTTTTCTCAAATAAAGCATTAATTTTATAGAATAATATTAAGGATGATTATGATATAAAATGTTATAAGGATCGTTTAGGTGCTTGAATCGCTTGATTCTGATTTACAGATCAAAAATTATAGCCGTTTTACTAAAATTGATTTACGCGACAAAAACTGCTACAAATTACGAACTTTGAAAATATAAAGGATCGACATAAAAATGTTCATAAATCATGAAGAATTTACAGAGAGTATTAAATTGAGTTTCCTAACTGCCATAAAGATTTCAAGTGAAAATAATGATTTTTCAATTTTATAAAATATCGGAGCCGATACCGCGCGATTAAAAACCGGAGAATCCATAAGCGGAGCCGATGGCGAAAATGAAAATGGACTTAAGATACTTTGAAAAAGGAAGCGACCATAATGTGAATAAGGACTTAAAGAAATAATAAGGATAATATAGGTTGAGAGGGTGCATAATGATTAGCGCATGAGTGCGGGTAGCCGTAAATTAGAAATGGACCTAACAAAATGACTTGTGTTTATGATTATAGATTTCCGAGCGGAACCTAGAGCATCCTCCACCTCAAGATACCCAGGCAAGTTTTCAAACCCTACCTTTTAAGAACTGTTGTGTTGTGAATATTTTACAAAACCTGTGATATATTCATGAGATTGCTTTAAACTATTTTACGAAGTTTGAGATGTATTACATTACTCAATTGTTGATAATTTCTAATATATGTTCATACCGAGTTCGAAATATTGTATTTAGACCGAGAGTCGGTCGGTGTAAGCTTATAAAAACCCGGAGGTATCCTGGAGGAGTTTATAATTGAGAACGTTAACGCTAGCGAGTAGCGTGGCGTGTATATATTTTAGACCGAGGATCGGTCAGTAAAAATTGATGAAAACCCGGAAGTATTCCGGAGGTGCTTCATTTAAGAATATTAGCGCTATAGTAGAGCGTGATGTATAAATTGTAAGACCGAGAGTCGGTCAGTTTTGGTTTTATAAAATAATAACCCGGGAATCATTCCGGTGATATTATAGGACGATTACAAGTCCATAGTAGTACATTTTAAAGGGACTCAACGTCCACTTATAAATATTAAACACCTCAAACTTTTATTAAAACGATTTCCAAAGATCGTATTCCCTCAACTATACTTTATCGTTCCGACAAGAATTATTTATCTACTAATCACTTATTATAGGAAAAGTATTCTCCAGCGCTTATTTATTTCAAACCCGATTAAATATTAAAGATTACTTTAAATTACGTAAACATAAATTAGTTGAGGAATATTATTTCAAATATTCTCTTAAAGTAAACTCCTTCGAGGTTTAATTATTTTTTGAATATTATTTAATTAATAATTATTTATTAAAGGGTTTATTATGATTTAAAAACCATAAAGCCTAATTTAAAATACTTTCTGATTTTTGAAAATCATTCGAATAATTTCAGATCGTCGAAGAATATTATCTCGACTTATTTTGAATATTTTGAATATAGTTTCAAAGAGAAACTCCCCCCTTATTTAATTATATGTTGACAACGGTCAACTCCCATCCTTAGTACTTCCTCCGAAAACTTTCGGAAGTACATATATATATGAAATAAAGATGTGCCTATCAACAAGCAAAACGCTTGAGGGAACTTCGATGTGGTTCGAGTTCTCGAGATATGATAGGATCTCCTAAAGGACAAGGGAGGGGTATGATCCAAGTACTTCGTGTATTGGATAGACTACTGGTACCGTAGGAGACGGTACAATATGTACCTAAGGACCTGCGAAGAAGTGTGTGTATACCCGAAATAAGGACACATAGCCCGTATGTGGCAAGGGTGATAACCGAGATACGAAAGTGTCGTCCTTCTACTAGTAGAAAATGTTACTTTTATCGTAGTACGACTGATCATCGTATGCGGTGGCTCCAACGAATGTCCTATTCTTCCAATTAGAATTGTGATGCAATACCGTAACCCAAGCCTAGGTGTTGGGTTTACCATTAAGGTATTTGTAGGATAATAAATCCCTTCAAGAATTGTTTTCAAAAGAAGTTGTGTATCACCAAGCAAAACTATTTTTGAATAAAATATATATATCATATATATGATGTTTTACTTAAGTTTATCATACAGTCATTTCATACTGTACATTATTATGCTGGGCATTATAGCCCACTCTTGCTTTCTTTTAAATGACACAACACAACAGATTACCAGTATGTCGGCATGGGACTTAGTCACTGAAATCATGGGGAGAATCCCTTACAGCTTTGTCTCAGGTGGACCAGAGTATCCAGATAGGTACAAGATGTTAGTGGTAATTATTTTAACTTCATGTAGAGGTTACGAATAATTGTTTAAGATCCTGTAAAGTATATTTGAGTGTAATAAAAGAAGATTACATTGTGTACATCATTTCTAAGGCTATAACTTGTGTGTGTGTGTGTGTGCATGAGATTGGGGTCTGTTGGATTATTGAATCAATACAGGTTACACATGAGTGAAGGATGGCGTGACGACCCAGATTCCTGACCCCGGATTTGGGGGCGTTATAGTCAGCATCTAGCACAGTAATCCTCACTGGAATGAATAGTTACAGAACATTCAAATCACTATCAGAGTATATAGATCCACATCAGATAACAATCAACATTTAATGTATTTCAATTGAAGAACAGATTACATGAAGACAAGACAATCTGCAAACACTGATCATAAAGTCTGATGCATGAGAACAAAAACTAAGCAGATTTAGAGAAAGAACCTAAAACCATTCCAAGTTCATTTACCAGTCTTGTAAAAGTAGCTTCACATAGTAGTTTTGTGAATATATCTGCTAATGGTTGATCTGTTGGAACAAAATGCAATTCCACTGTACCTTCCATCACATGTTCCCTTATAAAATGGTACCTAATGATGATGTGCTTTGTCATTGAGTATTGAACTAGATTACCTGTCATAGCAATAGCACTTTAATTATCATAGTAAATAGGTATTTTAGAAAATTCTAACCCATAATCCAGTAACTGATTCTTCATCCAAAGAATCTGTGCACAATAGCTTCCTGTAGCAATATATTCTGCTTCTGCAGTTGATGTGGAAATTGATTTATGTTTCTTGCTAAACCAAGAAACCAATATGCCTCCAAGAAATTGGCAGCTTCCACTTGTGCTTTTCCTGTCTATTTTGCATCCTGCAAAATCTGCATCCGAGTAACCTATTACCTTAAAATATGATTCTCTAGGATACCACAATCCTAGATCAGCTGTACCCTTGAGGTACTTGAAAATTCTTTTCACAACTATTAGATGAGGTTCTCTTGGATCAGCCTAAAATCATGCACAAAGACAGGTAACATACGTGATATCAGGTCTACTGGCAGTTAAATAGAGTAAAGAGCCAATCATACCTCTGTAGTTAGTAATATTTACTGATGAACCAGTATCTTTATCTAACTTGGTTGCAGTGGCCATGGGAGTGGTGCAGTTGAACTGTCTTGCAGTCCAAATTTCTTCAGTAAATTTCTGGTGTACTTGGATTGATTGATAAAAGTACCTTCTTCATTTTGCTTGACTTGAAGTCCCAGAAAATAGCTAAGTTCTCCCATCATACTCATTTCATATCTTGACTGCATTAGCTTTGCAAACCTTTTACAGAGTTTGGAATTTGTAGAACCAAATATGATATCATCAACTTATATCTGTACCAAAAGTAAGTCCTTTCCATGGTTGAGGTAGACCAGTGTTTTATCAATTGTACCTCTGTGAAATCCACTTTCTAGAAGAGATTGAGCTAAAGTCTCATACCATGCTCTTGGAGCTTGCTTAAGGCCATAAAGTGCTTTATCAAGCCTGTAGACATGATTTGGAAATTTTGAATCTAAAAAGCCTGAAGGTTGTTCAATATACACCTCTTCTTCCAGTTCTCCATTGAGAAAAGCACTTTTCATATCTATTTGAAAGACTTTAAACTTTTTGTGAGCAACATAAGCCAAAAAGATTCTTATGGCTTCCAATCTAGCAAATGGTGCAAATGTTTCATCATAATCAATACCCTCCTGTTGAGAGTAGCCCTTAACAACCAGCCATGATTTGTTCCTTATAATTATGCCATCACTGTCAGTTTTGTTTCTGAACACCCATTTTGTGTCAACAACTGATCTGTTCTTTGGTCTTGGCACTAGGGTCCAGACTTTATTTCTTTCAAATTCATTTAACTCTTCCTGCATTGCTTGCACCCAATCAGCATCTTGAAGAGCTTCTTCCACTTTTTTTGGTTCAGTATGAGATAGAAAAGAATGATAGAGACATTCATTTGATGTTGCAGTTCTAGTTCTGACACCTGCTTCAGGATCTTCAATTATTAAGTCAGGTGTATATGATTTGGTCCACTTCTTTCCAGATAGAAGTTGTTCTCTAGAACTGGATCCTCCCCCATGATCCATGCTATCTCCATCAGCATCTTTTGATGCTCCCCCTATAGTTATATTCTCTGAAAGTTCAGAATTTGAGTTTGATCCATCAGGATTTGAAGTATCAGAGTTTCCAGAATTATCAGAATTTGGCTCATCAGAACTTGATGAATCAGAACTTGAAGAGCCAGTGACAGGTTTTGATGCTTCTTGGGAGTCTAGAGTTGTGGTAGGATCTTCAGCTTGCTCCCCCTGGACAGGTGCATTTTCCCTTGGAGTAGTTACCATAGTTTTAATGGCATCAGAACTTAACCCGTCAGAACTTACAAGATCAGAGTTTAAGTCATCAGAATTTACAGAATCAGAATTTAAATCTTCATTTTCAAATCTCAGCTGATCATGATCATTGAAATCTTCAAGTCCATTAATCTTCTTATCATCAAAAGATACATTGATAGATTCCATGACAACCCTTGTTCTTAAATTGTAGACTCTGAAGGCTTTTGTGGAAAGTGGATATCTAACAAAAATTCCTTCATCATCTTTTAGATCAAATTTTGACAGCTATTCAGGATGAGTCTTAAGAACAAAACAATTACATCCAAATACATGAAAGTATTTCAGATTTGGCTTCTTTTTCTTCACCATCTCATATGGTGTTTTTCCATTCTTGTTTATGAGTGTAGCATTTTGTGTAAAACAAGCAGTCTGCACAATATCAGCCCAAAAGTAGGTTGGTAGCTTTGCTTCATCAAGCATAGTTCGTGCAGCTTCAATGAGAGTCTTGTTCTTTCTTTCTACAACTCTATTTTGTTTTGGAGTTCCAGGTACAAAAAATTCCTGTTTGATTCCATGATCTTTGCAGAACTCTTCCATGATTGAGTTCTTGAACTTAGTGCCATTATCACTTCTTATTATTTTAACAGAATCTTTGACCAATTTGTCCAGCTCTTTGACATGATCAGTTAGAGTAGATGCAATTTCATTCTTCTTGTGCAGGAAATACACCCAAGTGTACCTTGTGAACTCATCCACTATAACCATAGCATATTTCTTCTTTGCAATAGACATGACATTGACTGGACCAAATAGATCAACATGCAGTAGGTGATAAGGCTCAAGAATTGAAGATTCAGTTTTGCTCTTGAAAGAAGATTTTCTTTGTTTTTCCTTTTGACATGAATCACAAAGGCCATCAGGAGCAAATACTGATTTTGGCAGTCCTCTCACAAGATCTTTCTTTACAAGCTCATTTATGTTGTTGAAATTTAAATGAGAGAGTCTTTTGTGCCAATTCCAGCTTTCTTCAATTAATGCTCTACTCAACAGAAAAAGTGCAGAACCATCAGAACTTGTTGAAAGTCTGACTTCATAAATGTTACCATGCATGTAACCTTTCAGAACCACTTTGCCTATAGAATTGCTTACAACTTCATAGTGTTCTTCAAAGAAATCTACATGATAACCTCTGTCACAGATTTGACTCACACTTAGCAGATTGTGTTTAAGTCCCGAGACAAGAGCTACTGTTTCAATGATGGCATTCCCAAGATTGATATTGCCATATCCCAGAGTTTTTCCCATGTTTCCATCTCCATAAGAAACTCCTGGGCCAGCTTTCTCCACAAAGTCTGATAGCAGGGCTTTATTTCCAGTCATATGTCCTGAACATCCACTGTCCAGTACTAGGATGCTTTTCATGTTACCCTGCAATCACAAAGACCACTAATGGTTAGTTTTAAGGACCCAGACTTGCTTGGATCCTTTGGCCTTTTTAAGTTTGTTAGCATTTGCAGCGGATTTAATTTCAGAGTTTATGCTAACATCATGTTTATCAGAGTTTATATCATACTTTACACTAGAATGAATAATACTAACTTTTTTAAAGAAGGTTTTATTTGATAATAATCATAGTACAGACTATGATATTCCTTACAAGTATAAATGGAATGCCATAAACTACCACAATGAAAACAAGGATTTTGTGGTTTAAACCTAACAGACTGACTCGTAACTTCTGATCTAGGAAGTAAAAAGTTTATATATTTATTATTCCTGCAAAAAGAAGCAAGATGGTTAGAGTTTCCACAGTTATAACATTTCTTTCTAGGAGCATTAGGAACAGGCATATAATTATTGCTTTTGTTCACACCTTCCTTTCCATTCCTATTTTTCCTAGCTTCCTTTACCTTGTTGACATTCCTAATCCCTTTCAGCTTATGCTTAAGCTGCTTTTTTATTATTAAGCCTATGTTGACTTCAGCTGGTTTATCCTGTTCTAATTTATCAGAAGTTGACTTTTCCTTAACTTCTGTTACAGACTCTTTCATCTTTTCAGAATCAGACTTTACAGTTTTTGCTACAAACTTAACAGGATTTACCTTTGGCTTAGCAGTCTGTTTAACAACAATTGGCTTAATTTTTTCAGTTCCTTTTTCACTTTTATCATCTCCATAACCTAAGCCCTCTTTCCAGTTTCCACTGCTTAATAAATTCTGAGTTGTTCTTCCAGAGTTAGTCCAAGTTCTGATAATCTCTCTTTCTTTTTCTAAGTCAGCTTTTAGAGATTCATTCAATTTTAACACTTCATCTCTAACATATAAAGCATCATCTTTTTCTTTCTTAGTTTGATGAGGAACAACTAACTCCTTTTCTAAATAATCATTTCTCTTTTTATAAGCAAGATTTTCAGATGTTAATCTTTCACATGTTAAAGTCTGATCTCTATAACTAATAAACATGGTTTTAAGATACAATCTCAACTCAGTAATATCATCAGTATGAAAGGCATAAGTTGTTTGAGGTACCTTCAATTCAGCAGTTTCAGGGCTGCTGTCAGCATTTTCCATAAGGTCATAGTTCACCTCATGTTCAAAATCTGAAGTGTCTGTCCAACTTTTCTTCTTCGTGATGAGTGCCTTGCCTTTGTCACTTTTTCCTTTCTTGCAGTCAGGAGATATGTGGCCTCTTTCACCAAAATTGTAGCATTTCACATATGAGTTATCTCCTCTGTCAGACTTTCCTTTACCTTCAGACTTTTTGAACCCTTTCTTATCAGAACTTCCACTTTTCCTGGAAAACTTCTTGCCTTTTCTGAATTTCCTGTAGGCTATCTTTGTGATATCATTTACCATGAGAGCACACAATTTCATCATCTCTTCATCAGCATCTATTTCAGGTAAACTTTCAGTTTTTGAATCATCATTATCAGAATATGATGACTCTGAATCAGACTTTATGATGAGAGCCTTTCCTTTGCCCCTTTTTGAGGCTACAACTTTAGGAGATTCCTCCTCGGCTTTAAGAGCAACTGTCCTTGACTTTCTTCCATGCCTCTTGCTTCTTTGATCCATCTCAAGTTCATAAGTCTTGAGCATACCATAAATTTCATCAAGAGTAGTTTCAGTAAGGTCATAGTAGTCGCTTATGGTAGTAGACTTCAAATCCCAATTTTCAGGAAGAGCTAAAAGGAATTTTAAATTTGAATCTTCAAGATCATATTCCTTGTCCAACAGTGACAGATCATTTAAGAGTTTGATAAACCTGTCATATAAGTCAGTTAAAGACTCATCAGCTTTTGAGTCAAAGTGCTCATACTCTTGAGTGAGTATAGTCCTCATGTTCTTCTTGATTGCATCAGTTCCTTGGCATCTTGTCTCAAAAGCATCCCATATCTCCTTTGCAGTCTTGCAATAAATTACCCTATTTGACATGATATTATCAATGGCACTATGCAGCAAATGCCTTACCCTTGCATCCTTGGCAATAGATGAGATGTCTTCAGCTGTGTACTCACCTTTCTCCTTTGGTATGGTCTTTGCTGGTTGATCAGCAACTACAACAGAGAGCTTGGTAGGCTTATATTGTAACACCCCCAAATCCGGGGTCGGGGATCCGGGTTGTCACGAGTTTCATTTCCCTTAATAACACCCAATCTTAATAAATAATCAACTACCCTGTATTGTGACCCCACAATAAACACACACACCACAAGTTATAGTCTCAGAGATGAATATCCAAAAATAATCACAAGTCGTTTTATTCCACAATTATATGCCAATACACCTTAAAAGGGATTCTGAATAAATTTACATTTCTTTGCCATTATTACAATTCATAAATATACATAAATCTGGTACATCAAACGTTGAAGCCTAGCCTAGTGGTAGTTCCTTCCTCAGCTACAGCGACATCAATGCCTATAGGAAACTGCGGAACGTTTCCTATCCGCTCGCGAATTGGGAGCTTGGTCCTGTTCATCTTTTCTATCTGTTGTTGTGTGATGAAAGAAGAAAGCAAAGGTGAGCAGCAAGCCCACCAAAATAATATGTATAATGATTTACAGTATATGAGCCTTCTCATAGTACTCATGAAAGTCTTGGTCAAAAGAAATGAACCAAGTTTGATATCTTAATGCGATGAAGTCGCAAAATATTCAGTATATATACATATATACTTTTCAAAATCTTTGAAATCCTCTGACATGTATAATATACACAGAGTTCCCATTTATAACTGTATAAACTATCGTTGCAAGGTGATCTCATATGATAGGGATAAATAAATTATGATTGTATAATTAAATACGGCATTAATTGTATAAGCTGTGGGCTGCTAGGCCCAATAAAAAGATATATGAAACTCAGACCAGAAAGGTTAAGCCTGATGGACCAGATCAGGCCTGATGGAATAAAAAAGGCCCAAAAGCCCTAATTATTAATTAATTTCGTAATTAATTAATAAGGGAAAAATCAGCTATTGAGAAGAGTCCCGGTAAGGATATAAATCCTTATAGATTAGCCTCAAGGGGACCTAAAAGGATAAGGAATCAGCTTCCTACTTCCTAGGACTCCTAAGTCTATCCTAATTCAGAGGCTTGTCCACCAAGTCTCCTATACCAAGTCCAATTCAAGGACTCCCACATCTATATAAGGGGCCTCACCCCACAAATCAGAACTACGTTTTTTGGCTTGATTCTCTAATTCACAGAGATACGTAGGCATCTCGTAAAGGCAGATTGAGTCACGAAACACGAGAGCAGCCATTAAAGGCCTTGAGCTCCCGAATCTTAGTATTAAACACAGCAAGTAATAACCTTGATTTCTTATCCATAACATTTGGCGCCGTCTGTGGGAACGCAATAACAACCATGGCGAGAACACGGAGAACAATTGGAGCTCTAGAGAAAGGAACACCATCAGAGACAACCCAGGTGATTTCATCAACCGTGGAGGTTCCTCCCCATTCAACTTATGCATCTACTCAGGGGGAAGCCCAGACAGGGGCAACTCAACCTCAGCCACAAGGGACAACTCCCCCGACTATTCAAGGTACGAATCCTCAAGTTCAGCAAGTACATATACCTGTGAATTCTCGACCCGTCGGGTATGAATATTCAACTGTTGTTACTACTAACCCCCCTTATGGGATGCCCCTTCACCCTGAGGTTGGAGGAAGCGGATATGCTGGGTGAAGCGAAGCACGAGGGCGGTCGCCCCCCTATATACGAGGTTTGGATCCTATCCCTGAGGATCGGGAATTTTCTGGTCCATACACTGAGAGAGACTCCGAATCTTCGGATGATGAAGTGGCCCCGAGAAGGAGGCGCCCTGGAAAAGAGCCAATAGCCGATGGAAGGCAACGCCCCCAAAGCACCCCAGGGGCGAATCCCCAAGAAGTACAGGAAAAGATCAAGGCTCATGAGGCTGAAATCCAAAGGCTGAGGCGTGATTTGGAGGCTCACCAAGCCACCAGACCCCACATACCTCCTAGGGGGAGAAATCCTCCTCCTATCATAGACCTGGATGGTCCGGTAAGAAGAAGGGCTGTTGTCCCAAGAACTGATCCGAGCAATCTCCTTCCCCTTGGAGATCCTGATGATCCAACTCCACCCTTCACAGAAGAGATAATGAATGCCCATGTCTCAAGGAAATTCAAGATGCCCACTATCAAAGCCTATGATGGCTCGGGAGACCCCGCTAATCATGTTAGGACATTCTCTAATGCACTGCTGCCGCAACCCGTGAATGATGCTATAAAATGTCGGGCCTTCCCTCAAACCCTGTCGGGTATGGCTCAAAGATGGTACAGTCGCCTACCCCCAAATTCTATTGGATCATTCAGAGAACTAAGTCAGGCTTTTATTAAGCAATTCATCAGTGGAAGAGTCCATGAGAAAAGTTCAGCATCTCTTATGAGTCTTGTGCAAGGAGCTAAGGAATCCTTAAGAGATTACCTGAATCGTTTTACAAAGGAGGCTTTAAAAGTCCCAGATCTTGATGATAAGGTAGCCATGATAGCATTGCAACAAGGAACTAGGGATGAGTTTTTTAAGATGTCTTTGGCCAAACGACCCCCTGAGAGCATGTTGCAGCTCCAAGAGAGGGCAGGGAAGTATATCAAGGTTGAAGAAAGTATGAGGAAGACCGTAGTAAATAATGAGCCCACTGGAGGCAAGAAACGAAAAACTGATTTGGAGTATATCGCTAAGGACAAATATCCTAGAACCGAACAAAACCCTGATTCAACCCCCAAGAAGGGAGGACCTGGGCAAAAGTTCACTGAATACGCTAAGCTGAATGCTCCCAAAAGTCAGATTTTGATGGAGATTGAGAAAGACAGAGATATTCGCTGGCCTAAGCCCTTGAAGGCTGATCCCGCCAAGCTAGATAGGGGCAAGTATTGCAGGTTTCACAAAGATGTTGGCCATGACACCGATGAGTGTAGGCAATTGAAAGATGAAATTGAGTTTTTGATTCGAAAAGGAAGATTGAATAAGTATACTGGAGATGGAGGGGACAGAAATAATAATGGAAGGAAGAACTTTGAAGATCGTAGGAGGGACCAAGATGATCAGGGGCGGAATCCCCAACCTAGAGGACCAGTTATAAACACCATTTATGGAGGGCCGAGACCTCAAGGGCCTGTGATAAACACGATCTTTGGAGGTCCAACTGCTGCTGGATTGTCCAAAAATTCCAGAAAGGCATATACTAGAGAGGTTATGTATATTGTTGGAGAAGCCCCGAAGAGGGCCAGGACAGAAGTAACATTGGCTTTTGATGATTCCGACCTAGAGGGTGTGAAGTTTCCCCATGACGACCCGCTGGTCATAACACCAATAATAGGAAATAGCCCGGTTAAGAGGGTCCTTGTGGATAATGGTGCTTCTGTGGATATCTTGCTCCACGACACTTTTCTAAGGATGGGGTATAACGACTCCCAGTTAACACCAACCGACATGCCGATATATGGATTTGCTGGAGTAGAATGTCCTGTGGAAGGGATAATCAAGTTGCCAACCACCATAGGTACGGAGCCAAGGCAAGCAACGCAGATGCTGGATTTCGTAGTGGTAAAGGCTAGTTCAACTTATAATGCTATCATGGGGAGAACAGGGATACATGCCTTCAAGGCAGTCCCCTCTTCCTACCATTCAGTCATGAAGTTTCCCACCCGAAACGGGATTGGAGAAGAGAGAGGAGATCAAAAAATGGCTAGAAGCTGTTATGTGGCCTCTTTGAGGGCAGACGGAGTCGGGGGGCAGGTTCTTCCTATTGAAGATATGGATGTTCGAGAAAATGATGAGAATAGAGGAAGGCCAGCAGAAGAATTGGTTTCGGTTCCTTTAGGTCCCAAGAATCCTGAGAGGATGACTTTCATTGGAGCCACATTAGAGGAGCCCCTTAGAGGGAAGTTAGTGAAATTTTTGCAAGAAAATAGTGATGTGTTTGCATGGTCAGCAGCTGATATGCCAGGCATAGACCCGGAGTTAATTACTCACAAGCTAAACGTGGATCCAAGTCGGAAGACAGTGAAACAAAAGAAAAGAAATTTTGCCCCGGAAAGACAAGAGGCTATAAAGCAGGAAGTGGAAAAGCTCTTAGAGGCTGGTTTCATTGAGGAGATTCAATTTCCGGAGTGGTTAGCAAACCCTGTAATGGTGAAGAAGGCTAATGGAAAGTGGAGGATGTGTATAGACTTCACCGATCTGAATGATGCATGCCCCAAAGACTGTTTTCCGCTGCCTAGAATTGATACTTTGATTGATGCCACCGCTGAACATGAGATGCTGAGTTTCATGGATGGGTTTAGCGGATACAACCAGATCAAAATGCATAAGGATGACATTCCAAAGGTATCATTTATCACTGACTTTGGTGTTTATTGTTATCTTGTTATGGCGTTTGGTCTCAAAAATGCAGGAGCCACCTATCAAAGGTTGGTGAATAAAATTTTTAAGGATCTTATTGGGAAGACTATGGAAGTCTATGTTGATGACATGCTAGTCAAGAGTCTAGTAAAGACTGATCATATAACCCATTTGAGGGAAGCTTTTGAGGTCCTGAGGTACCACAAGATGATGTTGAATCCCACGAAGTGTGCTTTCGGAGTAGGATCTGGAAAATTCTTGGGATTGATGGTCTCAAAGAGGGGAATTGAGGCTAACCCCGATAAAATAAAGGCAATCCTGGACATGGAACCCCCAAAAACTATCGAGGATGTTCAGAAACTCACAGGAAGGGTTGCTGCGCTAGGACGATTCATCTCCAAGTCAGGAGACAAGTGCTTGTCATTCTTCAAGTCATTAAAGAACATTAAAGACTTTGTATGGAGTGAGGAAAATCAGAAGGCATTTGAAGAGTTAAAGAAGTATATGGGCCAGGCCCCGTTGTTGGCCAAGCCAGTTCTGAGTGAAGTTTTATTCTTGTACTTGGCTGTTTCAGAAAGCGCCTTGAGCGCGGTGTTGGTTAAGGAGGAACTGAAAGTCCAGAAACCCGTATACTATGTCAGCAAAATTTTGCATGGTGCTGAGTTGAATTATTCAGCCATTGAGAAATTCGCTTTAGCCTTGGTAATGGCTTCAAGAAAGCTGCGTCCTTATTTTCAAGTCACCAAATTGAAGTGCTAACAAATCAGCCACTGAGAAATATCATTCACAGTCCCAAGGCAAGTGGGAGACGGATTAAGTGGGCAATAGAGTTGGGAGAGTTCGATCTCAAGTATAAGCCACGTACGGCCATAAAAGCCCAGGCACTAGCTGACTTCATGGTGGAATGTACCGTACCCAACCAAGAAGTCGGGGGGCAGGAAGATACCATACCTCAAGACAAGGGAGTCGACAATGGGGACAAGGAGAAAGAATATTGGGTTCTCTATTTTGATGGAGCATCAAAAACAAATTCCAGTGGAGCAGGGTTGGTTTTACAAAGCCCTGATGGATTCTTAATTGAGTATGCCATGAAGCTAGACTTCCCAACCACAAATAATGAGGCAGAGTATGAAGCCCTGATTGCTGGCCTTGGTCTAGCTGGGACACTTAGAGTCAAAAACTTAAAGGTCCGTGGAGACTCAAAGCTGATCATATCCCAGGTAAAGGGAGAATTTGAGGCAAGAGATGATACGATGGCTAAGTATGTTCGCCTAGTAAGGGCTGTGATGACCCAATTTAATGAATGCCATGTTGAACACATTCCAAGGGAAGAAAATGCTAAAGCAGATGCGCTATCAAAGTTTGCTTCATCTGAGATTGAAGAAAGTTCAGGGAGTGTGTACTTCCGTGTTTTGAAGACACGAAGCATAGATGTTAAGCTTGTGGCTCCCGTAGGCTTGGGGACGTCATGGATTGATCCCATCAAGGCTCACATTCAGACCGGTTGGTTGCCAAATGATGCAACTGAAGCACGGAAGTTAACTGTTCGGGCACTAAGGTACTCTTTGATAGATGGGATTCTTTACAAAAGATCTTTCGTGGTTCCCTACTTGAGGTGTCTCAGGCCCGATGAGGCACGCTTGGCTCTTGAAGAAGTGCATGAAGGTATTTGTGGACAACACTTGGGGGGCAGGGCCTTGGCTCATAAGATAACCCGTTTAGGCTTCTATTGGCCAGAAATGATGGCTGATGCCAAAGAATATGTAAAGAAGTGTGATCGCTATCAGAAACATGCACCAGTGGCCAGACAACCCCCCGAGATGCTGACCTCTATCAACTCACCTATTCCCTTTGCTATGTGGGGGATGGATATTCTAGGGCCTTTTCCTATGGCCACAGCACAAAGGAAGTTTCTGATTGTAGCCATTGATTATTTCACTAAGTGGATTGAAGCCAAGCCCTTGGCCAAAATCACAACTAAACAGGTTGCACAATTCCTGTGGGAAAACATTATGTGCCGATATGGAATTCCCCGTATCCTCGTCACTGACAATGGAACACAATTTAACAACGAGGAATTCAAGAAGTATTGCGAAGAAAATGAAATTGAGTT
Organism: Apium graveolens; assembly: GCF_009905375.1. Classification (NCBI taxonomy): domain Eukaryota; kingdom Viridiplantae; phylum Streptophyta; class Magnoliopsida; order Apiales; family Apiaceae; genus Apium; species Apium graveolens. The sequence continues at coordinate 78,112,356 of NC_133656.1, forward strand.
ACGGTTCACCTCTGTGGCTCACCCGCAAGCCAATGGGCAAGCGGAGGTAGCAAATCGGATAATCCTGGATGGACTAAAGAAGAGAATCGAAAAGTCAAGAAATAATTGGGTGGATGAGATACTTCCCATATTATGGGCCTATAGGACTACCTGTAGAGTCACGACAAATGCAACTCCTTTCATGTTGGCATATGGGGCAGAAGCAGTAGTTCCCGTGGAGATATCACATTCCTCTCCAAGGATTCAGGCTTTTGATGAAAAAGAAAATGAGGAAGGGCAGAAGTTAGCCCTGGATTTAATCGATGAAGTGCGAGATAAAGCACACGCAAAGATAGTAGAATATCAGAAAAAGGCTTCATTCTACTACAACCTAAGGGTTAAAGAGAGGTTTTTCAAACAAGGTGACCTAGTCTTGAGAAAAATAGAGGCTTCTGGTGTCGGACAGAAAGGAAAGCTTGCCCGAAATTGGGAAGGGCCGTATAGAGTCAAGAGCGTTCAGGGTAGAGGAACCTACAAGCTGGAGACTATGGATGGTTTTGAAGTCCCGAGAACCTGGCACGCACAAAACCTGAAGGTTTACTACGTGTAAGATGGTCGAAGTACGATTCTCACTTGTCATTATGACAAGTAGGTTTAAAAGCACCTTGAAGCTTTGTTTGCATAGTATTTTTCTTTTTTAGCTATTATAGATCAGGGTCGAACCCATATTATGTAAGGTTTTGGAAAACCAGACTTGAAATTGAAGAGTTCGAAATTATTTCAACCTATGGATGTTTGAGTTGTGATAATACTTGTGTGGCCCATTAAGCCAAGTTTGAATATTAAAGTATCGGAAAAATGAAGGAGAGAATGCAAATAAGGAAAGTAGCATAGCCCCGCAGGGTAATAAGTTTTAATACAAACAAAAGTCCAGACATAAATTAAGGATAAAATTACAAAATAGAAAAACTACTCCTCCATGCGGGAGCCTTCATTCTCTTTCTCCTTATCAGCGCCTTCAGCGTCCTTCGCAGGAGAAGCGGGAGGAGAAGCAGTGTTAGGATCCAAGATGCGATCATCTGGCTGAGGAGAGTCGAAGAGGGCGTCTATGCTGTCCTCTGACTCAGCCTGCTCAGGACTTATAAAGTCCTTAGGGTCGACTAAGCCCGGGTACTTCTCAGAAACAGCCTTCACGGCCGCATCCCATCCCTGAGTGAACTGTAGGGAGTAAAGACCCTCATCATGAATCTCCATGAGATTCTTAAACTTGTCAGAATCCATGTAGTCATCAATGAGCTTATCCTTATCGCTCCTAAGTTTCACCAGCTCGGAAGGAGCCTTAGCCAGCTCCTCTTTCTTCGTGTCTAGCTTCTTCTCTAGGACCTTGGCTCTCTCCTCCCACTTCTTCATCTCCTTTTCAAAAACATCAGAGTTACCCTTCCAAGATCTAGCCTGATGTAGGGCCGCCTGGAAATAGGTATTACTCTGCAAAGAAATATGTATGAGTTGGCGCAAATTTATTGGGATACAAGAAAAGTTGAAATTCACAAAAGGAAGAGAAGAAAAAAGAAAATTACCGCAGCTTGGGCTTGAGAGCCCAGAAGCTCAATAGTCTCGACATCACTCCCCGTAACAATGTCAGTGAAATCATGGGGAGTGATGGAATGGTACGACCAATCCTTGGCATGTTTGGTGGATCCAACCACCGTATCGCTCCTCCTGAAGCCCCAGTTAGGCCTGAAGGAATGTGCCTTAAGTGGAGGATCCACATCGTCCCCCAGCTCGACCACCGGGACGTGGGGCTTAAGGAAAGTAGGACCGTCAGGTTTGCTCCTGGGATCCCTGTTTAACTTGGCCCTCTTCTGGCGGCCAGATTCCCCCTCCTTGGGCCTATTGACGTTATTAATAGCCTCACAAGCTGAAAGGAAAAGCAGAAGGAATATTAAAATCCAGAAAAAAGAAAAAGTACGGTTAAAGAGAAGGAAAAATAATTTCGCAGGTATAAGTTTACCCTTATCACTGGCCTGGGAGAGACCAACTTTCTTCAAGGAAAACTCCTCTAAAAGGGTCCAGGTGTCTGTTTTCCCATCGTCTGAAATTAAGGCTTGGTAGGCCACCTCCTCCTCATCAGTTAATCTGATGCTACCAGGACTACCATCTGATACTTTGCAAAATGGCCTACGGAAGAGTGTGGCCCAATCACCCCCAGCCCAGGTCAGCCTAACAAACTCATCCCTCCATTTAGGGTTGTTCTCGACTATAGAGTTACTATCAAAGATATGGGGAATTTTGGGCCGTTGGCGAATTAAAACCCAGCCCGGTTGACTCATGGAACTATTATAGAATTGGAAAACTTTCCTAAAGACTGCTACGGAAAGAGGAAAGCTATTCCTGAGACAAAGGACCATAAAACAGATAATGTTCCTCCAGGCGTTAGGAGGGAGTTGACAAGGGTTGATTCGTACATCGGCTAGTAAACGAGGAATAAATTCGTGAAATGGGAACCTAAGACCTGCGGTCAGGGCTCCTCGATAAATGAACAGGGTATCCCCCTCCCAATTACAAGTCCTATCCCCAGGGGCGGCTGGAGTGATCCTAAGGTGGGGTGGAAGTCTGTACAGGGTATTCATAGACTCTATCCTACCATCTAACTCATGAAAAGTGTTACCATGATTATACGAATCTAACTCAGACAGAGAAGGATATTCATCACCTCTCGAGTTAATCATATCAATGAGGGAAGTATATGGAGATTGAATTTGGATGTTTGTACCTCTCTTAGAGACATTCATCTTCTGCAAACGAGCTAGGTCACGGTCCGCCATTAATATGCTTCGGTTGAAGGCTTGAAACCCAGAAATACTTGAGACTGGAGGAGCTTCGGTGGCTTTGGTCGCCGGAAATCGCCTTCAAAAGGGAGAACTTTAGAGAAAAATGTGAGATGAAATGAGAAGTGGGAAGTGAAGTGAGGATTCTCACTCCACACTACACTTATATAGGCGAAAAGCTCGGAATACGAGGTGTTTTTAGGCCCATTTAGCCAGGCCCAACCTAAAGGCCCATCTACAAGAAGTATCAGGAACAATCTAGAAGCTCCTGTGGAATTTAAAAAGTCAAAAATCGACCAGAACCTTAATATGGTTCGATCAGAGTCCTGATCGACAGAGAAGAGAGTCCTGATCGATATCTTATTCGAACAGGAGGGAAGAAATCTCCTAAGATCGATCAGAGTCCTGATCGACAGAGAAGAGAGTCCTGATTGATATGCTATTCGAACAGGAGGGAAGAAATCCCCTAAGATCGATCAGAGTCCTGATCGACACAGAAGAGAGTCTTGATCGATATCTTATTCGAACAGGAGGGAAGAAATCCCCTAAGATCGATCAGAGTCCTGATCGACGGAGAACAGAGTCCTGATCGATATTCCATTCGATCAGAATGGTCGAGAGCCATTTAATTCGTTCAGAGTCCTGATCGAAATCGATCAGCAATCCTGGTCGATTAAGCCCGTGTAGCAATCGACTAGGGTGTCACTTTGAAGGCCAATTCGGTCAGAATCCTGATCGAAATCGATCAGGAATCCTGTCGACCAGAGTGTAAGATCCTGAGCTAATTCGATCAGGATCCTGATCGATTTTGGCTGCATCCTGATCGATTTTGTCTGCAGCCTGATCGATTTCGAATGCATCCTGATCGATTTCGAATGCATTCTGATCGATTTTAAGCCAGAAAATTAAGGATAAGTCCCGGGAAATTAAGGAAAAATCCAGAAAATTAAGGATAAGTCCCGGGAAATTAGGGAAAATCCAGAAAATTAAGGATAAGTCCCGGGAAATTAGGGAAAAATCCAGAAAATTAAGGATAAGTCCCGGGAAATTAGGGAAAAATCCAGAAAATTAAGGATAAGTCCCGGGAAATTAGGGAAAATCCAGAAAATTAAGGATAAGTCCCGGGAAATTAGGGAAAAATCCAGAAAATTAAGGATAAGACCCGGAAAATAAGGGAAAAATCCCAGAAAATTAGGGAAAAATCCGGAAAATAAGGAAAAAATCCCGGAAATAAGGGAAAAATTCCTGGAAATTAAGATAATTCCTGAATAAAAGGAAAAATTCATTGTAAATGTGTAGGTCGCTCCACACTTTACGGAAAAACGAAACCCTGTAAGGGAACAAATAGACTTAACTTCTGCGAAACCTAATCAATGTTTCCCAAAAGTTGGGGGGTAAATGATAGGGATAAATAAATTATGATTGTATAATTAAATACTGCATTAATTGTATAAGCTGTGGGCTGCTAGGCCCAATAAAAAGATATATGAAACTCAGACCAGAAAGGTTAAGCCTGATGGACCAGATCAGGCCTGATGAAATAAAAAAGGCCCAAAAGCCCTAATTATTAATTAATTTCGTAATTAATTAATAAGGGAAAAATCAGCTATTGAGAAGAGTCTCGGTAAGGATATAAATCCTTATAGATTAGCCTCAAGGGGACCTAAAAGGATAAGGAATCAGCTTCCTACTTCCTAGGACTCCTAAGTCTATCCTAATTCAGAGGCTTGTCCACCAAGTCTCCTATACCAAGTCCAATTCAAGGACTCCCACATCTATATAAGGGGCCTCACCCCACAAATCAGAACTACGTTTTTTGGCTTGATTCTCTAATTCACAGAGATACGTAGGCATCTCGTAAAGGCAGATTGAGTCACGAAACACGAGAGCAGCCATTAAAGGCCTTGAGCTCCCGAATCTTAGTATTAAACACAGCAAGTAATAACCTTGATTTCTTATCCATAACATCATATATCTAACCTTGTCTCAACGGTTTTCCGAAAATCTTTGACATGCACAAGATAATCATTTACTAGATATAAGTTTATAAGATGAAGCTACAAGATACTCCAATATACTTATATCTGAATACTACTTGAACTACCACTGTTCAAGTTATAATCAGTTTCAAAAGTTCATCACATAGATGAGACTACAAGACCAGATTTGAATAGATTAAATCTTTAAAATATCATCAAAATAAAATGAAGTTACGAGATACTTCATTTGATGCAAACATCATTTTGAAAACTTGACCCTGCCAACACTCAACAATCGCCCAACCGTAGCCTTTCTATCGAAGTGCTCTGGGTAGTGTTGCAGAAATATCCAATTGGATGATGAACTAATTACGGGAGTTTGCCGTGCCAGGAAGACCACTTACGATGATCAGTCGTAGTAGTACAACCCCACCATTTTCTACATGTAGAGGAGAACCTGTCAGATTTACTTGTCAACCGAACACTGAACTCCTAAGGAATGGACCGCCTTAGCGGAACTTCCAGGCCATTTGGGCCAATATAATAAGGCTGGGCCGGCGCTACTCGACCACTTACGCCACTCCTAGTTCAGATGAAATCCATGACTTTGAAACGTAAAGCTCGTCCCCACTTTCCCCAAGTAGAAACTTGTTGATACGGCTCCACCAAGAAGTCGTATCTAGTTGGAAAGGAAAACTCACTGATATTTCCCAGGCGATGCCTGTTAATGAATTAACTTGTTCCAAGAATTTTACTTCCCGAGTATTGGGTAAGTAATCAAAAACTCTCTTATCAAGACAACAACCTTGTTGCGAATATAAAACACACCACAGAGCCGGATCCCTCCAGTTTTGAGCGAGCATTTAAATCCCCTTTTTTAAAAAAAGAAGATCTTAAATATATAAAAAAATGAGTTTTGGGATCCGCTCTAATTTTTGAAAATCATTTTAAAGACTCGAAAACACTTTAAAGAGTGTTTGGAATAATGCTGATTTAATAAAGTAAATCAGTCTCAATAAAAAGAAATATCTGGATATTATTATTTAAATAATATTCCCCTAAAGAATACTTGAGGTAGAACTTGGAAAACTTACTTGAAATGAATAGTAAATAATCAAAGATATACTTATACGAAAGTAATATCTTTATTTGAATATCAAAAGTAAGTTTGATTATCGAACATTATTCTTTAATAAAATAAAGAATATTAATAAATAGTAAGCGGAGTCATAATACCTCGAATGAATATTATAAACAATATTCATTAAATAAAATAAAGGAGTCATACATCCTCAAATGAATATCCAATTAATAATCATTAATAATATAAACTGAGTCATAAGCCCTCGAATGAATATTCGAAATAATATTCATTAAATAATATATAGATAAAGTTATCGAATAAACCTTATTCAATTAATAGTTTTGAAAACTATAACCATATATATATAAATATATATATATAAAATCTACTCGGGGTCCTCGACTCCCGGTTTTAGAAAATGTTTTCACCTTTGGGTCCCTATACTAAGGGTATATGCAAATTACCGTTATTCTCTAACATAGGTATTATCAACTGAACCAACAGATATATATGGCAAGAATACGAAACAGGCATGCATATGTACCATATCACATGCTACAATATATCGCAAGAATTTGCTAATAACAAATATGCATTTATCGCAAGATCATGCATATGCACATATACGTCACAACAACAGTTATACGGGTAGAAAACTTGCCTGAGCGACTGGGGGTTACAAATGGCTCGGGACGTGTCTGGTAACCTATAAACAACAAGTAAGTTGGAATTAAACCAAAGTCACTTGTAAATCTATACTTTAACCAACTTAGACTCTAACGCTTGCTTTGCGCTTACTGATTCTCTTAAGTCACTCGAGTACCCTCGGCTCCACCATTTTTAATAATTTAACCATTACGAGTTTTAAGGCGATTCCTTCGCGAGTGTCTTACCAACTTCCTAACACACTTAACATAATTGTTTCATACACTAATGAACCCTTTAAGGTCCTTAACCAAGGTTTCAAAGTAAGGCGAGGGGTAATGGTTCGGTCGCGAAACGCCGTTACTTAAAACGGTCGTTTCTCCTAAATCGTACATCGGAATCAAACGAACTACATATCAAAACGAAGCTCGTAACATGAACTATCTACACATGGCAATGGTCAAAACCTAGCAGGGAGTTCTCGGGTCCTAATGTTATGAACAAAAGCAGTCCAAAGTAAATCGGACATTACGACGGCTATGTTTACGCGATTTCCCAAATTTTTACCATTCCAAATCATATCAATCCAACTACCAATCAACAACAACTCAAGATACACATCAATGCTACTGATTTCAGTCATAATAAGCTCAAGGATCTCAATCCAATCATATATTATAACATCTCCAAATTCAACTAAACTACTTAACAATTAAGCTCGAATCATGCTTATCATTCAAATTACTACTCATCCATCCAAACCATCTCCAAACTTTAACATTCAAACTTATTACTAAAGGGTGTGAAGATTTATACCTTCCTTGGGAGGTGTTAAGTTGATAGGAAGCCTTAGGGAGCCTCCTACAAGCTTGATCTTTCCAAAGAAATCAAGAACACAAAGTTAGGCTTTGAAGTTTCTAAAAGTCCGATTTAAATAACTATACAAATGAGGGTCTTACCATGCTTATTTGGAAGAGACTTTTGAACAAGAGTTGTAGGAAATCTCAATACCTTTCCAACGAGCTATATAACACATCATTTGAGTGAGTATTGAAGGAGATATGGCAGTTTGAAGTTGCTGGGTTTGTTTTAGCCGAGAGCTTTCTTCTTGAAATGGGAAAGTCAACTTCTAATTTTTGTGTTTTATGATATTTGCTTGGTTGCTTCTCCTTTTTGGCCTTGGAAAATGTTTTAGCTTTTTACCATGGTAAATTTTACATGGCCCAAAATCAACCAACAAAACAAAACCCCTTGTCATGTTTATGTCATCTTGCACATGTCATAATGCTTCCACTTGTCCACACCTTGTTGGTTTGATGACATCATCATCCCTAACCTCCTTGATTAACTCCTAATTGCTTGCCTAATGACCACTGATCTGTTATACGGTTCGCTTAACTTTCGTTTTCGTTTATCGTTTGAGGGATCATACCCGGGATCTTATTACTTAGGTTTCTTTAACCTTTCTCAATACATTATATTCCTTTCATGATCCTCTCTTATAATCCTTGAATTTAAATCCTTTTTATTCTGTTACCTTATACTCAATTCTTTCTGTATCTGGTAGATTTTCGGGAAAAATCAAAGTGTTCGGAATTGGATTCTGACGATCTTTACATACACTTATATACCATATAGAGTACTAATAAAATCTCAGAATATCCATAACAGAACCCCTACATAGTGTGGCATGAAACGTTTTCTCATTCAGCAAAAACACTATTCATAAGGGTTTCAAAAATTGGGGTTATTACATATATGGTCCTTCATTAATTCTGTCAAGGTATTCTGGATCTGTCGCTTCCAGAAACATAGCCATCTTCACTTTTCATATGGGATACTCAGAAGGTTTCAGTATGGGAACCCTAATAATCTCATATTGACTGTGGGTTTGATTCTTTTGGGTTTCTTCAGTTTTGGTGGGCTTGGTTGGAGTTTGTGCTTCTTCAGACATGATTGTTTATATCTTTATTGCATGTGTATTAACAGATAAGCTTTGATACCAATTGCTAGGTCACACAACACTGTTGAAGGGGTTGAATACAGTGTTAATACAATCAAATCGATTTAACACAAGTATTTAACAATGATCAAGTATATTGAATAAACTTTGTTACAATAAGAACTGTTGTTCTCTCTCAGTGATGAACAAATATCACTAAGAGCTGCTAGTTCACAATGTATAATCTTCTCGATAATGATAACACATATAGTGTAAACCCTAAGTCTGTGTTTTTATAGTACACAGTTACAAGATAACTTCTAATTGATATGGAATATAATTCTGTAACCTAAAATATATCAATCAGATATCTTCTATAAGTCTTCCAGTCCTCTAACTCTTTCCATGCATATCTTCTTTTGTTTTAGTCTCGATCTTCTACTGTAAATCAGCTTCCTTCCTTATATGAAAGTCTTCCCGCACTTAAGTTCTGATATGACCTTAAGTTCTGATATTAAGTTCTGACTTCAATAAGTCCTGATTTCAGTAAGTCCTGATATGTCATGTTTGTTAAGATCTGAAAACTAAACATGAATCATATTAGACATGACATCTCAAATATATCTAACATTCTTGATAAGAGTCAGGATAGTGACATCTCGACATGAGTTTTCTAATTCACGTGACTTCTCAATAAGAAAATATCAACCGTTTATTCCTACTTCTCGAAAAGTCACATCTCTAGCCTATAAATATCCAGACATCTCGACATAACCCCTATTTATGCTTTCGAGACCTCAATTGACCTAGCTTTTGTAAATATTCACCAATCTCTCTCGTTTCACTCTTTCTTTCTCAAATCTCTTACCCATTCAAACTCAAACACTATCAATGGCTTCCAACAACATTAGAGCTGTTATCCCAAATGATGGTACAAACTACTTGACATTTACATATGCAAATCAAGCTCCTGACAGTTTCAAATGCTTTGTCAAGTTTTTATCTGAATCTTATCTTGCAGGAGCTCTAACTGCTAACCCTGTTCTCCACCTGGATGTGCTCAATGAATTCTGAAACTCAGCTGTGGTAAATATTATTGTCCATAAGAACCAAGCAGTTTCCTTGGTTATTAATTGCTCAATTCAGGGAAGACAGGTGGAGTTTGATCCTAATGATGTCAACAAAGATTTGGGCATTCCTACAGATGGCATGGTGGAGGTACCAACAACACAAGAGTTGGTTGAGTTTATGGATTTCATAAACTAAAGTGAGAAGATCAATCTTACCAGCCTCAACAAGAAGCATCCAAGGAGGGAATGGTCCTTTCTTTTTGATTCCGTTGTGAGAGCCTTCACATGCAGGAAGACTGGGTATGACAACATATCTAGTGTTGTATAGAAGATGGTGTTCTCCATGGCATACAACAAGCCCATCAATGTTGGCCTACTGATCCCGGAAGAACTCAGCACCAGGCTCACAATACCACTGGTAAGTAGAGGTAAGAAAATTTTCTTTCCTAGATTCATAATGTCTACTTTAAGTTATAAAGTGCAGACATTCATTTGATTGATGGAATTGATAGAAGTAAAATATGCAATTGTAAACAGGTGTCAAAATCTTATTTGGGTCACTCATTACAAAGAATAAGGTGAAGGTAGCCTTAAATGTCACTAACTTTATGTTGGATAAATTTAGAAGCTACCCTTATCCTATGCATGACATAAGGTCTAGTGCTGTTTCTAGTTCAGCCATGGCTCCTGCACATGTAGTAGCACAAAAACAAGATAACCAGCAGGAGCTTTCCTAAACTGAGATCCTTTTTTCAAACCCACTAGAAGCTAGGGAACCAATAACTTCATCCACTCAACAGCTTGGAGTTAGTTAAAAAAGAGAAAGCAAACATCTATGGTTACTATTTCAGAGAATGGTGAGGACCAAACAATTATTGAGTCAAACCTGGTCAGAATGCCAAAAAAGTCTAGGAATATTGAGTTGACCACTCAAATAGCCACCTTTGCATCTTTTCAAAAAGATGCAATCGTAACAAAGGGGCATGAACAGACTCTAGGGGCACCTTCTTAACAAGGTATCACTAATAAACAAAGTAGTCTCCTCACTGCATCTTGTAAAGAGTCCGCACCACCTCTTGAGCACTCTCAAGAGGTTGAAAGAAGTAATTTGGATGGCACATACAATAATAGCACATCTCTTGAAACTCTCTCATTCATTCCGGGGGAGTTGCCAAAAATGAATTCTGAAATTTCAAATCTTATCTCTCATATTTCTTCTTCTTTTAATGAAAGGCTTGAATCTACTTCTCAAGCCTTGCCAAAATCAAGTGATACAGTTCAAGAAACTGTGATCACCACTCAGACACAATATTTAGATGGTGAGAGGCTACATGTTGAGGTATACCTTGATGACACCATCACAAACATAGGGGTTTCATCAATTTTTACTGAAGACCCTGTGCATGTTACTCTAGAACCTTCATGTGCACCACATTCTTCACAGACTGGGAGGTTTGAGGGTAGTATCCTTGAGGGGGACTACTCAAATCCTCTCGAATTCAATTTGAGGTTTCTCAAACAAAAATAACTCCCCTCACAACCCTGGCTGAAATTGTTTTGTCAATTGAGGCTAGGAATACAATTACCGATGATCCAGTCATTGAGGAGGCAAGAATAGCACATTCAAGTACCAGTTCCTTGCAATAGGAACAAGGGTTTGGGGCTATGGTACATGATAGTAACATAATCAACTCCCCTCCAATTCAAATGGAGGTTCCCACTAGTGGTGAACAACACATTATCACAACCACAGCTCAAGCTATGAGTTCAACTGTGATCCCTGTCACAGATGTAGTTACTACCCCTATCTGAAACACCTCAAACACAATATACCATCCTTCTACTTCAAACACTACTAATCAATCCTCACACCTCGTATCTCAATGGCTGCAAGATACTCAAGCCCAAACTACAACAACCAATAATCTTTTAATTAAGCAACTTGCATGCCTAGCCAATATCACCCAAAAACTCCTTACTACAAATATGTTAAACCTAGACTATCAAGATATTTTACTTTCTTACAAGGAGGATGTTGAAGAACAATAGGAAAAGATTGCAGATGAAGCAGATGGTAATATGGATGCATGGCTTTCCAAGGACTTTACAACAAAAATGGAGGATGCCTTAGCAAAGATTATAGAAGAATATGTGACCATTTTGGGAAGCAGTGCTAAGGTCCTCACTTCTCAAGAGGTCTATAATAATGTGACAGAGGTGTATAAAGCTTAATTGAAGGCCTTTCATCACATTAGAAGAGCCATGGAACACACCCTAGACAAATATCAACTAGCTGTGAAAAAATTGATCAATGACAGGATTGATGAACTGATGCCCATATTTACAAATATCAAATCCAAGTTCAACAAGTTTTCTGATAAACTTCAAGCTCTCTCTCTCACACACCGGTAGAAGAAAATATATCTAAGTTTAGAGAGTCTTTCATAGCCTTGCATGAGGTGATCCAGAAGTAAATCACTCAAAATAATGACTCAAAGGTCAACTGGATCAGTTGTACAAGGAAAAGTTTGAACCTTCAGCTCTGGTCATGGAAGAGATTAAGAATGTCGTGTAGAATTCTGTTGGTACTTTACTGCTTTCAGTTCACAAATCATATCTACATTCACCAACCTTCAAATCCAAAACTTACAAGCTCAAGTCTCTTCTCTACAGTCTTCCAATGACTCTCTTTCAGATCAAGTCTCTCAGTTGACCTCATTGGTGCAAAGTTAACAACAAGATGAAAAGTGCATAGTAGACTCCCACAAACATCTACAAATGCAGAACTCAGTATCCTTGGGGGCTTTAAACATACCTCTTCCAGATCACCACAAACAGTAAGGGATACACTCCATCTACCTACAATCTCTATGCATGTTACCAAGACTGAGGGGGGATGGAGTCACATCTACACCTAAAATCATCAAGCCAAACCACAACTCAAATTCAAAAGAAGGATGATATTGGAATGGACATACTTTTGAAAGCAGCTGAAGGACCTTGTCTTGATAAGGAATTTGATGAACTCCTTAAAGCTCTCAGAATCTCTCTTAACAACAATCACTTCACCTACAGAAAGGCTTTGGACAAGAATATAAACTTTCTAATAGTGGTGATGGTGATCAATATAAATTTTAGAGAAAAGAGGATTATTGCAAACATCAATGATTCAGGTGTGGATGCAGGTGTCTCTGTCTTATCTCCAATCTAGAAGAGCATCTGAGATGGACATCCTAATCAACAAAGTCAATATGGTGATTTCAGAGGGCACTCTCTTGCTCAATAAACTCAAGAAAGCTCAAGTAACTGCATTTCTAGAAGCTTACCTTCAGCCTAGCAAGGGAGTGGCCTACATCTGTCCATCTACAAAAAGATGCAAACATTTCATGATCCCTAAAAACTGTGTCATGGGAAACTTGATATTGATCATGACTTTGGAAATTGATTTGAAGACCAAGAAGATCAAGACTGTTAAATATGAAGAAATGATCAAGATTTTAGGTAGATAAATGAAAAATGCTAAAATCATGTTGCCCGGAACATGATAAGTGGCATTTATATCCACTTAGAACACTTTATAAAGGCTCGAATTGGTGTTTTGTACTCAAGTTGTTTGTGTTTTTGATGTGTTTTTGTAGTGTTTTGCATTTCAGGGCATATTCAAAAGGAGGACTGGATTTTACATGATTTATGCTTAGAAGATTGTTAGGATGGAGCCTCGGTCGAATGCACAAAAGAAACCAGTTTTTCTAGAAGCTCAGGGCAGCCGAGCTACACTTGGGAGCGGCCGCGCTCGTTTAGCAGAAAGTTAGAGCGGCCGCACGGGATCTCAGGGCGGCCGCGCTAGGTCAATTTTTCAGAATCCTGATTCCAATAGAAGACTGATTTGCTGGACTCCTGACCTGTTGGGATGGTATAAAAAGACTCTTAAAAGACATTTTCCATATAGAGAGCAAGGAGAGAGCATCAAGAAGACCTGATAGCACAATACAACGAAGGAGAAGAAGATCTTGTTTTTACTTGTGATTCTTTGCTTAAGTTGTAATTTTGGATGCTTGTTTTCTTTGTTGTTTGAACCTAATAATTTTGTTAACGTACTTTATTATATTTATTCATTTATTAAAGACCTAGTTTAACTTAGTTTATATACCATATTTTCATTGGAACCCATGGTGACGATGAGTTCGGTTATGAACTAATTGTTATTATGGGGTTCTAACGGATTTACTTATAGATTTCTATAGTTAATTTGTTTGATACCTAAGTGTGTGGTGATTGTATGATATCCTAGTATTGGTTGTGTTTATTCATCTTATGTGCATCGCGAACATATAAGATAGCGTGTTAATCTCTATTGAAGCGACAGTGAATATAAAGGTTTAGAACTTGATATGCTAGCATAGGTTCATGTATTTGTTATGCATGACTCGTAGGTAATTTTAACCATCTTACTTTCCCTATGTAATCACGATATATAACTTGCTCATTAAACCTTTTTGTTGTCAAATTTTATAGACATATAGGGTCTCAATATAATTGGTGTCTATTCGGCTTCTATCTCTTTTATGGATGTCTGGTAGTAGGGTATTCATACAATGACAGTTGGCGTTTACTAGTTTCGTGTTATCTTATTAGTTGTCTTCACCATTGCATGCTAAGGTTAAGAACGATGACTTTGAATGAAGTATTTAATGAAGTTAGAATCATATGTTTGTCTCATATAGTTAATTCAATCACTTTTAATCTCTTAGTTAATTGCATGTCAATTTAATATTAGTTATAAACATCTCAACTTGTTATTGTCTTAGCATTGAGCGATAGCCATACCATTGTTGCATAGGTGCATAATCTTAAGTTAACTAAAAAGAGTCTTTGTGGGTACGAATCTGATTTAAATCTTATACTACTTGTGAACACGTATACTTGTGTGATATTTTAGCGCGTGTTTTCACTCTTAAAAGTTTTTGGCGCCGCTGCCGGGGACTCGGTGTAAATTTTTAGTTTATGTGTTTGACATCAGTGGTCGTTAAAGTTCACTAACTCAGATATTTTACTTACTTGTTTTGCATGTTGGTGTTTCAGGTACTCTAGAGATCGTGTATGCGAACACGTTCTCAAACTCGTAGGGAAGCACCGGAAGAAGTCGAAGTAGTTGAAGAAGTTTTGCAGAAGTTGAGAAAGTTGAAGAAGAAGCTATTATTGCAATGGGGGAACCAGTAGCGAATCTGAAAGCTTTGATGGATTATTCTCAACTGAAGATCAATGATATTCAGTCTAGCATTATCAGACCAGCCATCACGGATAATACTTTTGGAATCAAATCTAGCACGATTCAGATGGTGCAGTTTTCAGTCCAGTTTGGGGGTTCTCCAATGGAAGATCCCAACATGCACATTAGAGATTTCATCGAGATTTGTGACATTTTCAAGTTCAACAATGTTTCTGATGATGCTATAAAGCTGAGGCTTTTTCCATTCTATTTGAGGGATAAATCTAAGTGTATATTACATTCTCTACCACCAAGATCTGTTACTATTTGGGAAGATCTTGCTCAGAAGTTTCTTACTAAATTCTTCCCTATGGAAAAGACAACTGTAATCAGGAATGCTCTTACTCAATTTGCGCAGCAATCAGGAGAGTCTTTGTGTGAAGATTGGGAGTGCTATAAGGAGATGCTTAGAAAGTGTCCTCATCATGGGATGCCTGACTGGATGATTATCAACTGCTTTTATAATGGTTTGGGAGCACAGTCTAGACCCATGCTCGATGCAGCATCAGGTGGAGCTTTATGGGCTAAAAGCTACGATGAAACTTATGAGTTGATTAAACTGATGGATACTAATGAATACCAGAATCTAACTCAGAGACTACCTCAATGCAAGGTAGCAGGAATTCTGGAGGTGGATATAGCTACTGCTCTAGCTACTCAGCTTAAGCCTTTAACGATGAAGGTGGATTCTTTGGTTAATTATGGAGTTAATCATATCACAAATATTTGTGAGCTTTGTGCGGGAGCGCATGAAATTGAGCAGTGTGCTATTTTTAGTGAATAATCTAAATTTGTAAGAAACTTTCAGAGGCCGCGGCTGTGACGGCCTCAACCCCGGGGTCAGGAGTTGACGTCACCAAACACAATTACCAAAATATAAACAACAAGATTATTAATAAAATATATTAACTTGACCCCAACCAAAGATCCGATCCAGGTTCAAGTATAATTCAGGTTCTCATTATTACAAACCATTTATTCAACATCTAACACACTCTAAGTTTATTCAGCAACTCATTAAACCTCATGGCCTAATACAAACTACCTCAGAGGAGCCGGGTCCTGAAGGGGCGGGAACATGGGTCTGTCTGACTGGTCTTCTAGGCATCTGCGAGATATACATAATAGTTTGCAAGGGTGAGCATAATCGCTCAGTTGTACCAACATATGAATAACGGAATAAAATAACAATAATAGGAACAAAGCTATAATATATTATATCAACGCTATATAATGAAAATCGGAGATAACTGGATATCACTAACTAGCATGCTTTATCAAAACAACATAGTAGTGTGCTGTGTAAATACCAGAGTCCAATTTTAGCATGCTAATCACTTTTATAAAACCGCTGTATCAACTACTTATACCCTTACAGGAATCACAAATCCAAATCAGATACGTAGCAGATATGTGAAGACAGCTGATCAGGCTATCAACACCAGACGGCTCTAACTGCCATCCCATTTACCTGTTCCGGAACTCAGAGACTAGCTAGGTCTCTGACCTGCTGGACTAATCGGTTTTATATTGCGCGCAACCGAATTAGCCTCTTATGCCACCTCAATAGGCCTACTCTGGCCCCAATGTATCCCATATCTGACCGTTTTATCCAGTTTTCAAAACACTTGTACCTATCTCATTTCAAAATCATTTATTTATCCAACACGCATATAAAATCAAGTTCGCAAAGTAATTCCTTCGAGATAGGTACCTTTCGAACTTACTTTTCCCCAAAAAAATTTGAAAAGAGTGATTTATAACTACAGGGGATACGTACCTTAAAACGTTTCTGTTCCATTACGAAAATAAAGCATTTAGCTATTCATACGTACTGAACTATAAAAGAATGGTCAGGGGTATTTGCCTTGCAATGCTTTACAAAACTCTAAGTAGCTTTCACGCTGACTTTAGTCCTGGAAAAACTCGACTGGGATCTACAAATACAGAGTACCCTAATCAGTTATACCGACATGCTTGATATCCTCAAATCCTAATAAAACAATCCGATAACCCGACTCGTATAGTTATTATACACATAATCACGTAATCACATAACCCGAATACAAATAGGGGTAACACGTATAATATAAATACGTACGTTTACAAATATATTTTTAAGAAAATTTTGGCAGCAACTCCTTTGTTTATAAGACTACCCGTCGATTACAATCGACGTCAACAATCACAACAATCCACATTATCACTCCACCATTTTATACAACATACATCACAACACCATTCGAAATTAATTATTTAAGTCTGAATATATTTTACGTAATCATTTTATTTATTTATAAAGTTTAGGACTCAGAACAAAGTCATCACCGTCCACCGTTGACTCACCGAAGTTCATTGTCAACGGCAGTATAATTTATTGGCACCCGATATAATACGGGTTCCCAAATAAATTACGCCGATTAAAATAATTTTCTCGCAACAAATATTTTTATATCACGAATATTTCTGAAAATTTCCTGCAATATAGAAATTATCATTAAAAAACTGCACAGTCCAGTCCATCAGCACAAAAACGGCCCAAACAGGCCAACAACAAAACAATCTGCATAAACAGGCTTAACAGAATAGGCCCAATAGTAGATCCCAAATGAAAAGCCCAATAACCAGCCCAACCAAACACACAGCCGTACAACTGCACAGCTAACAAACACATCTCCGCGCCACACACACATACACACAATCGAACACACCCACACACACATACACACACACACAATCGAACACACACACACACACATATATATATACATGTATACCAACTGAATAATATAAAGCCAAGCCAACCAGAGAACAGGGGCGGCTCACCGGAGAAATCGCCGGAAAAAGGCAGGAAAAAGGAGGAACGAAGCCCAGGGAAGCAAAACGAAGGGAAGAAGATAAAAGTCGAGGAGAGAAAACCGGAACAAAGCAAGAAATAGAGAGAGAGTCGAGAAAGTTCGAGACACAGCCGAGAACCAAAGGGAAATGGGTGTCAAAGAAATAACTGGACAGCCACACGTGTCCTGTTAAAACAGGATACGTGTTGGCTTATTATTAATTCGCACTCCTGAATTCCCAGAAACCCAATTTTATATTCTGACATTACATTTTTAACGAACCAAGTAATATTGTAAACACATCAAAATAAATCCCCACTAATCTAAAAAAGATCAGAAATATTCTGAAATAATTAAAAACATAATTTTCAAAATTCTAAAAACAATTCTTAAAGCGCACTTTATACCCGCTTTTTAAAAAAAACGAAACGGCGTGCGGGTGAAACGAATCCCGAAATTTTCCAAAATAATTTTAAAATTCTCAGAATAATACGAACTTAATAAAATATGAGTTTCATGAATTTTGAAGATTTCCTGAATTAAATATGGATTTTATAAATAAACACAATCAGAAAATCATTTAAAAATAAATAATTAGTGAAATATTGATTTCTCAATTTTACAAAGTCCTAAAATTAATTATTGAAATTATAAAATTATAAAACCAATTTTAGAGATCATCCAAATATTTATGGAATTAAAAATGCAATAAAATCACTTTTTACAAGCGAAATAAAATCGTATAACTCACTAATAATTCACACAATTCAATCTCACATATCAACATATCACAAATAATGAAATAACAACCAATGACTGCTGCCAAAACCATTACACACATTTTATTTAATTATTTAACCTTTATTATGTTAGGTCACACACACACTGTAGAGGGGGTGAATACAGTGTATAGTACAATCAAATCGAACTTTAATAACTCAAGTAACAGAAAACAAACTTTATTGAAAAAATAAACTCTGTTACAGTATGGAACTGTTACCTCTCAGTGATGAACAAATATCACGAGAGGTGCTAGGGTTACAATGAATAAACTTCTCGAATATGATAACACTTATAGTGTAAACCCTATGTCTGTGTTTATATACTACACAGTTACAAGATAATCGCTAATTGATATGGAATATAATTATGCTTCCTAAAATATATCAATCAGATATGTTTTCTTCCAAGTATTCTATTCTTCATATAATTCCTTCTTCATGAATATCTCTTCTTACGTTTGTCTCGATCTTCTTTCCTTTTATCAGATGTTGTCCTTATCTGAACGTCCTTCAGTACTTAAGTTCTGATATCCATCTTCTGATGATTATCTCCTGATAATATAAGTACTGATATCCTTAAGTCCTAACTTCCAGTAAGTACTGATTTATCCTGTTTAAGTAAGATCTGAAAACTAAACATAAATCATATTTGCCATGACATTATCAAATATATCTAACAATCTCCCCCAATTTGTAAATTAGCATAATATACAAGTTTAACAGATATTTGATGATTTCAAAAACATTAAGTACAAATGCATGAGAATTAGACTAGATAACTACAACTTACAGTCCTTAAAACTTTACCAGTCTTTAACTTCTGATAACAACTTCAGTCTGTATTCATATCAGAATTTAAGCAGTTGTAGATCTTGACTTGGCTTCATCTTCTGACCTCTCTGATGTCAGGAGTTGTTCTGAGATAGTTCTTCAATAAACATCTCTCAGCATATCTGAGTTCATCAATCATCCTCCTTTTAGCATCTTTAAGTTCTGCAGTATCTTCACCAATTTGAAAGATTGCAGCCCTGAGATCATTAATTATAGCTTTTCTTATATCCTAATCCAGTCTGATCAAATATGCCTTATCAGACTCAAGATTGAATTCCACAGCCCTGTAACCCAGAAAGGTAGTTATAATCTTAGCAGTGTTGGGCTTCATTTCAACTATATCACCCTTGTGATCTCTGTATTTTGGAAGATATGTGCTGTCAGACTTAACAAAATAAAGCCTTTTCTGTCTCTAAATCTGATTCTTCAAATAGTTTGCAGCACTTTCTGTTATTTTATCATTCACTTAAAGTAAGAATAATACATGCTCCAGTTCTTCAAAATACTTCAATGGAATGGCATTTTCCCTTATATGATAAACCCTACCATCTGTCATGAAGTACAACAAGATGTGTTCTTTCAAGTAGGTATGGTAAACCATTTGTACAGATTCCAGTTGATTCAATCTCTCAGGAGTTGCTCCAATACCTGGTTCACTTAAGGAAGTTGGATCATTGGTAGTGTTTTGTATTCTTCTTTCATCAGCACTTCCCAATCCAGTTTTATCTCTTGCTTCCTTTCTAGTAACCACTCTTGCTTCAAAACCACTTGCAGCAGTCTTCAAAGGTTGAGTCTGTTTTGCTTCATTGAATCCTGGTAGGAGTGTCTTTGATTTATCTTCTGATATCAAGTTAACTTGAGCTATGTCAGAGGTTACTTGCTTCTTTGAAATATCAGAACTTACTATCTCTTGACTCTGAACAACATGAGCCATGTCAGAGGTTGTCTTAAAAACTTTTCTTGAAGTCAGAGCAAGATCATCATCTTCATCAGTAATTTCTTCATTCACAGGAGGCACATAAACTTTGATAGGTTCACCAACTTTCACTTTGCCCTTGGACCTTGGATCTATCTGCAGTTGTGATTTAACCATGGTTGCTTCAGGATTTATCCTTTCTTTTATCACAATGCCTTTGAGTTTTGGAAGTGTCTTTTTACCAGAAGCTTCAGATTTAGACTTGACTTTTTCTGATTTAAGTCTGGCTTC
This sequence comes from Apium graveolens, assembly GCF_009905375.1. Classification (NCBI taxonomy): domain Eukaryota; kingdom Viridiplantae; phylum Streptophyta; class Magnoliopsida; order Apiales; family Apiaceae; genus Apium; species Apium graveolens. The sequence continues at coordinate 78,132,809 of NC_133656.1, forward strand.
TTATTCCATTAAACTGTCCAAGTCCATTCCTGGATTTTCTTGAAGAAATAACTGTCTTGACATTTCTTCATTAAGATCTAAAAGTTCATCAGAACTTATCCTTTTACCAGTAGCAGAACTAATTCTTTTGCCAGCATCAGAACTTGTCCTGTGACTTGTGATTTCAGCTTTTCTTGATGAGAAACCTCTACCTTGACTATGACCTCTACCCATTCCAGGGTTTCCATGGTCATCTTTTTCATCATCCTTCCCCTTCAGTGTCTTATCAGTTTTGCATTTGGACTTAATTACTTTCTCCCCCTTTTTGGCATCAGCAGGTAAGAGAAGAGAGACAAGCAATTCCACTGAGGCTTGGATTTCATTAAGTTGAGATTGCTGAGAAGCTTGATTTTTCAGAATATCATCAATCTGAGCTTGTTGTTTCTCTTGAGTCTTCTCAATATAAGCAACTCTGTCAAAGGTAGGTTGGAAGAATTTTTTCTTATCAATCTTCTGAATTGGTTCTTGCTTCATTAATTCTTCCTGAATCTTATGTATCTCTGCATGAGTAGTTGAATGAAGTCCTTTTAGATTTTTAGTACTCAGTGCACTGACTCTAAGCTGTGTTTTGAAATCATCAGTGATTAACATCTCATCAGCTTTTGTCAAGTGATCAGCAAGATTCTTTGCAGATGGAACACAGGTAACTGAGTTTCATTCCTTAGTCCACTCCTGTCCTGCAGGAGTTTCACTCCAAGGCACTGGTGCTTCTCTGGTAACAAACTTCTTAACGAGTTCAGATTTAAGAATAGTTTGTTGAGATGCATGTCCTGAAGGACCTGCTTCATCAGCATCTGAATTCGGAGCAACATCACCAGTATCTCCGGCATTTGCAGCATCAGAACTTTCAGAATCAGCATCTTCTGATAAAACAACAGTATGAGAAGCAATTGAGGCTTCAGCATCATCCTCTAAGTGCTGATCTGGATCCAGGTTCTGATCAACAGCCATATCCTGATGCTCACCTTTATTCTGATCATCATCATCTAGATGCAAAGAAGGTGTAATAGATAATTCTGGAGTTTGAGCAGCATCAGTAACAGGTGTTGTTGATGGATTAGTTGTTGTTGGAGCTTCTAAGTAAAGTACCTCAAGCACAACCAGGTTTTGAATATCAATTTCAGCATTTGTGCCTGGATCAATAAGAGATACAGTCTTGTGAACAGGAGACACAGATGGTGTGTTAGCCATTTCAGTAGCTGCTTCATTAGTTGGAGTTAATGGAGAAGCAGGGGCTTGAGCAGATTCCTTTTCTTGTGAGATCAGAGATTCCTGATCTCCTTCCTTAGGTGCTGCTTCCTCATCATCTGAAACTGGCCTTTTTGCTCTTTGTTTCTTGTATCTCTTTGAAGATGGGGATTCCTTGGGAGGTTCAACAGAAGTCATTCTCTAAGCCTTTTGAGAAACTTAGATTCCCCAATTCCAGAATCCTTCTGAGAAGAAACTTCCTCGGCTACTTTGACAACAGGTTCTGATGTAGAAACCTGTTCCTCACTATCAGACTCATCTCTCAAAACAATCGTCATTCTCTTCTGAGGTGTTTGAGGAACAGTCTTTGTCCTCTTGGGCTTGGAAGATGAAGGCTTCACAGTAGGTCCTGAGGATGAAGGTTGAACTGTCTGTGAAGTGGAGAGATATGATTTGAGATACTATCTGAGGGTAGGTTGAGTAGTATGAGTGGTATGTTCTGATGGTTGTTGTGGTGTTTGGGAGGTGGTGGTTGGTTGGATATCAGAATAAACAGATCTTTAGGTTTCAGGATCAGCATTTACCAAGATCTGTTTTACAGACTGAGGAATCTGTAAAGGTCTAACCACCTTTTTCTTAACATCAGCATTTACCAGGTCATTAAAGGCTCGTTTTGCAATTTTGAAAGGTGGAGTTAAGGTACTGGCAGGTTGGGGTTCATCAGCACAACAGAAACTATATATAAGCTGACAGAATCTAGCAAAGTAAACTACATTCCTATCCTCTGTCATCCTATCCCCAATAAAACCTATCACAACATTTATAAAATCGAAATGAGTTTGGTTAATGATAGCATACCCGATGTGCTGACTCATTATAGGGATGGCATCAAATTTGGAACACTTATTCCCAAAAGCTTTAGTGATGCAGTCGAAGAAGAAGCTCCATTCCTTTCTGATATGAGCCCGTTTCAACTGCCCAAGCTTAGCCAAACTCTGCTCATACCCCAAACTGGCCATTAACTCCTGAAGAGCTGATTCCTCTGGGGTTGAAAAAGTACATCCTTCTGGTAAATATAGGGTCTTGCGAATTGTACCAGGAGTTACCACATGTGTAGAAGCATCCACTTCGAAAACAATACTGGGAGTACCATGTATACCACCATTATCAAAGTGCCCAGTCCGCCAAAACGTCAGAACTTGGTGGCTCGAAAAGACTGAAGGCTGGGTCAATGCATACCCAATTTCACTGTGTGTAAGAAGATCTTGCACAAAATGCAACTCAGACGGAGCTTCAGCATTATCAAGAATTGCAGCATAGTTATTTGGAACAAATTTGGCCCCATCAATGATCAAATCCTTCGGTGCCATGAGAATAATTGAGATTTAAGAGTGCCTGTTAGGTGTTTGATAAATTGTCTATATGAAAAACCAACTTTAGGATATGAAAGAGAGTAGAAGCAAAGAAAGAGAGATAAAATATAAAAGTAAATAAAAGATTGTATAATCTTCTCTCTCTCTCTTACTTATACTTAAAAAAATATAACCATTGGACACCTGTCAGACATGCAGTAATAATGAATAGTTAATGGGCACGGGAAAACAGTAATCATGACTTACCCACTTGCAGTTTTTCAAGGAAAAACTGTTCCACTAACCCAGTAATTCCATTAATCGAGGTAAATCAATTTAAATTCAAAATTTAAATTGTTCCCACTTATTCAATTATTTTTCACTGCAACACCAATATTCTGGAAAAAAAATCGAGTGAGAATGACCAAAATAAATCAAGTAAACAAGTACTGATATTGTAAGATCAGAACTTAATTTAAATCAAAATAGATATGGTCATCAGAATATGAATATTTATCAGGATTTATCAATGCATTACAAAACATCTCAGAGACAAGAACTTGCAAAAAAATAGAAATTTCATTAATATATTAAGATAATACATTCATGAAATTTAAATTACATCAGAACTTTACAAGATTGTCCTAAGCTGCTAAACCTAACATCAACAGCCTTTGTCCTAGCTCAAGAAGCAGGGCAAGGCTGACGATGAAGAAAAACAGGAAGAAGAAAATAAGTTATTTCTTCTTCCTACTCTCGACAAACAGAATAGCGAGTCTGATGATTCGCTCTTGCTGGCAGAGAGCTTCCATCCTTTCCTCATCCAATCACTCCAGATGGCGATGGTAGTCCATGTAGAAGAACAGGAGGTGGGTGAGTACCTCCTGGGGAACTGAGTCCCATATCTCATCAGGAATGGCAGTGACGTGCCATTCGTGCTGCTATGCTTCACAGCTTAACTCCATATTGAAGGTCTCATAGTTTAAAAACATATTGTAGTTAACCATGATGTTGTGTATATGAGGAAAAAAAGAGTAAGTGTTTGAGGAAAGAATTGATGTATAGGCTGATGTGAAGTGTTCGTTTATATAGGCAAGAGAATGCCAGGAGACGCAAAGAAATTTAATGCTGACAGGTAGAATTAATTCTACCTCGTCTCCCTAGACTGGGAAGACGAAAAACAGTCATTGGAAGTGTAAGTCAGGGTTTAATGCGCACAAGTAACAAGTAAAAAATTACTGTACATGTACATGTTTTACTAACCCTAATTAGATTGACTGTTAATATTCTACCCAAACATATTCTGATTTAAAATGAGACCGTTTTTAGATTTTATCCATAAATAAGTCAAGTAAAGGATCAGAGTTTAATATCAGAACTTTTACTTATATCAGAACTTAACAGTTATCATAACATGATTTCTTAACTCGAAAAATGAATGCCTATTTTTGTAATTCTTCACACAAATTCTGATGTAGATTCTTCAGAACTTAGTCATCAGAACATTCAACAGAACTTGTCCTCAGAATTTGTGCAATGTGACACAGAAACTATTCATCTAAAATAACATAGATCACCACAGTAATTTTCATCATTTATATGGAGTGTTTAGTGTGTGCATTAAGCTAAATATCAGACAAAGAGTAAAGTCTGATTTACTTCAGTACATCTTAGAAATAAGGCATAACTAAAACTTTACTAAAAACCTGTCATTATTCTGAAGCCTACTATTGAATGAGTTCATACTTGAGTCCACCTCAATTGTTTTGTGCTAATTTTGTGCATCTTTTTAAATTCCATTGTACAGTGGCTTCTCAGTATAAGTGAGTCACGACTGCTTATCAGAATTTATGCTATTCTCAGAGTATTTCTCCAGTAATCATAGAGTGTGAAAAGTCACCAAGAAAATATTTTAATTTTCTGATGAATATTTACTTAATACCAGCAATGCACTTGGGTCGTCCCTTCCACATTTTAACTCAAGATCTCAAAGGAGTACCTGTTTTTAATCCTTGATTCTTTTTCTTTTTCTTTTGATAAGTGAGGTTTATCAGCACTTAGTACATTCAACAGATTTACTCGCATCAGAACTTAACAGATGAGAAGCATTTTTCTAGTTTTTGACTTAGTAATAAGATAGACAAAGTAAACTTAACTAAGCTCAATATCAGAATTTGCTTGTATCAATAGATTTCCATAACAATAATTACTTCTAACATGGGATTTCTAGTTTATTGAAGACTACTAGGTCAGCATCTAGCACATGTATCCTCATAGGAATAAATAGTTACATAAACAGTCATATCACTATCAGAGTTTAGAAAGTCACATCAGACAACATTCAGTACTTAAGCAATTTTCAATTAAGCACAGAATACACAAAGAGAGTAATTTCTATAAATACTGATCATAAAGTCTGATGCATCAGAACAAAACTAAGCAGATTTAGAAAAAGAACCTGAAACCATTCCAAGTTCATTTACCAATCTTGTAAAAGTAGCTTCACACAGTGGTTTTGTGAAGATATCTGCTAGTTGTTGATCTGTTGGAACAAAGTGCAATTCCACTGTACCTTCATCCACATGTTCCCTTATGAAGTGGTACTTAATGATGATGTGCTTTGTCATTGAGTATTGAACTGGATTACCTGTCATAGCAATAGCACTTTGATTATCACGGTAAATAAGGATTTTGAAATATGTTAACCCATAATCCAGTAATTGATTCTTTATCCAAAGAATCTGTGCATAACAGCTTCCTGCAGCAATGTACTCTGCTTCTGAAGTTGATGTGGAAATTGACTTTTGTTTCTTGCTAAACCAAGAAACCAATCTGCCTCCAAGAAATTGGCAGCTTCCACTTGTGCTTTTCCTGTCAATTTTGCAACCTGTAAAATCTGCATCTGAGTAACCTATTAGTTTAAAATCTGATTCTCTGGGATACCACAATCCCAGATCAGCTGTTCCTTTAAGATACTTGAATATTCTTTTCACAACTGTTAAGTGAGGTTCTCTTGGATCTGCTTGAAATCTTGCACAAAGACAGGTAGCATACATGATATCAGGTCTACTAGCAGTTAGATAGAGTAGTGAGCCAATCATACCTCTGTAATCATTAATATCTACTGATTTACCAGTATCCTTGTCCAGTTTTGTTGCAGTGGCCATGGGAGTGGATGCACTTGAACAATCTTGCATTCCAAATTTCTTCAGCAAGTTTCTGGTGTACTTAGTTTGACAAATAAAAGTGCCTTCTTCATTCTGCTTGACTTGAAGGCCCAGAAAATAGCTAAGTTCCCCCATCATACTCATTTGATATCTTGACTGCATCAGTTTGGCAAACTTTTTGCAAAAGTCTGTCATTTGTAGAACCAAAAATGATATCATCAACATAAATCTGGACCAGAAGTAAGTCCTTTCCATGGTTGAGGTAGAACAGTGTTTTATCTATAGTTCCTCTGTTAAATCCACTTTCCAGAAGAAACTGAGCTAAAGTCTCATACCATGCTCTTGGAGCTTGCTTAAGTCCATAAAGTGCTTTATCAAGCCTGTAGACATAATCCGGATATTTGGAATCTACAAAGCCTGGAGGTTGTTCAACATATACTTCTTCCTCCAATTCTCCATTGAGAAAAGCACTTTTCACATCCATTTGAAAGACAGTAAACTTTTTGTGAGCAGCATAAGCCAAAAATATCCTTATGGCTTCCAATCTAGCAACTGGTGCAAATGTTTCATCATAATCAATTCCCTCCTGTTGAGAATATCCTTTTGCAACCAGCCTTGCCTTATTCCTTGTAATTATGCCATCACTATCAGTTTTGTTTCTGAATACCCATTTTGTACCAACAACAGATCTATTCTTTGGTCTTGGTACTAGGGTCCAGACTTTGTTTCTTTCAAATTCATTTAACTCTTCCTGCATTGCTTGCACCCAATCAGCATCTTGAAGAGCTTCTTCCACTTTCTTTGGCTCAGTCTGAGAAAGAAACGAATGGTAAAGACATTCACTTGAAGTAGTTGTTCTAGTTCTGACACCTGCATCAGGATTTCCAATTATCAAATCAGGTGTATGTGATTTAGTCCACTTCCTTGCAGATGGAAGGTTTTCTCTAGAACTGGATGCTCCCCCATGATCCATGATGTCTTCATTTTCATTTTCTGATGCTCCCCCTGAAACTATGCTCTCTGAGTTGGATTCTTCAGAATTTAGATTTTCAGAACTATCAGAATTTGGCTTATCAGAACTTGACGAATCAGAACTTGACGAATCAGAACTTGAAGAGCCAGATGTATGTTCTGATGCTTCTTGAGATGTGGTAAGATCTTGAGTATGCTCCCCCTGCATAGATGCATCTTCCTTTGGCGGAGTCACCACGGTTTCAATAACATCAGGGTTTATTCTATCAGAGTTAGCAGTATCAGGACTTAGATTGTCAGGATTATCAGTATCAGAATTTGAGTCTTCATTTTCAAATCTCAGCTGATCATGATCAATAAAATCTTCAAGTCCAGTAATCTTCTTGTCATCAAAAGAGACATTGATAGATTCCATGACCACTCTTGTTCTCAAGTTATAGACTCTGAAGGCTTTTGTGGAAAGTGGATATCCAACAAAGATTCCTACATCAGCTTTTAGATCAAATTTGGATAGCTGTTTAGGATGAGTCTTAAGAACAAAACACTTGCATCCAAATACATGAAAATACTTTAGATTTGGCTTCTTTTTCTTGACCATCTCATATGGTGTCTTTCCTTGCTTGTTGATGAGTGTTGCATTCTGAGTAAAACAAGCAGTATGCACAGCTTCAGCCCAGAAATAGGTTGGAAGCTTTGCTTCATCAAGCATTGTACGTGCAGCTTCAATGAGAGTTCTATTCTTCCTTTCAACAACTCCATTTTGCTGTGGAGTTCCAGGAGCAGAAAATTCCTGCTTGATTCCATGGTCTTTGCAGAACTCTTCCATTATCAAATTCTTGAACTCAGTACCATTATCACTCCTTATTATCTTTACTGAGTCTTTGACCAATTTATCCAGTTGACTGACATGATCAATCAAGATAGATGCAGTTTCACTTTTTATGTGCAAGAAATACACCCATGTGTATCTGGTGAACTCATCCACTATGACCAAAGCATATTTCTTCTTTGCAATAGACATGACATTTATTGGACCAAATAGATCAACATGTAATAGGTGATAAGGCTCAAGAATTGATGATTCAGTCTTGTTCTTGAATAAGGATTTTCTTTGTTTAGCCTTCTGACAAGAATCACAAAGGCCATCAGGAGCAAATACTGTCTTTGGCAGTCCTCTCACAAGATCTTTCTTGACCAACTCATTTATATTATTGAAATTTAAATGAGAGAGTTTCTTGTGCCAATTCCAGCTTTCTTCAATTGATGCTCTACTCAACAGACAGATTGCAGAACCATCAATACTTGTTGAAAGCTTAGCTTCATAAATGTTACCACGCCTGTATCCTTTCAGAACAACTTTGCCTTTAGATTTACTTACAACTTCACAGTGTTCTTCAAAGAAATCAACATGATAACCTCTGTCACAGATTTGACTTATACTCAGCAAATTGTGTTTAAGTCCTGAGACTAGAGCTACTTCTTTAATGATGACATTCCCAAGAATGATATTGCTATATCCCAATGTTTTTCCAATGTTGCCATCTCCATAAGAAACACTTGGGCCAGCTTTCTCCACAAAGTCTGATAGCAGGGCTTTATTTCCAGTCATACGTCCTGAACATCCACTGTCCAGAACTAGGATGTTTTTCCTGTTGCCCTGCAATCACAAAGACCACTAATGATTAGTTTTAAGGACCCAGACTTGCTTGGATCCTTTGGCCTTATTAAGTTTGTTAACATTTGCAGCGGATTTAGCATCAAAGTTTATGTTAACATTTTTCTTATCAGAATTTACACTATCAGACTTTGAATCAGAACTTACACTAGAAGGAACAATGGAAACTTTCTTTAAAGAAGGTTTTATTTGATAATAATCATAGTACAAACTATGATATTCCTTACAAGTATAAATGGAATACCATAAACTACCATAATGAAAATAAGGATTTTGTGGCTTATATCTAACAGACTGACTCTTAACTCCTGACTTTGAAGGTAAGGAGTTTGTGTTTTTATTCTTCCTGCAAAAAGAAGCCGGATGGTTAGAACTTCCACAGTTATGACGCATTTTCCTAGGAGCTTCAAGAACAGACTTATAATCATTGCTTTTATTCACACTTTCCTTTCCATTCCTATTTTTCCTAGGTGATTTTACCTTGTTTGCATTCTTAACATCTTTTAGCTTATGTTTAAGCTGCTTCTTAGTCATTAAGCCTATGTTTACTTCGCTGTCTTTTCCTGTTTTAGTTTGTCAGAAGTTAATTCCTTTTTAACTTCTGATTTCTCATTATCAGACCTTACAGCTACAAACTTGACAGGTTTTAACTTTGGCTTTTGTTTAACAACTACAGGCTTAATACCTAAGCCCTCTTTCCAGTTTTCACTACTTAACAAATTCTGAGTTGTTCTGCCAGAGTTAGTCCAAGTCCTGATAACCTCTCTTTCCTTTTCTAACTCAGTTTTTAGAGATTCATTCATTTTTAGCACTTCATCCCTAACATAAAAAGCATCATCTCTATCTTTCTGAGTTTGATGGAACATAACTAACTCCTTTTCTAAGAAATCATTTCTTTTCTTAAAAACAAGATTTTCAGAAGTTAATCTTTCACATGTTAAAGTTTGATCTCTATAACTAACAAACATGGTTTTAAGATATCTTCTCAACTCATTTATATCATCATTATGAAAGGCATAAGTAGTTTGAGGTACCTTTGATTCAGCAGCTTCAGAACTGCTTTCAGCACTTGCCTTATCAGCATTTGCCATCAAGGCATAATTCTCCTCACTTTCAGAATCTGAGGTGTCTGTCCAGCTTTTCTTCTTTGTGACAAGAGCCTTGCCTTTGTCACTCTTCACTTTCTTGCAATCAGGAGATATGTGGCCTTTCTCACCACAGTTGTAGGATTTGACATTTGTATAATCTCCTCTGTCAGACTTTCCTCCTCTGCTCTCAGATCTTCTGAAATTCTTCTTTTCAGAACTTGTGCCTTTCCTGGAAAACTTCTTTCCCTTCCTGAACTTCCTGTATGCAATCTTTGTGATCCCTTTCACCATAAGAGCACACAGCTTCGTCATCTCCTCATCAGCATCCGTCTCAGGCAAGCTTTCAGATTCTCAGTCATCATCACTTTCAGAACTTGATGACTCAGTATCAGACTTTATGAAGAGAGCTTTACCCTTGTCTTTCCTTGAGGTAGCTGCCTTGGGGGATTCTTCTTCAGCCTTAAGAGCAACTGTCCTTGACTTTCCACCTTTTCTCTTGCTTCTTTGTTCCATCTCAAGTTCATGAGCCTTGAGCATTCCATAAATTTCATTAAGAGTTGTTTCATCAAGATTGTAGTTGTCTCTTATTGTTGTTGCCTTCAAATCCCAGCATTCAGGAAGAGCTAACAGGAATTTAAGGTTTGAATCTTCAAGATCATACTCCTTATCAACCAGTGATAGATCATTCAAGAGTTTGACAAATCTATCATATAAATCAGTCAATGACTCATTAGCCTTTGAGTCAAAGTGTTCATACTCTTGAGTGAGTATTGTCTTCCTATTCTTCTTAATCGTATCAGTTCCCTGACACCTTGTTTCCCGGGCATCCCATATCTCCTTTGTAGTCTTACAGTTTATTACCCTGTTTGACATTACATTATCAATGGCACTATGCAGTAAGTGTCGTACCTTAGCATCCTTAGCAATTGATGCGATATCTTCAGCAGTGTAATCACTCTTCTCCTTTGGTACAGTCTTTGCTGCTTCACCTGCAACTGCAACCGCGAGCTTGGTTGGTTTGTGAGGCCCTTCCTTGATTCTATCAAGATATTCTGAATCTGTTGCTTCCATAAACATGGTCATCCTCACCTTCCATATGGGATATTCAGATGCTCTTAATATGGGAACTCTGATGGTCTCATATCGGCTTTGAATTTGTGTCTTAGGAGGCTCTTCGGTTTTGGTGGGCTTAGTTGGAGTTTCTATTTCAGACATGATTGTGTTTGGATCTTAAACTGTTTGTGCGTTAACAGATAGGCTCTGATACCACTTGTTAGGTCACACACACACTGTAGAGGGGGTGAATACAGTGTATAGTACAATCAAATCAAACTTTAATAACTCAAGTAACAGAAAACAAACTTTATTGAAACAATAAACTTTGTTACAGTATGGAACTGTTACCTCTCAATGATGAACAAATATCATGAGAGCTGCTAGGGTTACAATGAATAAACTTCTCGAATATGATAACACTTATAGTGTAAACCCTATGTCTGTGTTTATATACTACACAGTTACAAGATAATCGCTAATTGATATGGAATATAATTCTGCTTCCTAAAATATATCAATCAGATATCTTTTCTTCCAAGTATTCTATTCTTCATAGAATTCCTTCTTCATGCATATCTCTTCTTATGGTTATCTCGATCTTCTTTCCTTTAATCAGTTGTTGTCCTTATCTGAACGTCCTTCAGTACTTAAGTTTTGATATCCATCTTCTGATGATTATCTCCTAATAATATAAGTACTGATATCCTTAAGTCCTGACTTTCAGTAAGTACTGATTTATCCTGTTTAAGTAAGATCTGAAAACTAAACATAAATCATATTAGCCATGACATTATCAAATATATCTAGCATATTACATAAAAATAAAAGAATATACACGAGTCGTTATATCCTTCCCCCTTAAAAAGATTATGTCCCCAGAATCTGACTTAGCTAACCAAATGAGGATATTTATCAAGCATGTCTGACTCTAATTCCCAAGTAGACACTTGTACTCGAGGATTTCTTCACAAAACTTTTACTCTAGGAATCGACTTATTCCTAAGGACTCGTTCCTTACGGTCTAGGATTTGGATCGGTTGTTCTATATAGGACAAATCTGGCTGAAGCTCAATCGGTTCATATTATATGACTTGATTCGAACTAGGAATATAGGGCTTCAACATAGATACGTGGAACACATTATGAATGTGCTACCACTATGATGGTAACGCTATCTCATAGGCAACCTTTCCTACTTTCTTCAAAACCTCAAATGGTCCTATAAATCTAGGGCTAAGTTTACCCGTTTGACCAAATCGTACTAACCCTTTCCAAGGTGATACTTTTAGTAACACCAAAGCTCCTATATCGAAGTCCATATCTTTCCTATATAAATCTGCATATTTTCTCTGTCTATCTTGGGCCGCTTCTAATCTTTTTTGAATCAACACTATGGCATCTCTAGTTTGCTAGACCAACTCGGGACCTAACACTTTCTTTTCTCCTACCTCATCCCAATAAAATGGTGATTTAAACTTACGTCCATACAAATCTTCGTAAGGCGGCATCCCGATACTGGCATGGTAACTATTATTATACGAGAACTCAATCAAGGGTAGGTGTTCATCCCAATTACCCTTAAAATCCAAAACACAGAATCTCAGCATATCCTCTATGGTCTGAATCATTCTTTCACTCTGACCGTCTGTCTGCGGATGATAACTGGTGCTCATATTCAACTTCGTTCCTAGGCACTCTTGGAATTTAGTCCAGAACTTGGAATTAAATCTCGGGTCTCAATCTGACACTATAGACACAGGCACTCCATATTTGGTAACTATCTCATCCAAATATAACTTAACTAGCTTTTCCAACAAATACATTTCATTGATCGGAAGAAAATACACTGACTTAGTCAATCTGTCAATGATTACCCAAATAGCGTCGTGATTTGCTCTCGTCCTTGGCAATCCCACTATAAAATCTATAGCAATCTCTTCCCATTTCCATTGGGGAATCTCCAAAGGTTGTAACAATCGACTCGGTCGTTGATACTCTGCATTCACCATTTGACATATATGACATTTATTTACCCAATTGGCAATATATTTCTTCATTCCTGGCCACCAAAAGTTTCTCTTCAAGTCTTGGTACATCTTAGTACTACCAGGGTGGATAGAAAACCTAGAGTTATGCGCTTCGTGTAATACCTCATTCTTCAATTCCGTTACATTAGGAATCCAAACTCTGGATGAAAATCTATAAAAACCTTGATTATCTTTTTGAGTACACAACTCTTCTCCCGTCAAAGTATCCGACTCTTGTTCCATAACTCCTTGACACCTTCTGATCTTTTCCATTAATGCCGGTTGGAAAGAAACTTCATATAGTTGCTCTTGATTCTCACTAGGTACTCGGACCTCAATCTCCATTCTTTCTAAGTCTTGTGCTAGTTCTTCTGCCATCTTAATCATATTCAACCTTTTTTTCTACTCAAGGCATCAGCCACCACATTGGCTTTACCTGGGTGATAATTAATTGAACAATCGTAGTCCTTAATCAGCTCCAACCACCTTCTCTGTCTCATATTCAAATCCTTCTGTGTAAATATATACTTCAGGCTCTTATGATCTGTATAAATATCGCATTTCTCTCCATACAAGTAGTGATGCCATAATTTCAGAGCAAATAATATAGCCGCCAACTCAAGGTCATGAACTGGATATTTCTGCTCATGAGGTTTTAACTGTCTGGAGGCATAAGCAATAACTTTATCATGTTGCATTAGCACACAACCTAATCCTTTCAAAGAAGCATCACTATAGATCACAAAGTTTCCCGTCTCATCTGGCAATGCTAATACTGGAGCCGTCACTAATCTTCATTTCAATTCTTGGAAACTTTCTTCACACTTTTCCGTCCAAACGAACTTCTCATTCTTCCTGGTCAACTTGGTTAATGGGGATGCAATCTTCGAGAAATCTTTCACAAACCGTCGATAATATCCTGCTAACCCAAGAAAACTTCTTATTTCCGTCAGTGTCTTCGGTTGCTCCCACTTTGATACGGCTTCAATCTTTACTGGGTCTACTTTGATACCTTCCTTACTCACTACATGTCCAAGAAACTGTACTTCGGTCAGCCAAAACTCACACTTAGAAAACTTCGCATAAAATTATTTTTCTCTTAATTTCTGAAGAGCAATCCGTAGATGCATTGCGTGATTTTCTGGATTCTTCGAATATATGAGGATGTCATCAATAAATACAATAACAAAATTATCCAGATACTCCTTATATACCCTATTCATCAAATCCATGAAAGCCGCTGGCGCATTCCCCAATCCAAACGACATCACTAGAAACTCATAATGGCCATACCTTGTTCTGAATGCAGTCTTGGGGATATCTTCTGGCTTTATCTTCAATTGGTGGTAGCCAGATCTTAAGTAAATCTTTGAGAAGTAACATGCTCCCTTAAGCTGATCAAACAAATCGTCGATGTGTGGCAAACGATACTTATTCTTTATCGTCAACTTGTTCAGCTCTTTGTAGTCAATACACAATCTAATACTTCCATCCTTTTTCTTCACAAATAGCACTGGAGCATCCCCCACAGAGAAACACTGGGTCGAATAACTCCCTTGTCCAATAATTCCTGAAGTTGCTTAGCCAATTCTTTCATTTCCATTGGGGCCATCCGATATGGAGCCTTAGAAACTGGTTCAGCTCCCGGTATCAAATCAATGGAAAACTCTATCTCTCGATCAGGTGGCATTCCTGGTAACTCTTCTGGGAAAACGTCAGGGAATTCTCTCACTATGGGGATCTCATCCAAAATAGGGGTCTCTTTCTTCGTATCCACCACATGAGCCAAATACGCCTCACACCCTTGCCATAACAATCTCTTTGCTTGCATTACTGAAAGGAACTTTCTATCTTGTCTCTGTCCCTGGTAACTGATCCTTTTATTATCTGGGGTGTACATAACAACTCTCTTTTTCTTACAGTCGATATTCTCCTTATATAAAGACAACCAATCCATACCTAAAATAACATCAAAGTCTCCCAACTCGAAGGGTATTAAGTCAACAGGGAACATATACCCCAAAATCTCTAGGGAACATCTAGGACAAAATTGATTTACGGGTACTTTATCTTTATTAGCCACTTCTATGGTCAAAGGTTCCTCTAGATCTTCCAACATCAATTGCATTTTATTCACACAATTCACATATATAAAAGATTTAGATGCTCTCGAATCAAACAATACGTTAACAGGTACGAAATTAAGAGAAATTGTACTTGCAACCACATCAGAATCATGAACTGGAGACTTTTTGGTCATCTTAAAAGTCCTAGCTCTAGCAGTACTGGTTGCTGGTCCTTGGGATACACTCCTTCCAGCATTACCTTGGGTCACTGACTTGTAATTTCTAGCTATGTGTCCCACTTTGCCGCAACTAAAACAAGTGACTCCTTGAATCTCAGACTTACACTCTGTGGAATAATGACCTTTCTGTCCACACTTAAAACAATTGATATTCACTCGACACTGTCCACTGTGCTTTTTCCCACACGTCTTACAATCAACCATTGGCTTACTAACCCTCGTCGGAGCAGAGTTAACTGAAGTGGTACCGGGTTTAGCCTGGGGAAAATTCTGCCTCTTGAACCTCTTATTTTTATTCTTTCCAAACCAACGCTGGAACTTCCGACTCGTTATTCCTGGTTCTGACCTAGCAGGTCCACTTTCAAATTTCCTCTTCTTCTCACCCTGCTCCTTTGTAGCTAACCTCAGATCACTCTCTATCACTAGGGCAGCCTGAACTCCCAAAATATAGGTCTTGAGTTGTAAGGCTACAACCTCACTCCTTATTTTTGGCTTCAACCCTTGTTGAAACTGCTTCGCTCATTGAGGTTCTGAACTCACATATTCCGGTGCTATACGGGCCAACTCCGTAAACTTCGCTTCATACTCCGTAACACTCCTATCCCCTTATTTCAATTCTAAAAATTCCATCTCCGTTTGACTCTGGAGACAGTCCAAAAAGTATTTCTCCAAAAACAACTCTGTAAATCTGGCCATTGAACTGGACCTTCTCTTTCTAGAGCTCGCGTAGATTCCCACCAATAATTTGAATCATTCCTTAGAAAATAACTAGCATAATCCTTCTTTACATCCTCACTCACCTTGGTGAGCGCAAATGCCTTTTCCATCTCCTTTAACCATATCCTGGCAGCAACAGGATCTACTTCTCCTTTAAACTCTGGGGGCTTCACTGCCTGAAAAGACTTAAAACTAACACCCTGAATTACCCCCCACATCTCATGTTGCTGCTGGATTTGTAGTTGCTTCTGTTGGATTTGCTGTTGTTGTTGTTGTATGAGCTGCTGTTGCTGTTGTTGTTGTTGCAATTGTTGCTACTGCTGCTGGAATTGTTGTTGCTGTTGGGCCAGCTATGTAGACTGCTGACGGAACAAGTTCATCAATTCACTCATGGAAGGATCCCCAGCAGATCCATTATTGGGTTAAGAGTTTCTCTTTGGTGGCATTTCCTGAAACATAACATTCATATATAAGAAAATGGATTGCTCCAGGCAGTTTATATTTATGCATCAGGAGAGCGTTGCCACTAAGATAATATCCTCATCCCCAGTTTAATTGGATCCGTCCTCAGTGAATGATTATAATCTAAAATTGCCAGCAACAGAAACAACAATAATAATAACAACAATAATAACAACGCACAATATATATAAAAACTGAACAATAGACACTACAAGAAAAAAGTCCATAGACATCGCTTTTTGGCCGATGTCTATGCTGTTTCCCAACCGATGTTGATGTCGGTGATGTCTATTCTAGACATCGGTGAATACCCGATGTCTATACTGGATTAGACATCGATTTTAGTTAAAAACAGATGTCTATGTGTTGATTATTAAAACAAAATGCTATAAGTAAATTATTTAATAACTAAATTACACCTAATTAAACATGTTAAACATATCATGAGCTATGTTTTTTGTCACAAAAACATCGATTTTAGTGAAAAACACTGATGTCTATGTGATGATTTTTCACAAAAAATGCTATAACAAAATTATTTAATAACTAAATTACACCTATTAAAACATATTAAACATATATTGAGCTATGTTTTTTGTCACAAAAATATCGATAATTTTGACAGAGGTGATGTAAAATGGCATATTAAACATCTGTTTCTTTAATAAAAGGTGATGTCTAATTAAGCGTATAAACATCAGTTTTTTCTAGAATGAAGTGATGTCTATGTATCCTTTAGACTTGAACATATTAGTTTTTCACATCAGTTATTTCCCTTAAACTGATGTACATTGCATTTTTTGACATCAGTTTTGTTTGGTTAAAAGTGATGTACATTATCTTTTTTGACATCAGCTTTTCTTAATTAAAAGTGATGTGTAAGAAATTTATAGACCAAATTGTGTAAAGTTTTACATCACTAATTTTCTAAAAAAGCGATGTACTCGTTACTAATAGACATTTGTTATAAATAAAACCGATGTCCTTTACTACATAACCAAAACTAAAACATTGGAAAACACGCATCCATACAAATCTAACCAGTCAATCATTCATACATTTAACCATTCAATCATCCGAAAACCACCAACACCAACCCCATCATCTGCATCAATCATCCAAAAATCACCAACACCAACCCCATCATCTGCATCAATCATTCAAAACTACAGAATCTACATTACCAAATGTACAACCCCCAGCATTTGCAAACCTATACAGCAACCCCAGTATTTATACACTTACATTCTTACTACACAGAACCGTCTAAATTACCAAATGTACGACTACGCAAAAGAAAAGACCTTGAGTACAAGAATTGATCAGATATGCTCTTGGATGAACTGCAGAGCCTCAATGCGAACTTCATCTAGCTGTTCAATGCTGTAACACGATCGAGTCTTGGCCAACCACTACAAATTCGAAACAAACAAAATTCAGTACATGAATGAAAAGTAACCATATCGAAAAGTAACCATATCTCAGTATATAGCAAACTGGAAGCGTCAAGGTAATACCTTTTTAGCAAAATTCAACTTGTCATCATCGATAATTTCTTTCATGTATCGCATTATTACATACGCACATTCAATCCCACCGGGTTGTTTGGGAGATCCCTATTTCATTAATTAAAAGACAAATCAGGCATGTCAAATAAATCATATATATTAAGCACAAATATTAGGTACTCGATCTATTGTACTTACACTAAGAAACTTTGCCTTGGCCATCTTGTTGCCCCTGCCGGTTTCAGAGTTGTAACTTTTCAAAGCCCTGCATAAAAAACATAAAATCTCATATAATGTACAGAAATGAACATGCAATTATACCAAACTGTTACGTTAATAAAAATTTACCTTGATAACGCCTTTTCTAGTTCTGAAAATTGTGTCGGGTGAGGTAGTGGATTCAGAATATATATTTCCCCTTCCCAGATAACGACCAAAATCCAATGCATACTATTTTCATAAAAAAACAAAGACAGATAGGACACATCACATAGAAATTTCTACTGTACTATCCATGTTTTTAATTTTCAGTATTACAATAAGTACTTACTTCTGATTATGCGGAAGAAAGAATAGGCGATCTGGGTTACCCTCTCTCAACCGGTTTAAAATGTATGCTTCAAAATCAGCATTCACGTGATATGTGGATCTGGGGTCAATAAAAGCAAATGTCTCCGCCAGTTCTGGTATTTCACTAATCTCAGAATGCAAGTGCCTATCGAAAGAGTGCTGATGTTAAAATGCAAGTTCTGGAAAATTACAAACATTAAAAAAAATGATCATTAAAAAGAAAAAAAAGGTAACTTACGCCATGTAACTTGCAACTACTGCTTGGCCCAACATTTCAAACTCCAATAAAGACACAACATTCTCATGCAATAAATAAATTGTTTTTTCATGTCCAAACACATTCGGCTCACATCGAACCTGGATACTGACCCCGGTAGTTTTCATCCAAGTTGTTGCATGTTTATACAACAGCTTAAAGCCCTTTGGCACTTTCGCACCTGGCTTTGCTTGAAGAAATTGTGCCTTCAAATCCTGCAACCCGTCATTCTTTTTTATTTTTTCAGCACTTGTTCGGGGCCTTTCTTTTTTCTGCACCTGATGATAATATAAAACCAAAATAAAATGTACATACCACTTAATTTTTAATATCTTGAAATGAACAATTTAATTTCAAAATTCAGACAATATTATACATATATATATTATTCATTATACCGCAACATTTGTGTAGCTAATTAATTCCTCAGGCCATGCCAAAAAAGATCCTAGAGCATCGCGGACAGTCATCATGTCATCACCACGTGTCTCAGCTGGAAGCAAGGCATCTGGTTTTATGAGGCCATCAACGGAGACACATTGATGTCCAATTGGTATATCAACTCCATGTACCAAATCAGTTAAATTATCCTCGCGAGGATATACCATACCAAATGCAACCTTATTCTCAAGTCTCTCGACAGATAGCTCACAAGATCGTTGGGCCTATAATATTTAAATAAACAAAATTAAAAAATTAAGGTAACAATGATTTACCTTAGTAAGATAAATGACAAGGTTGCTCACAAAATTAAAATAACTTACGTGACTTCCAGGAGGTGAAGGCCTAGTTGGGCCATCTGTAAAAACACAGTCATCATCTTCATATACCAACACAACTCCTCTTGCAGGTGGTGGATTTGACTTCATTTCTTTATCCTTTTCCGGATCGAAACTTGCCTTTTCAGATGGCATTGGAGAGTGAAAACTACCTCCACTTTCGATCACTGACTTCAAGCGATCAATCTCTGCCTCGAGAGCTTGCGTTTTTTTTTCAAGCAGTTCATCCCTTTGTCGATCACGGGCCATCAACTCTGCCTTTGTGATTCGAAGCTTTGGCTCTCTTGGCAAATTAAAGTATTGTTTTGGAGTGATGTACCCTCCAACAGCCCGAACCCTCCCAGAATGCTCACGACTCTCCAAAGCCGTTGTCAGAACATCTTCAGCACCAGAAAACTGAATCTCACCCTTCTTCTTTTTTTCCAACAATGCGTTCTGTTAACAAGAAAATAAATTAACCAAAATGGAGTTAACTAGTTTTCAATAAAAGATAAATAATAATTATTTCGCATAATTGTAATCAGTATAATTAAAGACCAATTAACTAAAACATTGACAGGGGTCCTATTTATACTGATTCGCCTACTTTACTGATTTATGTCGTCCTAATTTTACTGATTCGCCTACTTTAATGTAATTTAACCAAAATTAAAACTTACAATTTTATCGCATACAACAGCCAAATCTTCATCGACCTCTTCGACCTCTTGTCCGTTTTTCCGCTTACGAGCCTTTTGCCAAAAAATCGCTCTATCCGGTTCTTCTCCCGGATTCAACCTTCCTTTTTTTATCTGTTACAAATAAAATAAAATACAGTAATACAAATAACTCCAGGGCTAAAAAATGTAGGACTCTAATTTATTATGGACTGACCTATTATAAATTAAATACAGTTATACAATTAAATGAACTTTTCTTACCTCATCTTCTTTTAAACCGATGTACCCCTTTCTTGACAACCGGTGATGATATTTTCTCTTAGACACTCTTTCACTTTGTGTGTCATGAATTTCCTAAAAACATGTCACAAGATTACAAAAATTACAACAGACGATGCAAAAAAATCACCAAATCATATATTACAGAATTAAAACATACCTTCCACTTAGAATCAGTCCTCTGTCTCACAAACCTTTTCCAGGTTGCCTTACTAACATAGCCATAGCCTCTTGGCGGCTTACTCAGCTTCTTCTTTTCTCCAATAAATGGTAGCACATACTTTCTCGTCAAATCAGTCTTAAACTGTCGCCATTTAGAGCCTGCTGACTTTAGGACCATGTTTTCAATTTCTGGTTTAACTTTGAAGGTAGCCTGAAAAAACACAAGTTCACAAAATCATAACAGGAAAAACTTATATTCAAGATCTATATTTGATAATAATTTTTTACAATTGATCTAGTACCTGGAGATCTAACCAAAGCTTTGATTTTAATTCAGGGTCTACATTTGGCCACGTAGGAATGTCGATTGGAATCATAGTCCTAGCCAACATACCAATGTAAGACTGCAAACGGGCTCTAGTTTCCCCATTAGGAATTCCCCATTCATTGGCAGTGACTTTAACTTTCTTCCCGCGAGCTTTCTTGACAATCACTTTGTACATTGCGCATACGCCTCGCTTACCCCCAGACTTCCTTGTAGCAGTATTAGTTGTAGTATTTGTCTGTTCTGAGTTAGTCGGTTGAGATTCCGATGCATGCCCTTCATTGTTTTCATCATTGTTCGGAACATCCTCCAGCCGCTTGGGGCTTCCACCGCTAAGATTCTGTGATGCAGTCTTTTCTGATTGCTTTCGCATTTGCTTTTTTGGTGCCATTCTTTCCTCTTCCTCTAATCTAAAAAATTAACTAATATTTAACAGATTAGAACAACTACACAGTTCATGGTATAATGTCTAACAGATATGCAGAAAATTAAACAAAATTCTCATTTAATTGTCAAGAAAAATTACAGATAGACTTCTATAACTACATTGAAAAATTACAAGAAAACAGAGATCACAAGCTACATTACAAATAACAAGAAAAATTACAAATAACAAGAAAAATTACAAATAAGGAGAATATATAGCTAGACTCCTATAACTTTTTGACCCATATACCCTCAACATTTTCTCTTCTATTACAAACACTTGCATCATCAATTTTAGCAGGGTCACATGTAGGGATATTAGAACAGAATGGGGGAGGGTTCCAGGAGGTGTCTTCAGGAGCATCTTCATTGTAAACATCATGATAGTCTCGAGTTGTCGCCGATAACACAACGGACCAATTAGCATCAACTGGATCCTCAATATAAAATACTTGGTTGACTTGGTCAACAGAGACATATTTGTCCTTTTTGTGAACTGGTCGATTGAAGTTGACAAGGGTGAAACCAAGATCATCGGACTTGACACCTTTGTTACTTGCTGCCCATGTACATAAAAACAGAGGGGCCTTGAATGCGTGGTAGTCTAATTCCCATATTTCCCTGATCACCCCATAAAATTTTAAATCACTCTCTATAGGATTCATGTCCTTAGCACTAGAGACTTGGACTGTCCTTGCAACTAATGACACACCACTATTCTGAACTACCCTTGCATTATCTCGATCCTTTGTGTGGTATCGGACCCCTTCAACAGCATAACTTTCGTAAGTCAAAACTGAAAATGAAGGTTTCCCAGCAAACCATCTTATAGTTTCAGATACGGCTTCCGCATTCTCCCTCATTTCTGTACTGACCTACATATAATTTATTGATGCATATAAGTGGCTACAAATTTAAAAACACGACATATAAAAATAAAAAAGAAGGAAAAATAATGTAAACCAACTTTTTGTTCAAACCAATCGGCAAATTGTCGATTGTGCTCTCCCAATAGCCACTGTACACTCTTCTTTTTCCCTCGATAAATCTCTTCCAAATATTTTTTATGCAACCTGAAATTACTTACATCAAATTCGACTAAACTATACCAAATACAACTTTAACAATTATATGTATACTTTTTATGTTTTACTTACATAACATATGGTTCCACTTCCGAATTATTACGAAGAACTGAAAGATGAGCCTCATCTCGTTCTTTTTCCGCAACTGACTTCATAGTCACACCACCGATTGGACCGGAAATTTTTTCTTCATCTTTCGGAAGACCGGTTGTTCTACTACTCCCGCTATAGAACTCACTGCAAAATTCTATTGACTCTTCTTTGAGGTAACCTTCAGCTATAGAACCTTCTGGATATAATCGGTTTCTTACATAACTCTTCAATATTTTATTAAAGCGTTCAAATGGAAACATCCATCTATAAAAAACCGGTCCACATAATCGCAGTTCCCTTACTAGGTGGACCATAAGATGTATCATAACATCAAAAAATGACGGAGGGAATATCTTCTCTAACTCACACAGGGTCAATATCACATCTGCTTGTAATTTATTCAACTTTGACACATCTACAACTTTGTTGCACAGAGAGTTGAAGAAAAAACACAATCTTATGATACTAACCCTAACATTTTTCGGAAGCACTGAACGAATGCAAACAGGTAGTAGTTGTTGGAGAAGGATATGGCAGTCATGGGACTTTAAACCATACAACTTCATATCAATCATCGATACACAATTTCTTATATTTGAAGCATGTCCGTATGGAAGTTTCATGTCGTACAATGATGCCAATATTATTTGTTTTTCTTTCCGGGAGAGAGTATAAGGGGCAGGAGGTAGGTATGTTCTTTTCTCACCTACTTCTGGAGCTAAATCAGGCCGTATTCCCATGTCAACCAAATCAAGACGCGAGGCAAGGCTGTCTTTACTCTTGAATTTCATGTGTAGAAGTGTCCCAATTATATTATCACACACGTTCTTTTCGACGTGCATGACATCTAAACAATGTCGAACATGGTGAAACTTCCAATACTCTAACTCAAAAAAAACTGACTGTTTTTTCCATGGAGACTCCACCTTTTTTGGCTTCCCCCCCTTTCCAAAACTGAACCTAAGTTGCTGTTGTTGCCCCAACACTTCCTCTCCGCTAAGTGGTTCAGGTGCACAACCAAATTCTTGTTCTCCATTAAAAGCTGTCCTTTGTCTCCTATACGGATGATAAAGATCTAAATACCGACGATGTCCTTGGTAGCTCATTTTTCTACTACGACTTAGATATTTAGCCACGGTCTGATCACCGCATACTGGACATGCCCTATAACCCTTATTAACGTACCCCGACAAATTTCCATATCCCGGAAAGTCATTTATTGTCCACATCAAGATTGCCTTTAGAGTGAAAAAGGATTTGGTATGGGCATCGTACACGTTTGGTTCACCTTCCTCCCACAATTTTTTTAAATCGTCGATCAGTGGCTGGAGATATACGTCAATATCATTACCAGGCTCTTGTGGGCCTGAAATTAATGTTGTTAACATCATAAACTTCCTCTTCATGCATAACCATGGAGGAAGATTATATGTTACTAACATAACTGGCCAGCAGCTGTACCGATTATTTAATCCATTGTTGTGTGGATTTATACCATCGGCCGCTAATCCTAAACGTATATTTCTTGCCTCGCTACCAAACTCAGGCCACCTACAATCTACATTTCTCCAAGAAGGAGAATCAGAGGGGTGACGCATCTTTCCATCTTTGGATCGATTATTTGCATGCCAACTCATTAATTCAGCAGTAGATGAAGATTTAAACATTCTTTTAAATCTGGGGATTATCGGAAAATACCACATAACCTTAGCTGGCACATTTACCCTAACTTGACCATCTTTCCCAACTTTCCAGCGAGAGAGATGGCATTTGGGACACTCGGAAGAAGACTCGAGAATTGGACCCCTGTATAATACGCAGTCATTTGGACAAGCGTGGAATTTAATATACTCGAGGCCTAAATCAGTCAATGTTTTCTTGGCTTCATACATATTAGACGGAAGCAGATTATCTTTA
The DNA here is from genome assembly GCF_009905375.1 of Apium graveolens. Lineage (NCBI taxonomy): Eukaryota > Viridiplantae > Streptophyta > Magnoliopsida > Apiales > Apiaceae > Apium > Apium graveolens. Next base: position 78,156,916 of record NC_133656.1, read on the forward strand.
GGAAGAATTGATCCAATTGATTGAAGCAGATCAGTAAAAGCTTTATCGGAAACTCCAAACCTAGCCTTCCAATTATGTAATTTTAAGACCGACTCCAGTTTAGTACACTCACTTCCCTCAAACAGAGGTTGTTCTGCATCGGCAACAAACCTCTTAAAGTTATCTGACTCTTTATCGCAATCTTCCCTACTATAGGCTGCTTCACACACGTTAAATGTTTCTGAAATTGGTATGGGCTTCGAGGGAGGACAAGTACTACCAACAGATGACCTAGTACTATTATCATGGTTTTCTCCATGCCAAATGCAATCAGAATATCCTAAACTAAACCCTGATTCATAAAGATGACCTCTGATTATATTCACAGAAAACTTTTTGAAGTTAGAGCAGTGTGCACAAGGACAAGGAATTTTCTTGGGGTTTTTAGCATTTTCCTCGGCAAATATCAAGAAGTTTTCAACACCAATTTCATACTGTAGAGAATCCCTATCGGCTTTTATCCAAGACCTATCCATTTAAAACCACCTGGTATGTCACTAAAAAATTCAGTATAAGGCTTATATTTATTTTATAAGCCTAATATTTATTTTAGAAGTCTAACTTGATTTTAAGTATGACATCCACACATAGGGCAGACTATAAACGACATAAGAAAACTGAGAATTCATATTATACATAATGCATATTATACATTTTAATGTTATATATTTTATTATAATATGATATGAATCGATTTGTAATGCATTACGTAATTCATATTATACATTTAATTATAGTACTAGTACTATATATTAACTAGTCATTCGGTACTTAATGTATAATCACTATATAATTAACCATAGTATAATAGTCAGATCACGGATGCAGATTATCAAATTATAAATGTACTATTTTCAACTAAACACTTGCATACACAATCACTAAATTAACCACACACTTGCATCCAAAATTCAGAACACGACTACATTTAAATATAACATACTAATACCAAAATGAATTCTCCTGCACATAATTGCAAATAAAACAAAACTGAGATTTCATATAATACATAATGCATATTATACACAACACATAGATCAACATAAGAACCAACTGCATAGCACATAGACAAAAAACACACTATCAAAACTAACAAAACAAATCAAATGTATAAGCGTACAAAACAGAGTTGGAGAAGAAAACTCACCGAAGATCGAAAAATCAAACAACACTAATGTCCTGCAAAAACAAATCACAACATTACAAACAAATGAAAACCTAATTTACAAAAATAAAAAAAATAAACAAAAATATAAATGTACAACTAAAAAATCCAAATTACCTAAAGCTTTAAATCTTTTTCTCAGATTAGGTCCTGTATACAACAAGAAGAAAAGTATTAGCAACAAGATTTGACACTAAATTAATAAAAAAAATAAGGGTTTCGAATTAGAAAAAACCCCAATTTACAAAATTAGGGTTTTGAATTCAAAAATCCTCAACTTTTAAAACTGGTCTTCATGCAGAGAAGACCAGTTCGATTCAAGAAGATACAACACTTACCGAAGTAGAGAGGTTAAACGAAAGAGGCTTAACGGAGAGATTCAGAGCGGAGAGAGGTTCAGAGAGAGAGAGAGAGAGAGAGGTTCCAGAGACAGGTTCGAGAGAGAGAGAGAGGTTCGAGAGAGAGAGAGGTTCGAGAGATTATGATGGTGAGATGATGGCCGGAGTTCAGAGAGATTGTGAGGGGAGAGAGGTGAGAGAGAGAGAGGGGTTCGAGAGAGAGAGACAGGTTTGAGAGAGAGAGAGTTTTCTGTTTTTTAGTTTTTAGTTTTTTTGTTTTGATTTTGTGTCTGAAGATTGATTTTTGGGGGGAACCAAAATTTGGTTAAGGGGGGAGAATTTTGGGATTGGGGGAATGTAGAACTAAACTGAATGAAATTTCACTAACGGGGGAAGAAATGGTGGGCGCGAATTTTGTTTTTTTTTTGGTGAATTTTAGACATCGGTTTAATTATAACCGATGTCTACAAAGAACAAAGACATCACAAAAACACGGGGTGATGTCAATACTCTTTTTAACATCAGTGGCAAAGTTAACCGATGTCTAATGTGTGATGTCTATTGACATTATTCTTGTAGTGAGAATAAAGCAGCTATAATACAATAACCAACAGAATCCAACTAGTACAACTGAAAAACCAACCGAAAAGGAACCATCCGAATACACACCAAAATTGGCTGTCATAGAAGCCTCGTCTACTACAAACTATTACAACATAATATACATATACAAAATAAACAACTACAGTACTCCTAGAAGTCAACTCTGAGCTCTGTATCCCTCTGCTGCAAACCTGTCTAGCCACTACCACTGCCACCAATGGAACCTAGCTCAAACACTAGCCAGTTCACTAGGTCCTGATACTGCACAGCTCTAAACTCTGAGCTAATAAAATGGTCAACAAATCTAGCCCTCTCAACTGCCATCTGGGTCAATGCTCGCACACGGGCCCGCACCTCAGGGGAAGGGGCAGAAATGCCCTAAAAATATACAATAGATATCTGATCAAACTGAGCAGCCAACTCCGAACTCTGATCTCTGATAAAGGAAGTATTCACCGCTCGGTGAACATGGTAAGGGATCGGTGAAGAAGTACCACTAGGGGTCACAGGAGGTACTGGAGGTCTCATCATGGAAGAACTGGGACCACAGCCGGGAGGGAAATCCCTAACAGCAGACACAGACCTACGTACCCAACGGGACGAGTACCAGGTCCAGGGATGTCTCTCGGCACAAAAGAAGGGACTGCTGGAGGAGGCATAAGGGTCTCCTCAGTAACAACATCTGGGGGTCTCTCAGAATCTGAGTTATCCGAGTCAGAGGGATTCTCCCGAGATGCAGAACTCGAAATCGCAATAGGCCACTGTCAACGTAATAAATATACAGGGAAGACACAACAAGGTCAAGGAAATTCTATCAAAACATTTAATATATGCCAGGGTAATGCCGTCGGAACCCTCGACTGACTCTAAAGGTTTGCTCCTCTATATGAGTTGCTGACTCACACTTAAAGACTCACGATATCACCTACTCGACACAATCCCTAACCTGAATCAGGGACTTGAACCTATAGCTCTGATACCAACTGTGACGGCCTCAACCCCGGGGTAAGGAGTTGACGTCACCAAACACAATTGCCAAAATATAAACAACAAGATTATTATTAAAATATATTAACTTGACCCCAAACCAAGATCCGATCCAGGTTCAAGTATAATTCAGGTTATCGTTATTACAAACCATTTATTCAACATCTAACACACTCTAAGTTTATTCAGCAACTCATCAGACCTCATGGCCTGATACAAACTACCTTAGAGGAGCCGGGTGCTGAAGGGGCGGGAACATGGGTTTGTCTGACTGGTCTTCTAGACATCTGCGAGATATACATAACAGTTTGCAAGGGTGACCATAATCGCTCAGCAGTACCAATATATGAATAACGGAATAAAACAGTAATGTAACAATAATAGGAACAGAGCTGTAATCATGATATCAACGCTATATAATGAAAATCGGAGATAACTGCATATCAATAACTAGCATGCTTTATCAAAACAACATAGTATTGTGCTGTGTAAATACCAGAGTCCAATTTTAGCATGCTAATCACTTTTATAAAACCATTGTATCAACTACTTATACCCTTACAGGAATCACAAATCCAAATCAGATACGTAGCGGATATGTGAAGACAACTGATCAGGCTATCAACACCAGTCGGCTCTAACTGCCATCCCATTTACATGTTCCGGAACTCAGAGACTAGCTAGGTCTCTGACCTGCTGGACTAATCGGTTTTATATTGCGCGCAACCGAATTAGCCTCTTACGCCACCTCAATAGGCCTACTCTGGCCCCAATGTATCCCATATCTGACCGTTTTATCCAGTTTTTAAAATACTTGTACCTATCTCATTTCAAAATCATTTATTTAACCAGCACACATATAAAATCCAGTTTGCAGAGTATTTCCTTCGAGATAAGTACCTTTCGAAGTTGCTTTTCCCCAAAATAATTTGAAAATAGTGATTTATAACTACAGGGGATACGTACCTTAAAACGTTTATGTTCCATTACGAAAATAAAGCATTTAGCTAATCATACGTACTGAACCATAAAAGAATGGTCAGGGGTACTTACCTTCCAATGTTTTACAAAACCCTAAGTAGCTTTCACGCTGACTTCGGTCTTGGGGAAACTCGACTGGGATCTACAAATACAGAGTACCCTAATCAGTTATACCGACATGCTTGATATCCTCAAATCCTAATAACCCAATCTGATAGCCGACTCGTATAGTTATTATACACATAATCACGTAATCACATAACCCGAACACAAATAGGGGTAACACGTATAATATAAATATGTACATTTACAAATATATTTTTAAGAAAATTTTGGCAGCAACTCCTTTGTTTATAAGACTACTCGTCGATTACAATCGACGTCAACAATCACAATAATCCACATTATCACTCCACCATTTTATACAACGTACATCACAACACCATTCAAAATTAATTATTTAAGTCTGAATATATTTTACGTAATCATTAAATTTATTTATAAATATTAGGACTCAGAACAAAGTCATCACCGTCCACCGTTGACTCACCGAAGTTCATTGTCAACGGCGGTATAATTTATTGGTGCCCGATATAATACGGGTTCCCAAATAAATTAAGCCGATTAAAATAATTTTCTCGCAACGAATATTTTTATATCACAAATATTACTCAAAATTTCCTGCAATATAGAAATTATCATTAAAAATCTGCACAGTCCAGTCCATCAGCACACAAACGGCCCAAACAGGCCAACAACAAAACAATCTGCATAAACAGGCTCAACAGAATAGGCCCAATAGTAGAGCCCGACTGAAAAGCCCAATAACCAGCCCAACCAAACACACAGCCGCACAACTGCACAGCTAACACACGCGCCACCGCGCCACACACACACATACACACACACAATCGAACACACACACATATATATATATATATGTATACCAACTAAATAATACAAAGCCAAGCCAACCAGAGAACAGGGGAGGCTCACCGGAAAAATCACCGGAAAAAGGCAGGAGAAATGAGGAACGAAGCCCAGGGAAACAAAACGAAAGGAAGAAGATAAGAGTCGAGGAGAGAAAACTGGAACAAAGCAAGAAACAGAGAGAGAGTCGAGAGAGTTCGAGACATAGCCGAGAACCAAAGGGAAATGGGTGTCAAAGAAATAACAGGACAGCCACACGTGTCCTGTTAAAACTGGATACGTGTTGGCTTATTATTAATTCGCACTCCTGAATTCCCGGAAACCCAATTTTATATTCCGACATTACATTTTTAACGAACCAAGTAATATTGTAAACACATCAAAATAAATCCCCACTAATCTAAAAAAGATCAGAAATATTCCGAAATAATTAAAAACATAATTTTTGAAATTTTAAAAACAATTCTTATAGCGCACTTTATACCCGCTTTTTAACAAATAACGAAACGGCGCGTACGTGAAACGAACCCCGAAAATTTCCAAAACAATTTTAAAATTCTCAGAATAATATGAACTTAATAAAATATGAGTTTCATGATTTTTAAAGATTTCCTTAATTAAATATGGATTTTATAAATAAACACAATCAGAAAATCATTTAAAAATAAATAATGAGTGAAATATTGATTTCTCAATTTTACAAAGTCCTAAAATTAATTATTGAAATTATAAAATTATAAAACTAATTTTAGAGATCATCCAAATATTTATGGAATTAAAAATGCAATAAAATCACTTTTTACAAGCGAAATAAAATCGTATAACTCACTAATAATTCACACAATTCAATCTCACATATCAACAGATCACAAATAATGAAATAACAACCAATAACTGCTGCCAAAACCATTACACATATTTTATTTAATTATTTAACCTTTATTACATAAAATAAAAGAATATACACGAGTCGTTATAGCAGCAACCAGTTTCAGCCACTTATCTTCCCAACAATCGCAATCATCCTAACTTCAGCCGGAGCAACAATTAGAATGCGGTATAACAACCTTATCAGCAGTATGTAGCAAAACAATTCAACCCTCCTGGTATTCAACAACCGCAATATGTACCAAGACAACAACTCCAACTTCAACAACTATCGCATGGAAGTACAAGTCAATCTAATGAAAAATCTGAATTGGAGGAGTTGCGGCTCATGTGCAAGAGCCAAGCGGTTTCTATTAAGACCTTGGAGAATCAAATTGGGGAGATTACCAATGCCTTACTGAATCGACAACTTGGTACACTCCCTAGTGACACAGAAGTACCAGGAAAAAGGGAAGCTAAGGAGCAGGTCAAGGCAATTACATTGACGTCTGGGAAGGTTGCAAGCCCTGAAAAATCTCAAGTTTCAGAAGATGAAGTTATGGCTGAAGAAGATGTGCAGAAGGAAACAAAAGTGGAATAAATGAAGAAAACTGTGGAACCCACTCCTCCTGAGGGTAATACAGGGAAGAAATAGGTATATCATCCACCTTCTTTTCCTAAGAGGCTGCAGAAGCAAAAGTTGGATAAGCAATTTGCTAAGTTTCTGGAGGTGTTCAAGAAACTTCATATTAACATACCTTTCGCTGAAGCTCTTGAACAAATGTCAAGATATGCGAAGTTTATGAAAGGTATTCTCTTGAACAAATATCCACTTAAAACACTTTGTAAAGGCTCGAATTGTTGTTTTGTACTTAAGTTGTTTGTGTTTTTGATGTGTTTTTGATGTGTTTTTGATGTGTTCTGCATTTAAGGGCATATTCGAAAGGAGGACTGGATTTTACATGATTTATGCTTAGAAGAGTGTTAGGATGGAGCCTCAGTCAAATACACAAAAGAAACCAGGTTTTACCAGAAGCTCAGGGCGGTCGCGCTATAGTTAGGAGTGGTTGCGCTCATTTAGTAGACAGTCAAGACGGTCGCGCGGGATCTTAGGGCGGCCGCGCTAGATCGATTTTTCAGAATCATGATTCCAATAGAAGACTGTTAGTCCCTTAGCAATTCAACAAGAATTACAGAAGGGGGGTTGAATGGAATTCTTGAAACTTTTTCTTAAATAAAATTTTTCTAACTTAAATATATATATCAGTGTGAACTGATTTGTAGAGTGCGGAATAATAACTTCAAAAGAATCAAAACACAAGCAATTAAAAACACAAGTCTTTAAAAACTTTTTGGTGGATTTGAATGTATCCACCAGAGATATATATAATATATATCGAGAGAACTCTGTGTAGCAAAAAACTCACAGCTGGTTACAAATGTTGAACAACTAAGAGTGCAGAGAAATGCTAAGAATACAGCTTACAAATGTTTCTCTCCTTGTATCTCAGTTAGTTATTCTATTTGCTGCTTCTTGGTTTATATATCACCAAGATTACAAAGTAATAAGACAAGATAATAAAACAAAAACTATCAAGTCTAATACTATGCTACTTCATTACTCTATTCCAGCATCTTTGAATATCTTCATAATAGCATGGAAATGGAAATGCTTCTTTGTTCTCGAAAACCCAGTTGAATAGGCTACCACATTCCATTTACATACACTCGACGCATGTGACTGTGTTGTCACTGTCAACGGATGTTTGAATTGATTATCCGTTAATTACATGATCATTCGTCGATGGCTTTGTTGATCATCCGTCGAGGGCTTTGTTGATCATCCGTCGATAGCTATATTGATCATCCGTCAATAGCTTTGTTAATCATCCGTTGGTAGCTATTTGGCACTTGACTTTATTTCATTTATGCAGAATTACAAGACATCATTTATGTACAATTAATCAACCTATTCTGCATATCTAGTTAAAGTCAATCATGACTTATATGCTACTACAAAATCTATACAAATGTGTATGCAGAAATGTGCTACAGACTTATTGTTAGAAAAGCTACTCACTCGATGGATAATAAATCATCATCCGTCGGGACTATATTGAGTCATCCGTCGGGACTATAATCCTTATCCGTCGAGTGCTACATTTTTCACTAAGTAAAATCTACCAAGGTGTTTTGTTAAAGAAATCATCAAGTTCACAACATATACACAACAATCTCCCCCAATTTATGTCTACTGGAATTGTAGCCATAAATTAAGAGAAACTTGATGATAACAAAACACCCTAAAAATATAACTTTGAACGTAAATAGATAAAACTGTAAAGTGCTTCAATTAACAAAATGTACAAAGTTTAGCTCACAGTCTTTTCAAGGTGCTCATCTAGCCTGAGCAGATTTATCTAGTTCCTTGAAGGTCTGGATCTCTTTCCAAGCTTTCTGTTGTTTTCTTCTATCTGATTTTGGAGTTGTCTGTGGAATTCCAGTTCATCAGATTCTGAGAGATTTAGTTTTTCTTGCATCTCCAAGAGAGTCTCATTACTAGAGATGCTCAATTGGTCTTCTAATCTGAAAAATATTCTCACTCCCTTGTCATCCATGAACTCCATCAACCAGTAGGGCCTTAGATGCACTCTTCTCCCCATGTAAGGGATAATTAGAGTCTTTGGGAGTTCATCTTTAGCTCTAAAACTCATCAGTTCTTCAATCTTTTTTAGAACCAATCTTCTTGCAGTTATATTGAACCCAAAGTTCTTCTTGAAAGATGAGTAAACCTTAATCAGTACAGCTTGGCTTTCTTGAAGAATCCTGTGAAGTGGCCATTGAATCTCCTTTCCTCCCTTGTACTTGAAAACTAACCTTTCAGGTAGGTTTCTGTATGCATCAATCCCTCTCACTTCTTCTAGTTCATCTAGATAGAGATTTAGATCAGAGAATTCCTTGATGTCACACAAGTACATGTAATCTCCCTTATTGACTTTGGATTTAGCTTTGACTAGAGATTTGGATTTGAGAGGTGACAGCTTCACTTTCTTTACTGCTCTTGACTTTGTTCTCTTTGGCTTGCTAAGGATTGGCAAATTGAAGTCAGGAATTGGTAGACTCTCCTAGTCCATTGGTTTATCCTTAGGCACAATAGGTTCACCATGAATGTTCCTGTAAGGATCCACCACCTTGATGTCTTCAAATACCACAGTGGGTTTTAATGCTTGAGTTGTAGTTGAAGTGGATTCCTTAGAAAACTGATCCTCCAATTCCTTATCAACAAAATCCAGTTTCCTTTTGGTTCTTTTGGCCAATTCCATGTATATTGGAGATTTCTTCTATTCTGATTGAACTTGCTTCTGTGGATCTTGAGATTCAGTGATTCCAGATGGCTGAGAAGGAATCTGTTGTGTTGGTTTCACAGCTTGTAGCTTGGCCAAGATAGCAGCTTGCTCTTTCTTTTGTATAGCCTTTTTGGCATCTAGAATAGCTTGCTTCTTTTCCTGCTTCAATCTTGCCTTTTCTTCTCTCTTTGCTTGAGCAAATTGAGGATGTCCAGCCACCACACAAATTTCTTTCCCATTCCTGAAAACTTTAGCAATTCTTCTTTTTAAAGCTGAATCAGCAGGATCCTTGTAAAAGGCAATTGACCTTGACAGAAGCTTCTTCTCTTCAGGCTTAAGTGTCTCATACACTGTATCCAAAGGGTTCTTTAATGATGATTTTGGATAGTTCACCCTTGGCTTCAGAATAATTTCAGCCTTTGGAGATTTGATGCAGGATGGCTGTCCTTTTTCCAGATAGTTCATGCTCATTTCATTCACAGAGATCTGTTTGACTTCAGAGTGATGAATAGCTGACTTTACTGGCTCCTTTACTAGCCCAAACTTCCTTTGTATGTCCTCATCAATTTTCTCCCAGTTGATTGGCTTCAACTGCTCCTTTTCAGCGGTTCTTATGTTCGCTGCTACTGCATTGATCAGATATATACTATTTGTTACTGGTGGCTTAGGAAAAGTAATTGTGGGCACAATCACTTTACTGATTTGAATTTGAAGCTTCTCCCCCTCACTTGGTCCTTTCTCCCCCTTTTTGTTATCATCAAATTGAGTAGAGGAGGAGGTTTCAGCAGCCACCAGTTTCTGAACTAAATCTGTCTGTTGGGCTTGATGAAGATGAATGGCTGTTAGAGATGCTTATATAGCTGACATTCTTGTATCCAAAGCATCTATATTGGTTGCAAGATCAGAATTTTTCCTTAGTTGCCTCTTGATGTCAAGCATTGTAGCTTCTGGAAGCTTAGAATCCATTTTGTCTGAAATGGCCTTCTTCATCTCATCAATATCACCCTTGATGGTGTTAACATCTCTAGCATGTTGGAAGCCTTGAATCTGTTGAAGTTGCAGAGAAGCAAGATGTGATTGAAGGAGCTTCTTGGTGTTGGCATTTGTAGTGGTTTGAAGTGCAGAATTTGTCTGATTGATTAGTTGAATTAGGATTGTCTTGAAGTAGTGCTCATCACAGTGCTTTGAAAATGCCCATGATGGCATGCCTGATCTTGAACTGGAACCTACTTCTCCCCTATGTCCAATGCCTCTTCTTTACAATCTCCACCTTCATCACCAAAGAAATCTGCTGAACCACCAGTCTCATAATCCACATCACCAGCTGTAGAAGGAAAAGCTGTGATGGCATCCTTAGCTCTTAGCATTGACTGAGTGGTATGCACCAAATTGAGCATCATTTCTGCATTTTCATTGCCCTGTTCAGCTAGAAGTTGATAAGCTGGAACAGGGTGAGTAAATGCCTCAGCATCAAGGGAGGTGGAATCTATAACAACTTGAGGTAGCTGAGATAGTCCCTCCCTGTCTGCATCCTGGACATTCATTGACTCACTAGCAATGACATTCGTCCTTATAGCTCCTGTACATGCAATTCTCTTATGTTCTCTCTTTTGTTACATCAGGGTCTCACCCTGGCTCCCCACCCTCACACCCTCACCTTCACCATCTAAGGTGGGACTCCTCTCACTTTCTTTTACCAATCCTGAAGAAATGGATTGCATATTTTCACTCTTTTGCTCTCCTTTTTCCTGGGAGCAACCCAGACACTCACTCATAGCACTCTCTGCCCTCAATCCCAAGAGTGACTATACAACCACTAATTCTTCTGCACTAGAAATGAATGAAGTTTGAAGTTGTGCAGAGACACTCGACGGATGAGTAATATCCATCGGGTTAGTGATTTTGCTAATCGACGGATAACTGCGGTTAAGCTTATCCGTCGGGATACAGTCAATACTCGACGGATGAGCAATATCCATCGAGAGAGTAGAAATGAATGAACTTGGAATAGAAACTATTGTGTACTCTGTGCTGATTGATGATATTTTAGGCACAGATGATTCAACAGTTCCTGAAAGAATTGGAAAGTGAGCCAACAAATTATCTAAAAGATGATGCTCACTTGCATTAGATTTTGGCTTCCCCAACAAAGTTAAAGAAGGGGAATCAGGAATTGATGTGTTGATCATATCCACATCCAGAGAATTTGGTGTGTGAGGTGCTTCTATTACTAGAGATTTTGGCTGTGATTCCATATTTATTGGAGCCACATCAAGCTGAATTTGAGAAGGTGCAGTGATTGTGTCTTTATCAGCAGTTTGCACAGTGTGTGTACCCTGTGCATCCCAAGGGTTTTGGATTTCTTCTTTCTGGCATAAGTTTAGGGTGAGCTTGTGTCCCTTACCCTCTTGGCATATGCTCTTGGTTGAGAGCTTTGTTCAATAGTTACATCCTTTTGGGAGGATGAAACTAGAAATGAGATTTTATCCTTATTAAGCACTGCAGTTTGTTGGGAAACTGCAGTGTGGCTAGGCTGGGAACCACTCAACTCTCCATCCTTATCCTTAGGGTTTCTTTTATGTTCACCCTTTCCCTCACCTACCTTGCCCACCTTCACACTCCCCTCTTTGGTTTTAGTGGATTTTACAACTGGCATCTTTTGAGAGATACCAGAGGGGGCTTTCTTTGATTTGGATTTTGAAATTTTTGTTGGTTTGGTAGCTTGGGTAGGCAACTGTTGGGACATTGACACAGTTGCCATAGCTACACTAGAACTCAAAGAAACTAGTGAGGTTGGAATAGTGGTAGGGATAGATGAACTTACCTCACTTACCTGAGGTGCATCCATTACAGGGAAATAGAAAAGTGGCACTTCTCTGTGATGATTTGCCCTGTTCAAATCTGCAATGATTCTTCTCTCTTGAACCTAACAATCTAATTTGTTGTTTGGGTTCTCAAGCACAATTTCCTCAGAGAGGTGGTTAGCTAACATCATGAAAAATCTAGCATAATAAACACTTTTACCCCTCTTATTTAACTCCCCTAATTTAAAACCCATCTCAAACAGGACAAGGTCACTAAAATTAAAGTATTTATCTGTAACTAGCATGTATAGCATTAAGCATGGAAATATTAACTGAATGAAAATTACTGATTTTCCCAGAAAAGACCTTGGTCACTATATCACACGTGAAACTCCATTCCTTCCTAAGACCCAATCTCATAATGTCACTCAACTTAGAAGTAGAAAGAGCATAGTTCATGGAATTAAGAATATTAACTATATCAGTGTCTGTGTGTGGTGAGGTCACATTATTGTCAGGAATTTTGAAACATACTTTAATAACATCACCATTAATACATAATTCCTTACCTTTAATGGTGAGTGTGATGGTCTTATCTGTTGAGTTGTATGTTGTCGTGGTCCACATTTCTTCAACAACTTCACAAAAGATTGTAGGTGATTCCAGCATGGCATAGCTAAGCTTGCAGTTCTTCACAAAATCCATCATTTTGCGGTAGTCACCAGACTTCTGAATCCCCTTATTTACTAAGGCCGTGAAGTTGTTCTTCTCATAAATGGACCCAGTTTGAGACATAATCTTGATAACAAGCGCCATTATTAGAGAATAAGAGCTTACAGAGAGAGAGTAAGTGCTTTGAAAGAGAGAAATTGAAGCAAATGATTTGAGAATGATAAAAGAAAAGTTATGGAAATGAATTTGCCTTTTATACTATCTTCAAAATAACTGTCAAAAATAATATAGTAAAATAAAGTAACCAATGAAAATTGCCCAAAATAGCCGTTTAAAAAATAAACTGTAAAAATTCCACCCATTATCCGTCGTGTTATGCTTACAAACTGTAAGTATACTCGATGGATAATGTTCAGGAAATCAATGGCTAAGATTAAGATAATTCGACGGATGAGGATAAACTGTTATCCGTCGAGTTATAAAATATTCCAGAAAAATAATTGATTTTTATTAGCAAATAGTATTCCGACGGATGATCAAACTCGATGGATAACGATCATCCGTCGAGATGTAAATTTTGACTTAGCCAAAATTTCATCCAAGACTGAAAAATTAATTAAATTTATGGCTGCATTATAACTTGCAAATTATCTCATAAAGATTTAAGAATAATTGAGCATACCTAACTCACTTACAAGCCTTGAAAAGGTGGATTCATCCAGTGGCTTGGTAAAAATATCTGCAAGCTGCTTCTCACTCGGAACAAAATGTAGTTCCACGGTACCATTCATTACATGTTCCCTTATGAAGTGGTACTTGATGTCTATGTGCTTTGTTCTTGAATGTTGTACTGGATTTTCAGTGATGGCAATTGCACTTGTGTTATCACAGAAAATAGGAATCCTTTCAACTTGCAAGCCATAGTCTAGCAATTGATTTTTCATCCACAAAATCTGTGCACAGCAACTACCAGCAGCAATATATTCAGATCAGCTATAGTAGTAGAAACTGAATTTTGCTTTTTACTGAACCAGGACATAAGCTTGTTTTCTAGAAATTGACAGGTTCATGTAGTGCTTTTTCTATCAATTCTACAACCTGCATAGTCTGCATCTGAGTAACCAGTTAGATCAAAACCAGAATCTCTAGGGTACCAAATGCCAAGTTTTGGTGTTCCCTTGAGATATCTGAAAATTCTCTTAATAGCTACTAAGTGAGATTCTCTAGGGTTAGCCTGAAATCTAGCACACAAATATGTAGCAAACATTATATCTGGCCTACTAGCTGTTAAGTTTAGAAGTGAGCCAACCATGCCCCTATAACTTGAAATATCCACAGACTTTTCAGTAGTGTTTAATTCAAGCTTAGTTGTAGTAGCCATGGGAGTTTTTACAGATGTGCAATCCATTAGATCAGACTTCTTTAAAAGATCAAAATGTATTTAGTTTGACTAATGAATATTTCATCACTAACTTTCTTAACTTGCAAACCAAGAAAGTAAGTTAGTTCTCCCATCATTCTCATTTCATACTTACTCTGCATCAGTTTGGAAATTTTTTTGCAAAGTTTCTCATCTGTAGAGCCAAAAAATAGTATCATCTACATTAATTTGAACAAGTATGCCAGAGCCATTAACATTTCTAAAGAATAAAGTTTTATCTACAGTACCTCTTGTGAAGTGATTTTCCAAAAGGAACTTTTATAAGGTGTCATACCTGGCTCTAAGTGCTTGCTTTAGTCCATAAAGTGCTTTCAAAAGATAATAGACATGTTCTGGAAAATTTGGATCTTCAAAACCAGGAGGTTGACTTACATATACTTCCTCCTCCAAATCTCCATTCAGAAAGGCACTTTTGACATCCATTTGATAGACCTTGAAATTAGCATGGGCTGCATAGGCTAAGAAGATTCTGATTGCTTCAAGTCTTGCAACAGGAGCAAATGTTTCATCAAAGTCTATTCCTTCTTGTTGAAAATAGCCCTTAGCAACCAATCTAGCTTTGTTCCTGACTACTATGCTATTTTCATCCATCTTGTTTCTAAATACCCATTTGGTATCTATTGGATTCTTTCCTTTAGGCTTGGGCACCAGCTTCTATACATTATTCCTCTCAAATTGGTTTAGCTCCTCCTGCATAGCTAAAATCCAATCAGGATCCAATAAAGCTTCTTCTACCTTCTTTGGTTCTTCCTTAGAAAGAAAGCAGATGTACATATATTCTTCTTGAGATGCTCTCCTAGTTTGAACTCTAGAAGATACATCACCAATTATGAGCTCAAAGGGGTGATCTTTTGTCCATTTTATTTGTTGAGGTAGATTAGCTCTTGATGAAGAGGCCTCATTGTTGTCTTGATGTGTGATTGAATTTTGATTATTAGAAACTCCCCCTGAGTTTGTGGATCTTTGATTTGAGGGAGGGGAACTTTTTATATGTGATCTATTTTAATTTCCAGCTTCTTTTCATATCCCGACGGATGGTGAATTTTGAGTTCCGACGGATGAAGCTGGTTGTGAAAGAGATGTGTCCTAAGTCCAATCATGTATGATGATTTAAGAATAACTTTTATGTAATCTGTTTTGATTTCATTGATATTAATAAAAGACTTATTTTGGTTTTATTGCGGGCTTTATCTATTTAAGTGTTTAAATAAGATATACCATAGTTTAGAGTAAAGCCTTTTATGGATTATGATGAGATCATAATAATGAGACCTAAAAGATGATAACTCTGAACTTAAATATTTCCTGGTCGTAGGATTACTAACTGGTAATTAGTAATCCGCAAAAATCGGTACATACTATGCTTTCTTCATTATGAAGGATGTCTATTCTCATAGACATTTGTGTGGTGACACTATAGCTAGTATGTAGGTGCTTATTATAGAATAAGTTCATTGAACATGACTCACACAGCTGAACAACAGATGTAGTTCACTCACGTGTCAGCAGATGTTCACATAGTGATAGTTGTACAAGTATCCTTAGACTTGAGGTCATCATAGTCATCTTGTGTACACTGAACTATACTTTGGTTTAGTTCTTAGTCTCCAGGGACAATAATAAGGGCTCTACTGGGTGTAGGAATTTGTACACGAAGATAGTGTATGATCAATAAAGGATCTACCCCTTCCAGTGAAAGGAAGAGAATGTTCAATGCTGATCCACTTATGCTAGTTCAGGAATCTCTGGCCAGAGTGAATGAAATTAGAAAGGAGTTTCTAATTCATATTAATTAGAATTAAGCATAGTGAATGGGAAAGCATATGATTAAATAAGATAGGCTTGACACGAGTTTCATGCCTTGTATTTAATCATGACATTGCAGGGTAGAAGGAATTAATTGTACGGTAACTATTCACTGAATAGGTTCTTGGTATTCTAAGCAGTGAATTCGTATTATCCGGATAGTCGCGATATGATGAGAAGTATCCCTCACGATGTAGAATAAACATGATTAATTTATTAATTAATCATATTTAATAAATTAGAGAATTTATATAAATAATGATAAAATAGTTTTATTATTATTTATTTCTACTACTGGTTTAATATTGAACCTACAGGGTCACACCATAAAAGAGAATGTTTTAATGGTGGAGGATTTAATTAATAATGGCTGGTAATTATTTATTTGTGAAATAAATAATTAATTAGAAAATTTAATAATTGATTAAATGAGATTTAATTAATTATAAATTAATTAAGAAAAGTTCTTAATATTATTAATTAAGTATTTAATTTTTGGAAATTAAATCAAGTGAGAGAATTATTTTCTAAAGTGTTTAGAAAAAGAATTAATGATTAAAAGGTATTTTAATTATTAATTAATTGGATAATGAGAATAATCAATTAAAGGGTTAATAATAATAATATTTTATGGGAAAATTTTCAGCTGAATTTTTGCCTATAAATATACTATTATAAACCCTATTTGCTTTAACCCAAAAATAAAAATCCTAATTCTCTCAACCTCTTCCTCCCTCCATTATTTTGATCTCTTGGTGGATACCGGTGGAGTGCTTCACACTTGAGGAGCAACTTCTAGGGATCTCCGTTAATCGTTCTTGGATCGCTATTAAAGGTTAGCAATCAATCCCTCGATTTATTCACGATTTATATGTGATTATATAGATTTTATATCAAGAAAAATATTTTACCATGCTTCTGTGATGTATAAAACTCTACAGGTTGTCTACCGACTGATAACGCAGATTGTCTCCCGACGGATGAAGTATTTTGCAACTCGACAGATGTTGAATTTTGTGCTTCAATTGGTAGTAGATTTTTCTGCATTATCCTTTGATATTGTTTCTTGATCACTTTCATCATCACTGTCATCACTAACCATCTCCACATTGTCAAATTTGAGGCTCTCATGGTAATCTCCATATTTCAGTTCTTCAATCTTTTTATCATCAAACACAACATGTATTGATTCCACAACAATGTTGGTTCTTAGATTGTAGACTCTATATGCTTTACCAACAGCATATCCAACAAAAATTCCTTCATCTGCTTTAGCATCAAACTTCCCATTCTGGTCAGTTTGATTTCTCAAGATATAACATTTGCAGCCAAAGACATGAAAAAAATTTAGAGTTGGCTTCTTGTTCTTGAACAATTGATAAGGAGTCATGCATTTTGCTTGATTGATCAGAGAAATATTCTGAGTGTAGCATGCAGTATTTACAGCTTCAGCCCAGAAATATGTTGGCAATTTAGATTCTTCAAGCATTGTCCTGGCAGCTTCAATAAGTGATATGTTCTTCATTTCCACTACTTCATTCTGTTGTGGGGTTCTTGCAGCTGAAAACTCATGCAAAATTCCATTTTCTTCACAAAATGTTCTCATGATAGAATTCTTGAACTCAGTTCCATTGTCACTCCTGATTCTTCCAACTTTGAAATCAGGATGATTATTGACTTGTCTTATGTGATTGATTATGATTTCACTAACCTCATCTTTAGACTTTAGGAAATATGTCCAAGAGAACTTTGAGAAATCATCTACAATTACCAGGAAAAATCTTTTCCTTGAGATGGACGACACATTGACTGGTCCAAACAAATCCATGTGTGGCAGTTGCAAAGGTTCTTCAATTGTTGAATCAAGTTTCTTTCTGAATGATGCTTTAATCTGCTTTCCCTTTTGGCAGGCATCACACAATCGATCCTTAGAAAACTCCACTTGAGGAATGCCTCTAACCAGTTCTTTCTTTACTAGCTCATTCATGGTCTTGAAGTTTAGATGGGATAGTTTCTTGTGCCATAACCAACTTTCATCCTAACTTGCTTTGCTGAGAAGACAAGTAACAGATTCTGCATTAGATGAGTTGAAGTCAGCTAGGTACACATTTCCTTTTCTCACACCAGTGAGAACCACTTTGTTGCTTCTTTTGTTAGTTACAACACAGGCTTCTGAGTTGAAGGTTACTGAATTGCCTTTATCACAAAGCTGGCTAATACACAGTAAATTGTGCTTGAGACCATCCACTAAGGCAACCTCCTCAATGATGACATTGTCTTTTGAAATCAAGCCATATCCCACAGTATAACCCTTTGTCATCTCCAAAAATAATACTTGGGCCTGCTCTCTCCTTGAACTCTGTGAGCAAGGTAGAATCACCAGTCATATGTCTTGAACAACCACTATCCAAGTACCATAGATTCTTTATGTTTCCCTGTACACATCAAATCAAATCAAGTTGATTTTGGTACCCAAGATTCCTTGGGTCCTGCCTTGTTAGCTTTCTTTTTCCGTTTCGTAGGCTTTATCTCATTTGACTTGGGGATATCAGATTCATCCTTAGTCATTTGAGTTGGGCCTTTGAAACCATTCAACATAACAGAATTATCATGCATACTTTGATTAACAGGGAATGGCATGTTATTAGTGAACATGTTATTCCATTAAGGCATGCTAAATGGCATTTGTGGCATACTAAATGCAGCATAATAAGGATTAGGTGCAAATGGCATGTTAGCAAACTGTACATTCATATTCTGTGTAGACATAGCATTCATAGACATAGGAGGCATGGCATTCATGTTGGGAAAGTGAGGTGGCACAGATATGGAAGTAGGCATGGCAGATTTGCAATTGACAGACAAATGATTTACACTACCACACTTGACACGGATTTTTCTTGGAGCATATTTATCAGGTGTGTAGTTATTGTGTTTGTTAA